>NC_081834.1:2796377-3139877 GCF_030867095.1 Alligator mississippiensis
ACACACACTAATGGCACCTAGAATCAAAGTCATAGCAAATGATGGTGGGAAGGGACGTCAGAGGGTCACATCTAGTCCCACCCCCTGCTCCAAGCAGGACCAGCCCCAACTACATCATCCCAGACAAGGCTTTGTCTACCCGGATCTTAAACACCTCCAAGGATGGAGACTGCACCACCTCTCTGGGTAACCTGTTCCAGTGCTTCACCACCCTCCTCGTGCAACAGTTTTTCCTAACATCCAACCTAAACCTGCCTCGCTGCGACTTGAGCCCATTGCTCCTTCTGTCATCTGCCCCCACTGAGAGCAGCCCAGCTCCATCCTCTTTGCACCCCCCTGCAGGGAGGTGAAGGCTGCTATGCAATCCCCCTCGGTCTTCTCTTCTGCAGAATAAATAAGCCCACTTCCCTCAGCCTCTCCTCATTCACAGTGTGAATAAAGGTCCTTAATATTCTTAGGAAATGCCTTCCTCCCCTGCAAAAACCAGGACATGGCACCTGGAAGGGTCTTGACATCATGGATGTCCTTCCAGTGGTCTGTACGGTGCAGAACAATAGGCCCAGCAGTGCCAGCTCTTCTGTCTGGAGACTAGATAAACCAGATGCAAACTACCTCCAGGTTGAGCTGAACCGAGGATACAGGAGCCGGGTCCCATTTGAACGTATGTAAAAATTTCAACCTTATCATGGAGGTGCTCAGAGGCTGACACTTCAACAGGATTTCAGCTGCATTTATATAGTTTAGCTATGAAGACAGCAAAGGGCCGGTGGGTTGCTGGGCTGACTTTAAGAGCCATCCAAGGAACCGGCATATGCTGACATGCTGGTTTTTTTCCACACACATCACTAATCTTTTCTCCTCGGTCCATCAGGGAAGGGAAAGGGACAGTGATGTTTCCCTGGTGGAGTAAATAGAGGTTTTAACACCAACTGGAAAAAAAAAGGGAATGTCAAAAATAGAGGGCGGGTGTAGGTTGTAGCCGTGTTGGTCTAAGGACATAGGCAGACATGGTTCTTTGGGTAAATCTGATATCTTTTATTAAACTTAGACCAACTCAAATACTTGGCCATTTTTCAGGGATGTTGGGTGCAGCTATACTGGTCCAAGGACATAGGCAGACAAGGTTCTTTGAGTAAATCCAATGTCTTTTATTAGACCAACTCAAATAGTTGGAAAAATTCTTCTTAGCAAGCTTTCGGGCACAAACCCCTCATCATGCTGAGGAAGCATCTACATTTCAATCAAATCAGGAACAGGCCACGCAAGAAAGTCAGAGCTTCGTTCTGCATTTGAATGAACCGTGCGAGGGGGCCAGCTTCACCAAGTCATCTTAGAAATGGCATCTAGTTAAGACACCAAATGATTCCCACGACAGCATTTGCCACCTACGCAGTCCTCAAGCTGAACGTCCGCATGAGTTACAAGAGGAGAGGGTGATGTTTCGGGATCTCAAAAACCAGGAGTTGATACATACGACCTGCCTATGGAAGCCCCCTGGGGTGGGCTGGCTGTGGGGTAGGGGTCAAAGCCAGTGCTCCCTTCCCTTATCATGTTTATTCTCCCTGGTGACCTCCAGCGTGGACATCCCCAAGGCGGCTGGACTGCCGTGTGCTGCTGAGAGCATCCTTCACCGCCGTTATCGCAGCCGCAAGCTGGCCATTTTCACGGTCAGTGACCTTGACCGAGCCCCCCTTGCTACTCCCCGTCTCCTTCCACTAGCTAAGCTGCGTGGGTTGATGAAGTTAGGGCAGCTGGAAGACCCACAACACATTACCTCCTGCTGGCTAATTAAGAGAGGAGTCCAATGCACTTGAAAGCACAAAATGGGCCCCCAGCCAGCTTCTCAGCTCCTTTCTCCCCAGGCACCTTTAAATGGTCTGACAATCCCTGGCAGACGAGGTTCTTTGGGTAAATCTGATATCTTTTATTAAGCCAACTCAAATAGTTGGAAAAATTTTTCTTTGCAAGCTTTCGGGTACAAATACCCTGGCAGTCCCTGGAAGCTCTTCTCACCTGAAGCGTCTTCCTGCAGCTGCCCAGTTGCCACTCTTCCTCTCGGGGCCAGGCAGATCTTTCCCCCACCTCACCCGTGGACCTCCTGGGTCACTAAATCACTGTAGGGCAGGGGTGGACAATTATTTCGGGTGGAGGGCCGCTTACTGAGTTTTGAGAAGCCATTGAGGGCCGCATGACATGCACCGGGGCAGATAAGGATTAAATTTTCTAAATTTTTTAGGGGCCCTGCAGGCCAGATAGAATGGCATGGCAGGCTGCATCTACCCCTGCTGTAGGGCATGGTGGAAAGGGATCGACTGACTGACCTCCCATCCTCTGATCCTTTCCCACATGAAAATCCTACGGCTGGCAGATCAGCAGCACTGCTAGAAATGCTCCTCAGCCCCTCTAGCTAGGGACAGAAGTTACACATAAACTGGTTTAAGTCATCAGAAACTGATTTAAACCTGTAACAGAACAGAAGTTCAGTGCACATATACCGGTTTCAAAATGGCTAAAACTGGTTTAAGATGAACCTGGTTGAATGTAGTATCAGGCTTCACTGATTTGGGTCAAACTGGTTTATGAAACTTCTGGCCCAGACCCCTTCCTGGTTCAAGTTAAATCATACTCCCCCAGTATCCCAGCATGCTTTCCAGCCCTGGGCTGGGCTGTTCAGTCTGCTCCAGAGCAGAAGGGTTGGGGAGGGGGGAGGGACTACCCTCCCCAGGCAAACCCCAATTGGGGTCTGGAGCCAGGTAGGGGGGCTAAACCCCACTTCCCCTGAGTACAGAGCTGCCCTGATAGAAACTTACTACTGCCTGCAACTGTGGCCTACAAATCCCAGAGGCACCTGGAAGCAGAACGAGGAAGTGATGAGCAACCCTGCAGACTCTTGCAGTTATGATTCTGGACTGCAAATCCCAGAGACCTTGGGGGCAGCAAGAAGAGAAAGCAAACACAGCCCATGCTGGCTACATGTCAGAGAGCCGTGATCTAGTGCCCCTCCCCTCCCCCCAGCTTCTGGCCTGAGCCGCTGCAGGCACGTTGGCTGCATTTCCTGAATCAAAAGTGACTGTCTGTCCTGTTGTTTCTCAGTTTAATCTCTGCATCTTAGTCTAACCTGCAAAGACTGAATCAATTCAGCCTCAGGCTTTCTGACTGTCTGGTCTTAGCCTCTGGGAACAGCCCAAGCCAGAAAGTGCAGGGATGCATGAAGACCCCCCCTGAGGTGGTATGAGCTCTCAAGAGTCTTCCAAATCTGTGAGCACGTTCCAGGCAGGTTCTGGTCCAGGATTTGGGTCAGACTGTCTTCCTGATGAGCTCTTTCACCCTCTATTTCCTCAGTCAATAACTTTTACTGACCCTCTGTGACCATTTATGTCAGCCACAGCCTCAGAAATCACCCCCTCGTTTCCTTCCAGCCAAGCCTGCCTCGGGGCTGGTCATCATCTTTCACACACAATGCTGCGATACTGAAGAATTATTCAGCCGTGTTGGCCTGGCCTTTAAGACAGCCTAAATGGAGCGTAAGGTGTTCCTCCAGCCATTACAACCCTTGTGAATACAATCCAGCCTGAATTCAAGCCAACCAAAAAAAATCCTCCATGAAGCACAATTCCTTTCAGCCTGGAGGCCACGTGACCAGCAAGTGAATGCAAGATGCATTTTGCTGCAGTTAAAGTGGTTTTCATCTAACAAGGGCATTGATTTGGTCTGAGATTCAAGGCAGCCAGCGGCACTGTTACTTGCAAACACTTTCATCTGCCATTAAATGCAAAGGAGATAGTTCATTCCAGGTCCCCAAACCCAAAATCTTGCAACTCAGTGAGTACTTAACATGTTAATCATCTGCAAATGCCTATCAAACAGGGAGGCTGAGATGGACAAAGAGCTCACTAACATACTGCTATTGCCATCTAACGTTTAGCTTTGCAATTGCAGCGTCCAAGAACAACCCCAATGAAATAAATTAAGCAGTCTCCTAGGATTACAGAGTAGGCTGGGATTCATACAGGGTGGCTTTGTGGGTTTTTAATCCTTGCAGGTGTGGTAGGCCTTTCTAGCAAACTCATAAGCAACTCTATAACACCCGGATGCAATGCCTAAGAGCTTGACCAACAGAGAGGATATTATTCAAGGACTGCAGTGCTCTTTAAAAAATAGTTATTCTTCATAATGCCCCATTGACACCAGAGGCATCGTTGTCTCTGTCTCACATAACAGTAAATGGAGGCATAGGGAGCTGTCATGATTTGGCCAACAACACAGAGGAAATCAATGACAGAGGTGGGATATTGGGGAGCTGGTTGCTAGTATCTTGACCTATCCACTCGGGAGCCATTTGTCAAGTTATTCCACATGTAACCCAGGCACGTCAAGCTGATTTTCTCCACCAGAAACACTAGAGATGCAGCCTATCTGTTAACAGACAACTGTTACTGGAGCCCACCAGAAAGTCCTATCCTAATTAGAGCATCTACTGGCAGTCATTTTCTTGATAAAAATCCACCATGTTTTATGGTATCTATTTACCTCTTAATCAAAGCCACTCAGCCATAATATCACCATGCCGTTTCCTACAGTCCTGTCTATCCAACATGATTAGTAAAGGTGGAAATACTGGTCAACATTAAAATATTGATGAGACTAATTCCCAGCTTATTAACAAGAGCGCGAGTCTAGAAGTGGCTGCATTGCAGCTGGAGCTATGCCAGACTGACACCAGGACATGGGAGATCAGCATTCACATAGAAAAGGAAAAAAATCTGGCTTCTCCATGGTGGTGCTGGGTGCAAACAGGCCTCAAAGTGATGGGAACGACAAGCAGAACAGGACTCACCGCTGCCTCTTTATACTCGGTGTCAGTGTGGTCACGGCGGGGACAGACACTAGACTGGGATTCAGGGACCCTCGGTGCTGTTTCCAGCTCTGAGACCCATCTGCAATGTGACCCTCACCGGCCCATTTAAACTGGAAGCTCTTTGGGGCAGAGGCCAGGAATTGCTATAGCACTCTGATCTTGGCGGGGGTCCCAAGGTCCCCACAATAGATTTGATGCTAAGAATAAAATTAAAGTAAAATAACATGGAGGAAACGATATCATTTGGGGACAGGAGTGCTAGGTCAGGTTCACACATTACACTTTTATTGATACAAGCAATCAGAAACCAGTCTGTTCCCGTAACAGAACAGAAGTTCAGCACATATACACTGATTTTAATAATGGGAGAACCTCGTCTAAGATTTGCACCCCACTTTGCCCAAAGGGCAAATGGGCGCTCTGTTTGCGACCGATCGAAACTTCTCCACTTACCAAAAACTGCATAACTTAGCTCAATTCCACCTTGGGCTTTTTGAATGTCCATACCTTATCCTGAATGTCTATTTTGACTCTGCCTAGGGTCAGAGGACAGACTGAACCCCATGCATTTTTAAACCAGAGGGTATGAGCACGGTTAGAAATATGTGGGCTGGACCACAGTTATTTAAACACGGCATTCAGGGCAGGTGTGGGAGGGAGGCATTCAGCCCATTATCTAGGCCTGCAGGAGAGTCAGAGCGATACAAGGCCGTGACTTTTGTTCCGTGTCGGGTCTGTCGAAGGTGGACGTGTGGGCTGATCTTGCCAGAGGTCTCTAGGGAGGGGTGGGAGAGAAGGTATTTATGAGAAATTACAGGGAAGGAACAGCCTATTGCTCAATGTGGAGATAATGGCTCTGGAATAACTCCAGCATGAGCAAGGGTGGCGAACCCTAGTTCATCCTGATTTACTGCCCCCTGTAATTAGATGCCGCGCTTGGAATGTCATTTGTATTATCTACATGGCAATTTCCCTTTAAAGCCAGGCAGCAATCCTCTCTGCTGCAGTGGATGTTTTCCCATGCAAAAGCTTCCTTTCACTGCTATTATCTAATATTTAGCAGCGCGGCATAATAAACAAAGTGTTGTAGATGAGAATACACATCGCTCGCAGTGTTAGGCTGTGTGCCTTCACAATGAAAAAGCTGTTATCTGTATAAAATATTGTTCCCTGCACCCTTTAGGCATTTCCTGCTCTCCATCAGATTCCAATTAGACGCCTTTTCCTGTGAAACGACTGTTTGATGCACCTGCGCGAGAGCGCCTTACCTGCAAAGAGATGCTTTTAAAATAATTGTGTCACTTATGAGAAAGATATATTTGGTTACCGAAAAGGAAAAACGACGCAGATCATTATCTGTCCCAGTTATTCTCCTACCAAAACACGATGAATTAAACATGAACCGCGTTGTTACAAACTTGTCTCACAACAACCGCCAACAAAAAAGAGATACCTTAACAAGACAAGCGGCACTGTCACTCATTTGGGGGGTAGGGGGGAGGCTCTAATAGCTTTAATAGGAGCTGAACTACAAAGGATGTGCTCAAAGACATCCGGTATGTGTAAAAACAAGCAGGTCGCAAGGGGAATTAATGCTCCGCACACCTACCGAGAACGAGGTGCGACTGTTAAACCAACTCCAAAGGGTTTGATGGAAAGAGATTTCTCTTTACTGCTACTGCCCACAACACTGCGGTATCCGAGTACTTTGCAGCCATTAAGAGCCTTCTCCTCCGTACGGTGCAAAATTACCGTCACCTTCGTCGCGCAGGAGGCTTGGCCGAGCGCTGCGCAACAAGCCATTAGCGGCACCCAGACAAAAACGTGGGTCTTTCGAGCTTGACCCTACAGCACAAGCTCATTCCTCCATCTGTTCAGCAAGGCGCCATCCCGGCCTGGATGCTTCCCAGCGAGGAAGCGTGTACGGTCAAATAGGGAAGTGCCGGCTACAGCTTGTTACTGGGTTTTGTTAAGACGGTGTAGAGCCAGCCTCTTGCATTCGCTTACGTAGGCCTATCCCTTGCTGGAAGCACAGCAGTCCCATGAATTCCCTTTAGGCCTCCCTCGTCTGCATCAATGTACTGGTGCCCAGCCCGGTGCCCTCAAACGCTGTGCTTTGTGCCCATCGGCCTGAGTGGCCTTCAGCGAATGCTGTGGCCGGCTCTGGGCATCCCCTTTGCAGTGGGGAGAGCAGCACGTTCCCCTGCCGACACGTGCTTGGCCCCGTAGGTCCCCTTCGCCTTCGAGTTCATGTGTGCAAACCGGTTTCACGGCCACTGAAGTGGCAGGGACTGCGCGTGCAGGTAACTGCCGAGCCAAAGCACACTGCGGGGGGTGGAAGGGCGAGGTTGTGCTTTGGAAATTCGGAGCGTATCTGCAAGACACGTGGCTTTTCCCTCTGCGGGAGAAGGCTTGAATCTGGACTTCTCTAGGGCTCCGCTGCATTTGGAGCAAGGACTTGGTTGCATCCCAGTAGAGACACAGGGTGTTGGGCCAAATCTCTCTCTACGCTCTTTGCATTTGGATTTAAAGCATCTTTTAGCCTTTGAAAGAGACACCGAGCCCTAGTATTCCTGGCTGTCGTAGAATCACAGAAAACGAGGGTTGAAGGGACCTCAGGAGGTCACATCTAGTCCAACCCCTGCTCCAAGCAGGACCAGCCCTGACTACATCATCCAGCCAAACCTCAACCTTAACCTCAACATGAGTTGGCCTGGTGGTTTCTCCCACAAAGGTTTTGACCCATACTGTTTCCTCTTTCCCCCCCCCCCCCAATCTGCACGTCAGACTGGCCTGAAGTCCTGTGAATGCATTTTTTTGAAGTCAGGTGTTTTCCATTGCCCGATTATATCACAATGTTTGTTCCAGTGTCACCTGCATAAACACAATCCCAAAAGCAAGGGGCAAAGTTCAAGAGTTGAAATGAGCATCGTTGTGTCAACCCAACCTGTAGTTTGTCCTTTTTCATTACCCCTTGCTATATTAACAGATAATAGCTGTACATTTAAGCAAATTATCTCCAATAAAAAGGGGGCAATAATTACACTGTTTGTTTTTGCTCCTTTCATTGCTGGAATTATACTTTGTTTGCCTAAAGTTAAACATTAGCAAGAACCTGCATGCACTAATGTCTGCTCAGATGCCTTTTACGGTTTTAAACCAGCAAGAGTCAGTAAAAGTTTGGGCAAATATTAGGTTTGGCAGAGTTTGCTGTTTGTATCAGGAAACCGATTGGTGTTATTGATTGACAGATGTGACCAAATGTTTAGAAAGTCTGTCCTCTATTGGATTCTGCTAGGTGTTTCAGCAAACAGTCCTAATACAAGGCAAACAGAGCTATTGGAAGAAGTACCAGCTTGTGTTAGCAGAGTAAACGGAGGGCTATGCAAACAGCTTAAAAGAATGTGGCCACCTTCACATAACCTTTGATGTAGGTATTGATCCTTCAGAAGGTGGCGAAAAATTTGAACAGGGAACAGATTGAGTGGGATCATATATATATAAACACCATAAGAATGTAAATGTTATCTTTAAGCTACACTGTAGGTTTAGTAATGGATGTCTGTTTGGAATTTATCTTCTTTCAAATCTTTAAAGCCAAGCAGCAATAAATATTAATAATAACTTTTAGATAGACTGCTTCCGAAGTCTCTCCGTTCCTGATAAGTGCAGTATCGGGCATCTTTTATTCTTCTAGAGACTTGCAACAAGGAGAAACCCTGGCTTCCAGATTATTATACCAGGGCAGGGGCAGGGAGGGGGGACTGGGCCAGAGACGCTGCATGCATGTTAGCAGGGCAACAAGGCGGCGGGGAAGGAAAGGGGCTTGGGATGACGTTTCCCAAGATCTGAGGCTTGTATTTATTAACTATTTGACTATTAACTACTATTAGTAATAGTAATAATAAATATTTACTATTAACTATTTATATATGAAATAGTGAATAGTATTAAATAGTCACTATGTCATATATCTCCTTAATGCGCTCTGAGAACCACTGGGCACACGTCGAGCAAGACCACAGGCCCTACCCCAAGTGTTTGCAGTTGAAGTATAAGAGGAGACATGACAGGTGGAGACAGACAGACAGAGGAGGAGAACACAACACAACAGTGGGACATTGTGATCGGCGCAATGCGCAGTGGTCTCAGGGTGACAGCTGCCTCTGTCTTGTAGGCATCACAGCACCAGTGAGGTTTAGGGAAAGCTCTGAAGGAGGCAATGCAATCTCGGCACAGCCCACAGAGACGGCACGCTGGCAGAAAGGCACTGCTCCTTGCAGGAAAACTCTCTTTGCCTTCTTTGCTCTAGCAGGGAATGGTATCTGTAGGCGCCTGGGGAAAGGAGGCGACCTCTGGAGAGAGCGGAGAAAGGGAGAGGCTGGGATAAAGTGACCCTACAAGGATGATGGTCAAGTCATCTCTCTGTCTCAGATCTGCTTCTCATTTCCCCAGATGCCCAGCATTTTAAATATTTCAGCAGTGACACAGGACTCCTCAAGATCGCCACATACAGTCTGCAAAAGGCATCCGCAGATTTGTTTTGGGCAACCCTGATGCCGCTGACTTGAAATAGCACGCCTCCTGCACGTACGCTACATTACACATGGCTGGTTTTAGCCCCTGCGGGCCCAACGTGCAAAACGCCCACGTGCATTTCCCAAGCAGAACAAGGCGCACATTCACTTTGCCTGCGCAGTTACTGCGAGGTGGTACGCGGATCCATTTTGCATGCCCAAGTAGCCATTTAGGCATCCAAGTGCCATCTGTAGTGGCAATTACCACAGGCGTGTGTGCAATCAAGATGATTACACACACAGATTAGGTATGTAATGCCCAGGCAGCTCGGTGAACCTTGGAAAGTCAGGCTGTGGCCAGGTGAACAGTTACATCCATTAAAGGGAAGGGTGACTTATTGCTCAAGAGCGCATGGCAGCTGATCCAGTCTAACCATTGTGTGTGTCCGCTCTTGTCCCAAGAAGTGAAAATTGGGGCATCCTATACTGGAATGAAACAGCTGCTAAATTATCACCGCTTGGCTTCCACTTAGAAAGACACATGAAACCGTCATGACAGATGAGTCTAAAATATGACAAGTCCTTCCCTCTCCTCCCCCCCCCCCCCTTCAGCTTATTCATAATTGTTTCATCTGGCCATACCCACAGACCTCTGAAAACTAAAACAGATATGTTTTAAATTATCTGCCCATCTGGCTACACTTGCAAATAACAACTGTTTATAGAGAAAGATATTAAACAGACACTGTTGATTGATGGGTTAATCATTAGGAGAGAAGAAAAGGGATTGTTTTATTTCTGTGTATTGACCTACCATACATAGTAACTAATGATGTGTTTGAACACAAAGAGGGAACAACTAGCTTTTTGCTGGAGAAGGACCTGCTAATAAAAATTACAATGAAGACCATAATCTGATGAATCATTACAGAAGTACAGTACAGCCATGGACTAAAATAAAGACCTGGTTAATGATTAAACCTCTTTAGCTTTGCTGTGCAGACCAAGTAGGGGCAATACAGCTGAAAGAACGCCCAAACCTTAAGGACTTGGCTGTTTTCCACAATTAGCCCTTTCACCAGACTGCTTTTTCCCATTGTTCCCTGTTTCACCTGCTCACTTTAAAAGCTAGAAAGACTTTTAAAGCATCCGGAAAGCCCACTCCTGCAAACAGTCACGCAGTTGCAGTGCAAGAAAGGGCAAAAAACGTGGTGCGTACAAAGGCCCTTTCTTGCCAAGCCTTCGTATCAACCAAATGTGGCGGGAACAGTGATTTCCTTTCTTTCGGCCATGAAATCCTACCAAATATTAGTTAAGCTTTCCCATAACAAAATCGTGGCATTACTAATTCAGACAAGACAATGATGAGCTCTTAGAGATAACGGCAGCTGCAACAGCAACACAAACAAAAAAAGAACCTGAGAATTTAGCCGTGGAGAAGACATGTTACATAGTATTCTTCTAAAAAGGCCCAATCCCTTTGGCCTCATAATGGATTTAGCCCTAAGTCCCTTGAAAACAATGGGAAACTTTCCGTAGATGCTAGCGAAAGCTTGGTCAGGAGAATACAACTAATACACAATAAAATGAAGACTAATGCTGCTATTTAACTATGAGAGACCCTGCCTTGTCCTCTGAAAATACAACACTCCAGAAAACTCCAGTTGCTCTGAGGAAGTTAACAGCTGGATGATTAATGCTATTTCCTACTGTCCCATTGAAAATCTGCCCATACTGTTATGAAGTGTTTGTTCTTTGCTGGTCAAAGTATATAATATAGTCAAAAAAGCCATTAACACTGCCACCCCCGAAAGAAAGATTAACATTGTTCCCTGGATGCTGGGTCTTTCTTAAGTAACGTTCAATAAAGAACAAGATTATTTCAGTGATATCAGCTCAAGAAATCAACCATAAAGCAAAATGCCGCTGGAAGGAAAACCTGATAATATCTCTCCGCCGACCCCAAGAGCTTTGAAAGAGGTGATTCTTTGCTGTAACTACAGATAACTTATACAGGCATTAAACAGTTCACTGGGCTATTCTGGCTAGCTGTTTAACTGCCAAACTACAGGGTAAGCAGTACTTTGGGTTCGGGAACTTTTATATCGTGGCAAAGAGAAATAAGGCTGGATGGGATGCCATTCACAAAGCCTACATAATGGGCATCCATAGAGTCATAGATTGCAAGGGGCTGGAAGGGAGCTTGGAAGATCATCGGGTCCAGCCCCGTGCACCAAGCAGGAAAGACAACTGGGGTCAGGTGACCCCAGCAAGGTGCCCATCCAGTCTCCTCTTGAAGCTCTCCAGGGCACGCAATTGTACCACCTCTGGAGGAAGCTTATTCTGGACACCCAAGTTGTGAAGTAGTTTTTTTCCCAATGTTGAGCCTGAAATGGTTTTCTAGGAGTTTGTGACCATTACTTCTAGTTTTCCCCACGGGTGCCCTGGTGAACACTTGTTCACCGAGCCCCTGATGTACGTCTCTGACGTAGCGGTAACCTTGCATGTGATTTCCCTCACTTGGTGATTTACTCTATGGGTGCTTACGCCTAAAGAATAACCTGATGTAAACGGATGGATTAGCATCACCCAGAAATGGAGCCTGGCCTGGTAAAATATTGGGAGAACGCACTGTAGAGACCAGAAGAAACACGTCCATTAGGCTGCCCCAAGCAGAACAATCCCACAAACATCCCCGCCAACACATTACACCATCGTGGCCTTGACCCTCTCCAAGAGTCAAAACTAATCTCAATATTTCTCTGCTCGGTAACACAGATTAAGGTTCCTCTCCTGTAGCTTTGAGTGATATCTTTAGACTCATCATTAGCTCTGCTGCAGTGATAGACAACTTCCACAACACCAAGCGTTGCAGTGGCAACTTGCCAAAACCCCCCGGGGGTTGCATCCAATTTGCATATAGGTTTGGATAATTATCCATCCATTTTTCATAGTGAAATTAATGCAGGTATTAACTTAGATTCCCAGGCAATTAGCCTTCCCTGATTGGGTCTATATCCTCTTGTCAGGAGGCAGGATTTACTTTATCTCTTATCCCCACTGGATGAAATCCCCCTCAGCATGAGACCTGAGCCCCACTTATGTTTCACTCAGGCCTCATTCTCAAGGCTTTAAAGTGTCTTGTGCTGCCCTTTGGCACACTGGGGAATCCCATCCTCTCTGAAGAGCCAGAAGGCGCAGCAAGCAGAAGGGGCTTCGTTAGCCTGGAAGGAGATACCGATCGAGATAAATTAAAGACGCGAGCCACCTGCGGTACGACCACCCCGCTGCACACAAATAACTGAAGTCAGGCAAGAGCTACCTCACTGACACCCAACCTCGCGATGCCGCATCGACAGACGTGGAACGAGGGGCTGAAAAAAATACCTGACGGTGAAAAGATGCGCATTGCAGAGTCCGGGTCTTTACCATCGGGGGGCTAACGAACCATGGCAAAAGTGACGATGTCTCAACTGCCGGTACACCGGAGCTGGGCACTCCAATGAGCTAATGAAGAAGTGGGGCTATATCATTGGTTCGACCACCTGAGGCTGTGGCACAGAGCCTCAGACTATGCAACACCCGCTGCAATGCCACTGTTTGAAGGCACACATACAACCTACACACAAAGCACAATAAATGATGAGTGTGCACAACGAAATGGTCTAATGTGGTGTTGAGACAAGAGAAGAAGCAGCCTGGAAGGGAAGAGTTGGGCTGGAGACATTTTGCTTTTGGTTACAATAAGCTCAATAGGGTGTGGGAAGCAGTTTCAAAAGGGTGGGCAAAGTGGCAGGGGAATATAAGGACCGGCCCCAACTCCAGAAGCCTTGAGCAAAATGCTGCAGCCTCTCGGACATGCGGACACTCCTCCTCATCTCCGATATACCCCCTTATCGTTGTGGAAACGGGTGAGGCTTCCTCAGGTCCTGCACTTTCTATGGGGCTGGCCAAAGCGCTAAGCCAGACATGGGAAACCTGCAGCACGCGTGTCATAAGCGGCACAGGCAAACTCGGCGTGTGATATGCAGCAGATCTGGGAGCGGGGAGCAGGCAGCAGAGCAGCAGATAGGATATGGAACAGAAAACAGAGCAGCTGGGAGCACAGGGCAAAAAGCAGAGCAGTAGATCAGGCCGGGAAGACAGGGCAGGGAGCAGAAAGCAGAGCTGCAAATCCGGCAAAGGAAGGAGATTAGCGTGGGCCTAACTTGTGGCACGCCGGCTAAAAAGGTGGGTTCCCCCCCTGCTCCAGCAGCGCCCAAGACGTTGTCTGCAGCTTTGACAGGACAAGGAGCAATGGGCTCAAGTTGCAGCAAGAAAAGTTGAGGTTGGATATTAGGAAAAACTCTCTCATGAGGAGGGTGGTGAGACACTGGGACAGGTTATCCAGAGAGGTGGTGCAGTCTCCATCCTTGGAGGTGTTTAAGACTCAATTAGACAAAGCTTCGGCTGGGATGATGTAGTTGGGGCTGGTCCTGCTTGGAGCAGGGGTTGGACTAGATGTGACCTCCTGAGCTCCCTTCAACCCTCATTTTCTATGACTCTATTGCTAAGCTACCCCATCTCCCCAGAAGGCTGTAGAGAGCAAAGCAGACCCGAACCAAAGAGAGGCAAACACTTAGCTAACTGGGTTCTCTAGTGTAGTCCCCAGCAGTAACCCTAAATTCACCTTGGACATGACCTTGGGAACATCCCTTCAGCCTAGACTGAAGATGCGTCAGGTCTGAGGAGGCCAACCTGCATTATGCGTCTGCAGCTTTTAGTTACAGAAGTGCCTTCAAGGGCAGCAGATGGGGCAACAGGGTGACATGGGACGAGAGAGCGAATGAAAGCATAAGGGCACCTTCATTTGTTGTTGTGCCTGGCTGGCATCAATTAAGGGAGGAGAAAAATCTGTACTTGTCTGCATTGCCTGAGCCACTCCGACTCACGGCCACGAGACAGACAGGCAGACACGCGCCCCACGCAATGCAGCCCTCCCACGTGCCGTATCCGTAGGGCACCTAGGATAACGGCCACGCTCACAGACAGTGCGAATACTCTTGGAGATGACAAAGGCAAGGGTCTCAGCCGCAGGCTCGTTTGCAGCTTTGAGCCCTTTCAGGTCCAGAAAAAGGAAGAATGCAATAAAAAAGGAAGGAACAAAGAGGGGACACTTGTGAATGAAACTGGGAGACTTTCCAGGTGCCTAGAAATCCTAAACACCGGCTGCACAAGCTATATTTATCCAGCCACCATCTGGGATGCGGGATGAACATGGGTGGATCCCTGGGTGAATCCATTAGTAATGGGAACACATGGCGATGGTGAGGGCCACCGAAGCAGGCAGCTTTGTGGGAGACGGGGACGGGGTAATTTGTGTATGCACCCAAAAGTCCCAGTGACGCCCCTTGATGATTCACGCCACTCCTTCTAGGTATATAATAAGGTGTTTGCTTTATAGGCATTTCCCACAGAACAAAAG
Organism: Alligator mississippiensis; assembly: GCF_030867095.1. Classification (NCBI taxonomy): domain Eukaryota; kingdom Metazoa; phylum Chordata; order Crocodylia; family Alligatoridae; genus Alligator; species Alligator mississippiensis. The sequence continues at coordinate 2,811,217 of NC_081834.1, forward strand.
CAACAACTTTGGGCATACCCAATTAGATACGGATTATACAAATCTATGGCAAATCCCAGCGTAGGGTGTACTTTACCATAGTGGAGTATTCGACACAAAAATGTAGTATTGTATTATGTTTCTATTATGTTAATAACATATATAATTTCATTATATGCCACATATTATATATCATTCAACATAACACAATTATGGCACACCATTACAATATGTAATTATATTAATTGCATTAATAAATGTATATTCTATTAATTATATTAGGAGGGGCTATCAGGTACCTGCATTAGCAAGCAATGTTGTTAGGAGCAGTGAAACTCATTTTCTTTTTAAAGAAATAAGAAGCATTACAAATGCATTGTATTGGGCCCTCGTAGTAAGGCAGGAGCTAAGGTAGGCCAGTATTTCTATTATAACTTCAATTTTCACGGGCTTAGTATATGTTGATGTGCTCTAAATTGGGAACTGACATAATATTCTTAATCTAGGAGACTTTCTTAGCCAATATTTTGCCCATTTCTCGAGTGATAATGTGGCAAGAAAAACAAGCAATGTTAATGATGATTTCTAGGCTTTCCTTGGGAGGAAACAAACTAATACGTGTAACATGAAAGCTGTTAGCAGGTTCGAATGCTAGAGGAAAAGCACGAAGGGACAAGCTCACCCTGGCTGTCCTCAGTCGATCCCGACCCTGGCTAAACTCTCATTGCCCTTCCCCTTCTAGTGTGATGGCGACTTCTGTATTATTAGCTTACTGCTAAATCCATTTTTTGAGCAGTTTCAAGACTGGAATCACCAGCTGATTTTGTGAGGGCTGGTCCATTGGTTCTTCTACCCCATAAAAGTGAGCAGACTCGGAGGTGGTTACCCAAAACCCCACTTACAACATTTAGATTTCAAATAAGAGGGGATGCCACCCCCTCCCTCCCTCCCTCCCTCTGAACAGCACCAGATTTTGCAAACATACAAAGAAAATATAGCTGAGCATTTGCTAAACAAAAGCCCCCTGCCCACTCCCCACTCTGGTGCCCTTAAATCTTCTGTCTCATAGAGAAGGAAGGGATTCGGGGTCCCTGGACCCTGATGGACATGGCCAGGAGCCTGCTACCAAGGGCCACGTGCTGTTGCCCAAATGCGGCCCCACCGCAATTGCTGCAGGCCTTATAGATCCAGCCTGGGAGGAGCCCCTGTCGTCTGCATCCACCCCCAGGGCCCAGGGAGAGTTTGACACCCCTGCTTTACAGCCTCTGCGTGAAAAAGTGACTGCACCAGTCCTGCTTGGGCTTGCAGAAAATTCAGGGAAAACACTGCGACCAATTTGCATGCTTAAATGACTTAATTGTCTGCAAATGGTAAGCTGTGGCAATCTTTTCCACACAGTTACCTGATCTACAGATGCAATTTTGGTAATTGTGCATGCAAAATTAGCCAGGCAATTATGCATGCCTTTGCTAACAAATTTGCATGGCTAATTTCCACCCCCCCACCCCTCCCCAAAATTGAGCTTGTAATGGGATTGGCTGGCTGTGCCCTCTAGGGTTGGAGGCCTGAATCGTTACGGTGGCATCCTCCACCTACCTTTGCTGACCCATAATCCTCCAATCGCGGCAGATGCTTCCCAGAGCCAGATTGACCCTTAACATTTTTTTCACATCCATGTTGTTTGGAAAGACCCTTGAAGAGCACAATGAGCTCTGCACCACGTGGAAAAGCCGCTGTACTCTGCAGAGACTGACACTCGCCCCCACGTACCTAGACTAGATCATCAGGCAGCTGGAATACAGAATATCCCATGAGCAGCTCAGCATGGCACGATCGTTCACTGAGCAGCTGAGACATTCAATTTGGAGGCTTCATTTTCCTAACAAAGATTGGAACGAACAGAAAATGGCAGGGACTGTAGGATCCTATTTATCCTGAGAAAGATTGGAACAAGAATGCAAAATGGCAGAAAATGAATTCAATCTCCTCCAGAGCCACGAATTGTTGCTTTTCAGCTCCCTTCCAAAAGGTAGCTGGTAATTATCCTGTTAGATCATATTGCAACAGCTTATTAGAAGGGGGAATAAGTGGAAATAAATAGTAGGCACATTCTACTGTTTTAGCTTCGTGCTAGACTTAAAGTTACGCGGCAGAGCGTTGCCATCTTGAATTGATAGCACGGCTATCATAATAGACCCATAATTTATTAAAGAATATGGTCTACGCTGTGAAAATCCTATACAAACATTTATTAATTACTGCCTCATCTGTTTACCTATTTTTGCAAGGTTGGCAAGTAAATCTTTTTAATCCTTATTTCATAGACAAGGAAATGGAGAGAACACATGAAGCGGCTTTTCCATACAATGAATTAACAGCAGAAAATCCCCAAGTTACTACCTCTTTCATGTTGCCCTATTCACTTTTCCACCCCGAGGTGAATCTCTTACTGTAGTTTATGAGCTGAGACTGGGATTAGCTCTTCTAGGGATTGTCTCTTTATTGCTCAGGTCGTTTGCCATCTTGGCCTGACTGGCCAATAGTTTGCGTTAAGGAAGATCCCAGTGCATCACGTGCCGAGTCCGCATAGACAAATGGTGCCTTGAAAGGATTCACTTCAATGCCCAGCTGAAATGGGTAAACCACTTGTACCATTTCTGTTTGCAAAAAGACCAGGGTTTTTACTCCTTATTCAGCATTATCTACCAAGCAGTTTGTCTTGAGTAATGCTCGTTTTTAGATTGCTCCCAAGCCTTTCATTACATACTGGAAATTCAAGCAGGCCCAGAAGGTAAACTTCCAATCCCAAAGCCAAGACTTGTAACTGGAAATCCAGACTTTCCTTTTTCGATGAACTTCAGCTCGGTGCAGAGATCGCTCCAGAGGGTCTGGACTGGTGGCTCTCTGCCGAGATGAATTTCACCCGCCGGCAGCACTCTGCCACGTTGGCCTAAACTAGTCTCCTGCGTTGAACGACCCTGTGTGCACAGACGGTCATCGGTGTGTCCGAGGAAGCAAACACTCGGGGAAAATTCATTGCACCCACCCCCAACGCACACCAGTCCCGGATAATGTTCCTCGTGAGTCCTCTTTAGCACAGATTCAAAAGCCATTTGTGGTTGAACTGGCCCTAAATCTTGATTGTCTACAGTGCTATTATTGGAGTGATGAATCGGTGGAAACCCAACCCCTCTATCAGGAGACAAACCTGTTCATGCTCTGTCAGCAGGGCGTCAAGAGTTACTGCGCTCTTGGAAGTGTCATCTTGCAGATAAGACGTGAAGCCAACATCCTGTCTACATATAAAATTACACTGCACAGTATATAGGAGTACGGTCACCCGGTGTCCTGAGCTCAATTTCTCTAATGCAGGCTTGTATTCGCAAGCCCAAAACTAATAAGGGGGCACAATGTGGGGGGGGGGAAGCATACATGCAGAAGAGGACAATCCCTAGAAACTTGTGGCATGAATACTGGAAAGACTGTCAGCAGCACGGTTTTCTTTTTTAGCATTTGCAACAGCGGGCACGACACGGAGGCACACGGTTTTGCCCTGAAAGACGGGGGAGGGTGCAGCGCTCAACCCGTGCCAAAAGAGGCGAGTCCGTTCTGCCTATAAAACAATTTGAGATGGCAGGCAGGAAAAATGACTCACACGGGCTGCGTGGCTCACTTCATGACATCCAGCGAAATTCCTCCCCGTGCCAACGGCCGGGACCCGGCCTCCGCATTACCGAAGAGCAATCCACGGCCCAGACTGCACGGGAGACGAGCCGGGACTCGGCACGAGGGCAGCGTTTCACCTGCCGTCGGGGAGGGATAAAGGAAAGGATTTGGGGGCTGAGAGCCTGCGACAGGCTAAGTGCCCCGATGCCTATTTATTCACGGTCATGTAGCACCACGGAGAATCGGGATCTCAGCTGCCATGCAGGACTTTGTTGAGTGGTGCTATGTGCATGGTCTTTATCAAAGGGCTTAATTGGACTGGAGCAGATGGAGTCCCCTGTGCCTTTGTACGGGGCTTAGCCAGCTTGGAGGCTATAAATGGTAGGATTTTTTTTTTTTTTTTTTTTTAATTCTGTTAAAAATGTGCGTGTGGTGGGGAGGAGGGAAACGTGTTTGTTCCCGAACAGGCCTGTTCCCTGACCTAAGCAGAATCATTACCGGCACCCGGCTAGCTGTTGACAGTGATTTCCAGATGATAGGCACTTTGCAGCCCGCATCCTTCCTTTGATTGCCTTCCAAGATGGTGATAACAACTGCAAAGCTAGACCTGACTCAGGCCTTTCCTGACCCCAAATCTCTGCTAATCCCTCCATTAGGTCTTGGAATATTGCAGCCTGGTTACTCATTAGCTGCTTGTATTCCTGTATGTCCAACTGGGCCCGCTGCTGCTGACAGGACTGACTGCCAACAGAGACTTAGTGTCATGTCATTTAGGCCTCCGTTTGGTGCCATTAGCTAAGGCCTTAATGACAGCTGTTGGGAGCAGGTGCTCCGCTATTATAGCGAGCCGCCAAACTTCGTGCACTCAGGAGGGAGCAGCTTGCTTGTTCTCTCACATCAGGGCAGTGGTGATGAAAAGACGGATATAAAACATAACTCTGGAGCCAAAGGGGGGCTGTTTAAAAAAAAATATATAAAGTCTTCAATTAATAATCACGCCGAGGTCAGCAAGGGGATTCTTTTTTTTTCCAAGCGTCTTCAGTGACTGAAATGCAAGATTGATTTCTCCATTTCCCAAGTAATGTACTAAATGCAGCTCGCTTTCTTCCAACAAAACTCTTCATTTGACAGGCTAATTCTCTCGGAGCCATAAATAAAACCACGGGGGACAACTAAGTCACATTTTTACAGCATAAGCTTTAAATTGCACATGCAGGCAACTTCTATTAGTTTAGGTTTTAAGTGTTACATTTCAGTAAAGTATACAGTAATAAGTAGCACTTACCACCTTGAGAGGAGGAAAGGGAAAAAAAAAGAGAAGCAGCTAAATTTACATGTCCCCCTTCCCCTCCCCACCTCATTCCTGTTTTAAGTCTTTGTTTTAGCATCTCTCATCGGTGCCGTGTTGACACCAGCTGCTGGAATTAAATGCAGTTCTGCTGAGAACAATGTTTCTTCCCCAACGATCAAGAGGATGGTTCAGTGGAGACAGGCACCATCCAGCACCCGCGCTCGGATGCTGGTCCTTGCCCCGAAGGAAATGCAGGGTTTGCTTTGCCTCTTCCACCAGAACATGGAGTGGCTTTAAAACCCATTTGGCATGACTGCAAGGTTCAAGTGATCCCCAACCTCCCTCCTCCGAGCTATTTGCTGCAGGCGATGGGATGAATGGTGAAGCCAGGATGTGGCCCAACAGGACCAGCGGAGGGGTCCTACTGGCCCGCAGCAAAGTGTACCCATTGCTCCTCCAGCCAACAAGTCACATCCCAGCGAGTTTTGTAGTATCAGGCCTTTAACTCAGCTGGCTTAAACTCACTTCCCTTTGCTTTCATCTGGGAGTTGTACTTTAAATTAAAACTGGTATTTGCCAACATTTATCACATGCCTTGTCCAGGAAACGTGGATTTTCTATCACCCTTGGGAAAGGAAATCTATGCTGGGAGTTGAGTTGTAGTTTTTAATGGCAGTCACTGTCGGCATGCTCCAGGATAGCGGGGGTTTGTTTGCACGGGCCCGTGTCAAATCCTGTGTTTTATGCAGGAAAGACTGGCACGTGTTTCCCCGAAAAGGAAAGCTAATAAATGCTGGGGTTGGCAAAAATGGGCTGGATGAATCCATAGAGATCCAACCTGCCAGCCCCAGCTCCTGGGGCTGCCCGACCCTCCCCATTAGCTACTTCAGCGTTTCCTGGCTCTGGGCAGAAAACTAAAAGCAGAAATGCCAAAACCCAGTGAGAAAAGGCAGGAACATGCCACAAACAGGCTGTGTGGGAAGAGGAAACAGCAGAAACCTTGCGGGAAAGAAAGCCTGTGCTCCATCCTCAGAGGTGCAGATCATTTGGACGAAGGTTCGGGACTTCTCAGTGTTTTTCTAGACAGGGTTCAGCTCCCCTCCCGTCTCGGCCTGGGGGAGATGCACCATGTCCAAGGTGTGCAATGAAGCTGAATAGAAGAGCTGTCAGAGGCAGCTGCAATATTCCCCCCAGGGTTGCTGGGTGCACCGGTCCTCTCGAAGGCTGTTGCATGGCCCAGCACGGGGTCCGTCTGTCTCTGGACGGTGCCTGTGATGCCAGGCACCTCTGGCATCTATCACCTTTCAGTGGAGCCCTCAAAAATGCTCCTTTCCAACACGGTTACAGAAACCCCCAGCACCACATCTTGAAAGGCATCCAAACCACTCCCTGGCGCAAGGCTATGCTGGGGTTATCCTGCCCCACTGCTGGGGGGTGGCAGGGGAGGGACCACGGATGTCCCTGGAGCAAAGCAAGGCTGAGTTTTAAACAAAGCTGGTGCCTCTGGGAAGCAAAAGAGTTTAAGGTCCGTCTCCTACGTGAGGACTTTCGACTGCTGGAAACCCCGCGGCGCCAATGCAATGGCCTCCAAATAAAATTTAAAAAAAGCTGCTCCTGACACCGACATAACTGGCAAACTGCTGTGGTCTTTCCACTTGCATCGGCATCAGCAGCAGTGCCAGGCCGGGGTCAGCTGTGCGGACGTCCCTGGGCTCCAGACTGTTTTGGAGGTCCTCCAGGTGCCTTCCCACGCTGCTTTGCTCCCTGCCCCGGCCAATCGATCCGTTTACCTGATTTACCTCTGTCGCTCCAGGGTCACCGTGACCGGACATCGGCTCCTTGTTTGCATGCTGGCGCACGGCCACGTTCGGCCCCTTTCGGGCTCGCCCCCTCCCGAGGTCAGCGTGACTAGCATCCTTCTCCCCGGCGCCAGGCCTGCTTGTCATGCTTCCAGCTGCAGCCATGCTGTGGCCCTGGATCGTCTCTTCCTCTGGGCAGAGGAGACGGGACAGGAGGCCCCGGGGTCCAGGCGAAGGTGGACAGTTGTTTCTGATGAGCTCTCTTGAGCAGGATCCGAGCCAGATGCCATGCAGCGTGGTGCAAAAACCGAGGGGACGAAGGCAGCTTACAAGAAGGCAGAGAACAACACCCGGGCCTCTGGCAGCACGCCGGTCACCTGTCCCTGCTGCGAGGAGTTGGACGGGTTTTTGGCCTGCAACACACCGTCAACCCATATTTCATCTCAGACGCAGCTGATATGCGAGAGGAGAGGAAGCCAACGACTGCGTGACCGACTCTGCACGTAAAAAGCGAGCGCCTGACAGCGAGGAGCTGTGTGATGCTCTGGATGCTGAACAAGACCTCCGGAGGATGCCACTGGACACAGAGTCCTCCCTTCCACTGCCAGCCAGCCTCCTCCCCCGGAAAACAGAGGCAGCCAGCAGCAAAGAGGGTTGTCATGACTGCATTCGCCTTTGCTAAAGGTTACTGGCACTGTCTGATACAGCCAGCCCCGGAGCTGCACGCCCTCATCCTGGGTGGTTGCGAGCTAGTCCCAATCCCAATCCCAATCTCTTCCAAGTTATAACTACCCTGCATGCACTCAAAATGAGACCAGGATGGGCGAGCATGTAACCGTACGTCTGGCAACTTAGCCAGTCCACTTGCCAGCCACAGCCCCGAGGTGTCTTTCCTTGCTACCAAGTGCTCAACGTGGTCACTTTGCTGCATTCTATTTATCTGGCAGCTACCACCCTTTTACTTAAGCAGACCCTGCCCTCAGTGCCTCATCTTCACATGCCAGCGGTGCCAGATTAAAAAAAAAAAATCCCTTCCCGTGTAAATTTGTTTAATGAGAGCATAGCACTGCATAATTCAGTTCTCAAGTAGGCAACGTGTTTTCATCAAGGGAAGCCGCTCATTTAGTTCATCCACGCAAGGTTTTTTTTAATGAGATTTAGTCTTGTTTCTCTACCCAGTCGCAGTCTCTTCCTCCCAGTACAAATGTCCAAAAGGTGGCTTGTCGTCAGGACAAGTGCATAGATCGAGTGAAATCCAGGTAGGACAATAACCCTATGCCCCTTGGAACAAAGCACCAACAGTGTTCATCCTTGTTTAAACTGAGATTTATTGCAAGCGGCCTTTAGGGCACAGCTAGCTTTGTTCACGTCTGCAGAAGAGAGAGAATAGGGGGTTTTAAATACTGACAGTCCCCTAGCAAGACTCTAAGGGAAGGTGCACGCAGCACAATGCCTAATACCAGCCAAGCGAGCTGCAAACACGAGAGCTCCCAGACGAGAGTGTAACTGGGGCAAGGCCCTGCCATGCAGAGATGCCCAAGCTGGCTCGGCACATGCCAGCTCTGCAACCAGAAAGAGTCGGGGCATCAGCACGGCCCAGCAGCTGGGACATCAGGTCTCTTAGGAGGCAGAGCCATAAGCTTTGTGAACTATGAGATCCCCTGTCCTTTCATTCAGCCCTTACTGTCTATGCCGGGGCGGGCAATTGTTTCGGGTGGAGGGCCGCTTACTGAGTTTTGGCAAGCTGTTGAGGGCTGCATTTCCCTCTCTGGTGCAGGGAAGCAGGAACAGCCCCATGGTCCCAGGCCAGAAGCCTCTGCTAAACAGGAGCTTGTGGTTGGGGGGGGCTGGGCAGGTCTTGCTGCTGGGTCCTGCTGCCAACTTCACCTGGGTACCACTGTCCCTGGCTCCTGTCGTCTTTGACAGGCAGCCAGGAGCAAATAAATATTAATTTTCTAAATTTTTAAGGGGCCTTGCAGAGATCTGGCCCCCGGGCTGTATTTTGCCCACCCCTGGTCTATGCACTGCATGGAAGCCCTTGAGCTTTTGGGAAATGAAGACTGCCCCACCCCAAAGTTTTGAAGTCTATTTTTTGCCCCCCTGTTCCTGGGCAGAGAAAGTCCGTCCTTCACTGCTTTAAAAATTCAGAGGCACCTACAAAGCTTTTGTGCAACCAGTAGGCCTAGGCACTTCATGGGGACATGCACAAAAATATAAGCACCCCGCTACCCTTCAGCCTCCCAGAGGTACACTCCTCGTGGGGATTGCCTGCCTCCCTTTAACTGCCTAGGCAGTAGTTAAGCCCTTCTAGTCTACCATTTAAAAGCCTTCATCAGCTACCACAGTAGAAAATAAGGATGGTCTCCCAGAATAGGAAAAAGAAAGCCAATGCCATTAATGACCAACACGACAGCTGAGCTCATTAGAGAAAAGAGCCAGGAACTCCTGGCAATTCCTGCATCATGACCTTTTCCAGAGAAGCCCACATCAGGGGGGCAACCTCACTATGCTGCTTGCCCAGCCTTGGAGCCCAACAGAAAAGTACATTTATGTATTAAATTCAGGAGCAAATAACAGAAATGCAAATTCTGCCCCATACATCTGTTCAAGATGCCCCCGTAATAACCCTCTGAGGTCTAGCAAGCCTCTCATCACACAGAGACAGGACCTTGCACATGGCTCCGTGATTCATAATGTGCAGGGACTCAACTGGGATTGCAAGGTCCCGCACCCCGACAGATCAGGGAACTGGCGCGCAGAGCCCGGCTCACAACCCGGCAGTCACCCGGGCTGCTGCGGACTCTCAGTCACCAGCACTGCAACTTTTGGAGCGCTACTGCTTACATAATGGCTCATTAGGGGGTTGAAAATGGTGCTGGCTACTCCGAGGTGGATGATCGGATGGCAATGGAGGGATCAGGAGAGGCTTAGAGTTTGATGCCCAGATGTGAAACTGGTTTCCAGCTACCTCCAGGCTTCAGAGGCCAATCCCACCATGCTGAGCTGGTGTTTTGGAGCAAATCCCCTCTCTCCCAGGGGAAGCAAAGCAAAAGCAGTCTGGTTTACTAATTAACAGGGTAAGGGATTTGCAGAAGTATCTCACCACCAAGTAAATCACCCTGTGTAGACAGGCCCTTCCTCGTATCCTCCTTCCCCTGCTGAAGGCAGAGCGTTCCTCAGTTGCTCTGCGAAGCATCCTCCTCCAGCCCAAAGCCCTCCGCGGTGCATTTACACATGCATTATTTAGAATGGAGCCTGCTATGGTTAATTGTGTTTTTAATGTAAGAATATCCTCAAGTGTACCCTTGACAAAACATTGCAAGTTGGCGTTTTGACAGCAGGCGAAAGAGCCCTGAAACAGCTTGGAAAGGTCATAGCCTTTTAAAAGGCAAAACTATTTTATCTACCTCCGATTTCCTCGCTCTCTCTTCCCCCAAGAGAAAATAAAATAAGGCAACAATATTGCACAGTGAATTCAATGAAGACAAATCAAATGGTCAGTGGAAAACTCTTTGGTCCTAAATATCTTAGTGTATCCTGACTGCGTCTTTCTGGCGAAGGCGTTTTTAATATTGCTGCCATAACTCACTGCTTTTAAGGGCGTCTTGTTCAGGCATAAAGATTTACTCTGGTATAAAGCTCAGGATCCAGAGACTCAGTCCAAGAACCTTTGAGCAAAAATAATAATAGCCCTAGGCCTTCGTGCTGAGCATTAATTCATATGTATAAAGCACAGAGGGGCTGGGTCACTGCTAGGCTGCAGAAAACACTGGGATATTGGGTCTGCCATAAGTAGCACAAATCCTATATACTACAAAATCCTTGAATGGGACTAAAGAGTCTTGCCTTGCTTTTTCAGGTGAGATATAAAACCAAGGCCATAAGTACTTGGGGTCATAAAAGCTCTTGCAGAGCACCTAACAGTAACCGAGATGGAGAGTCTTATATGGTGCTGGCAAAATCCTGGCCCCAGCTACTCCTAGACTTGGCCCTCTTTACATTTCCCCGTTTATTTTAATTCTTTGTTTCCTCTTTAAATGGCCATGATGAAGTCTCAGCAACACCCATGCCCAGAAACCCCTTTGCCGCTTACAAAGAGCTATATTCCACTCATCCGTCGAAACAAAAACAACGGCTTACCAACGTTCGGACACGGGAGGGTGATGCACTGGGGGCTCGGGCTCTTCTTGACTGGTCTCGTGGGACCTCATCCAATCTGAGAAATCAATATATTTTGGGGATGTGCTAACATCTCTGGGAGCTGGCAGCACTCGGAGCCGCACAGCGTTGGGCCCACGTCTCCGTAGGGTTGCTCCATCTGGTAGCAGCCGCGTGGCAGTGCCCAGACACCCTGGGAGACTTGCTAAAGAGAGAGCCTGAACTTTTAAGCTCGAATCTTTTTGCCTTTGTTATTTCTGGTGTCATTTTGTGTCATAATCTGAAACATTTAGCATCCTTTCTGTGTTTCTCATTAATGGGAGCATGTTTTTAAAAGGATTATATAAACGATGCATATTTATGAGATAACCACGGATCAAGAATACTGATATTTAAAAGATGCAATTATCTTTAAAAAGTTTGGCTTTATTTTCATGCTAATGAATACAACATTTTTAAGCAAGCTAATTGGCGTGCCAGGCATTTGGTGGCAGTTGTCTGCTCGTTACAACTCCTAGATTTCCTTATAAGCAAATTTAAAAAGGAGCCTGTTAGCTCTTGCTAAAAGTATGCTAGTCTCCAAGGGATACGTAGTTGTTGTACCCACATAATAAAAATAATGCTTCCTAAATACTAGTGGCATCAATTCATCATTAGATGAAATATCCTTTTATTTCAATTGGAAACCTCTGAACATTAGATTAAAAGTGGAGGGGGGAGAAAGGGGGACGTGCCATTTACAGGAACTGCTCACTACAAAAGACAAAACACAGCCATGTTTTATTCTGAAATGTAGGCTGGCTAATTAATATTGTGAATTCAACCAGAAACTGAAGTATTCCTAAGATAAATTTAATTGCAGTGAAGTGAGTATCTCAGGTTAATGGCTGAGGGCATATTCCTCTTTCTCACTAAGGGATTCATCAAGGTCACAAGTCTTGTGGCCAAACCATCTGAAGCCCAGAAAGGATTTGGAGACCCCTTTTAAATCTGAATTGCCCCAAGAGCCAAGAGGTAGAGTTGTCAGGGCCGGACATTTCATGCCGGTTGGTCTTTCTGTCCACTGGGTCTACCCACCTGAGAGGAGGACCACATTGTAGCTCCTCACGACCACGCAGCAGTGTGCTTTGATTGCTCACTAGCACCAGTCATTTCTGAAGACGTTAATTAATCCATCTGTACACCAGACTCACGCTGCCAGCCCCCGGCTGGTTGCACTGAAGACGCATGCCCTAGTGAGGTCTTCCTCCTCCATCGATTCCCTCTGTCAGGCGGGATCCCGATAAAAACACTTACCCTTTACATAGCACTTTGTACCAGAGCTGTAGCAAGCTCCAGCAGCCCCGCGCCTCCCAGCCATAGAAACCGGGCAACCCTGCACCCCATAGTCTGTGCGGCGGGGAAGAGGTCAAGCTCAATGACACCCTTCTCTTGGGTTTTTGTAGTGGGAGGCAACGAAGAGATTGCTACCCAGTAGAGTATGTTGCTACCCAGTAGAGCGCTACTCCAACCCCGTAGAGATTGCTAGCCAGTAGAGTACTCCTGCGACCCAGTAGAGATTGCTAGCCAGTAGAGTATGTTGCTGCCCAGTAGAGCGCTACTCCAACCCAGTAAAGATTGCTACCCAGTAGAGTACTCCTGCTACCCAGTAGAATACTACTGTGACCTGGTAGAGATTGCTACCCAGTAGAGTACTCCTGCTACCCAGTAGAGATTGCTACCCAGTAGAGTACTCCTGCTACCCAGTAGAGATTGCTACCCAGTAGAGTGCTACTGCGACCCAGTAGAGTATGTGGGGCCAGGGGGCAAACAAGGTACCAGGGTAGCCCCTGGAGGGCCCTGCTACAGTCCCAAGCACTATGCAGGGCTGCCTGGCTTCTATGGTGGGGTGGTTTTGGGCTGCAGCTGCTGTGGCAAGGTCTCCTGGCATGGGCGATTTTGGTGCCCTCCCTACATCAGTGCTTGGGGTGAGTCTGCCCCACTCACCCTCTTTGGTGCACTCCTGTTTTGCACATGGAAAACACGAATGGATCCTTTCCACTTTGCAGGCACACGGGAAAGTAGAACTACTCCCGTTTTCCTCAATATAAAGGTCCAGTGACTTACCGCAGGGGCCCAGTGAAGCAATGTAGGAGCCACGATTAGAACTCGTGACCTCTCCCAATGGGCTCATTCTTCTAGATAACACTCTTGCCCGTTTACCACGTGGTCCTGTAGACGGGTCATTTTAGATTTCCACTTTGCCTTCTCCACCGAGGCCCAAGCACCAGCCTCATCTTGAGAAGCAAGCTCCATACCATCACTCGGCCCCTTCTAGACTAAGACAATGTCATACCTGTGCTGCCACACACCTGTAAAGGACTTCACCGTCATTTTATTATTCTCCTTCCTGTCTTACCTCCACTACGTTCTCAGTCACTGGACTCTCCCTGCCTTGCTCTATGCAATCCTCTTTGATGCACCAAAGTTAGACTAAACAGAGCTCAAGAAGTCTGAGCCAAATAATTTTTTTGGCTGATATATTTGGAAGCGTAATTGGGTTTTAGCTTTATCAGTGCAGATTTGATTATTTGAGGGAATTTTTTATTGAGTAATTATGTTCAACTGAATTAGATTTCATTAAACAAGGCAGCCTCGGTGACAGAAGCAAATACATTATTAATTTTAGAATCTGGTAGCTATTTTATTCAATTTGCAATATCAATAAAGAGGTTTGTAGTAGAAGCACATGCACAGACAAACAAACATTTCCAGGCCTGATCGAGAGCGCTCAAGGTCACCAGGCAGTCGTGCGTGTCCCAGAGAAGGATCCCACTGTGATTTACTGGAACAAGTCTTCAAGTTACTTGCAAAGCACCAAGTGTGAGCAAATTCTGTATTTTCCTGCCTATCGCCCACCCTCATATAAGACTTGCACCCTATTTTGGGAAGGGAGAATAAAGGGATTTTTTTCCCAGTGTTGGAATGCGTCTGGGTGCATGAGGAAGGGACAGAGACCATTTCTCAGCATCACTTACCCTTCTTCTTGCAGCTCCAAAGGTGTCACAAATGAATTGCACCCCCAAAAGCTCCCTCCACCACCTACGATTTGGTGAGTCCAGCTAGAACGTGTTGTGAATAATATCAGGACAGAAACCGCACCTTTTGGTGGACTCCAAGACGCCGCCGCCTATGACGGCGGGAAGCACAATACAGCACAAGCAGCCGATCACGTGGGCTTCGTACCAGGCTTAACGTGCTCACGACTGAACACGTGCAATGCTCTCAACACGCACAAAAATAAAGAGCACAACAGAGGATTTGCATTACGGTAACAAGAGAGCAATGCAGAAAGATTGGCAGCAGCAGCTAGAAAACCTGCAGGATTGCTTAACGTTCAGAGGAGCGGCTGGGAAATGGCCACGTGCTAAATACAACAGACTCCTTCCAGGGAAGCAGCACAGGTGTTACCAAGTCCTGGGCAGATGGTAGGGCAGGCTGGGGTGGCATGGGCACTAAAGTGCATGGTTGACAGCTCCGAGGTCCTTGGAAGAAGTCTGTTATATTTAGCATGTGGCTATTTCCCAGCTGAGCCAGAGTGAGTTCAAGGCCGCAGCAGAAGTGCTTACGGTACGACCCTGTCAAATTCCAGCAAATCTGCAAATGCTGCTAAATACCTTGTCACAAGGACATAACGTAGGAAAGGAAAGGACAGGGCAGCACCTTAGCCACAGTAGGTCAAGAACTTCTGTAGCCAGCTAAGCCTTTCAAGCAGTAAAACAGCACAGAGCGCTGCTTGGGGTGGAAACCCAATGTACTTATAATATTATCCCCCCTCCTGGAACAGCATCCTGGATTCAGCAAGTACGGGAAAACTCACCCTCAGCTGATTGCAAGGTCCAACATCTTCCCAGTGTTGAGCCATGGCAATAGCAATTCTCGTTCCCTGGAGGCTAGACAACCTTGAACGGGCTGCCGTGGCAGTGTAGTGGAATAGGAAACCCAGTCCCTTGGCCAAGAGTACTGACCTCAGAGACATATTCAGATCCCTACCCTCATGTTTAGTCATCTGAAAAAGCATCACACCCTGGGATGTCCCCCGGGGCCAATGCATTCACCGCTCCGGCTGAAATCTGTTGATTTGCACTTCTGACTTCAGGCCCTCAGGGCTGAAAATCCTGCCCACAGTCCTATTTGACTACCCCGTCCATCTCATATTTGAATGAGATGAACCACTTCTGTCTTGTTGGAGAGAGGCAGGAGGCACAGTGATAAGCATGGGTGGATCTAGGATTTCGAAAAGCAGGGTACAGATGGAGTGGCCCATTGCTGCATATAACAGAGCATATATTTTTCTCCAGTTAAAGATAAACTTAGAAGCTTTATTAATATGGTAAGGGGGTGGCATTGCATTATTCAGTTTAAGATCAAGGAGAGACTAGAGAAACTGGACCTTTTCAGCCTCCGCAAGAGAAGGTTGAGAGGCGACCTTGTGGCTGCCTATAAGTTCATCACGGGGGCACAGAAGGGAATTGGTGAGGATTTATTCACCAAGGCGCCCCCGGGGGTTACAAGAAACAATGGCCACAAGCTAGCAGAGAGCAGATTTAGACTGGACATTAGGAAGAACTTCTTCACAGTTCGAGTGGCCAAGGTCTGGAACGGGCTCCCAAGGGAGGTGGTGCTCTCCCCTACCCTGGGGGTCTTCAAGAGGAGGTTAGATGAGTATCTAGCTGGGGTCATTTAGACCCAGCACTCTTTCCTGCTTATGCAGGGGGTTGGACTTGATGATCTATTGAGGTCCCTTCCGACCCTAACATCTATGAATCTATGAATCAAAGCAAAAACAAATATAAAGTATTGGGATGTGCACTGATTTGCTCGACTATATATGTTTTTAAAAAAAAACACAACACATTAGGCCCAAAATAGTCCAAGTGGTCAAAAGATATTGTGTCATTAGTCCTGTAGTCATTGCAGTTAAATGGACATCTCTCATTCAGATTCATAAGTCAAAATCTAGCCTTCCTAAGCATCTTGACAGTCCTTCTAATACTCCACCGTCGGTCATGTCGACACCTGAATTAACAATACAACCCCTGTGTTAAGATGTGTTGGTTGTGGCCGTGTTGGTCTAAGGACACGGGCAGACAAATTTCTTTGGGTAAATGCGATATCTTTTATTAGACCAGCTAATAATAGGACTGTGAAGGACTGTGAAATAGAAAAGACACATGACCAGGAAAGTCTAACTGACGGCAACGTTGCAAAAGAAAGGATAGTGTGAATAGTGCAACATTAAGGTCCGGAAAAAGGAGAGATCCAGATCCTGAACACGAACTCGGGGCAAATGCAGAAAAGGGCACATCCAGTTGCCCTACACTGGAAGGAAGAAGGACTCATTTTACGTTGGGATACAGCAGAAAAGTTGTGCGATGTAGTAAGAGTCCAGCTCCTAAATTGACCGTATCTGAAACACGGGCTCTTGGGGATATTAGGCAGGTCACGAACACCCTTGAATGTTAACACACGGCAAATACCTTCCAGTGGCTTTCATCTGCCGGGAGCCTGTGGGCACGCGCGGTCTCTCCATGCGCTGCCATTTTTCATTTCCATTAAGGCAGACCCACGGTGCCTTCTTGTACCAATATTTACCCAGTCTGGATTGAGCTTGGGTGAGAGAAAGGGACAAACGTTTTAAAGGGGAACGCCCAACACGTTTACAAGGAGAACTCAGACGTGTCTCGAAAAAGAAGCCAACCACCTGTGTCAGCAGGTAATATTATCCTCCTGGGCTGAATATTTAGAAATAAGTGCTCTAATTCCATCGGTTATGGGCATTACCCATAATGCCTGCTCTCCGATCCCGTGTTGCAGCTTCCTCACCTTTGCCACAGATCAACATCACGCGGTGCTGATCTTCATGTTTTTCTTAAGCCTTTGGGTAATTCAAGAAAAATTTTAAAAATAATAATAAAATCAGCATTTGCTTCTCCTCAAGACATAAGGTAAGGTGGTCTGAGAACCAGCCAAGCCATCGCGGCACCAGTGCCCTTCCACGTCACCAACATAACAGCCTCGACAAAAAAAGAGTGAAAATAAACCAATTATTTCCAGACAGGCTGCTTTTCACAACCACGTCTCGAAATCCAAATCAAGGCACAAATTCTGATTAGATCAATTATTATATAACGACTTCCCCACAGGTTGTATACCCTGAGACCGAACCTTTGCTTTTCACCTATCAGGATAAACTTTCCTGATAGGACCGCTATGGGTGGAAAAAGAAAAAAAAAAAAAATCAAGAAAATTAAATTACATATTAATTAGATTTTCCAGAAGGTCTCTCGGAAATGTTTTCAATCAAGAAGTCAATTCAGATTGTAATAAAATATTACATAAATATTTACATCAGTCCTGGCTTTACTTTAAAAGGAAGGTTTTTGTTGGGTTTTTTTTCTTCTCTTGCACATGCTGCCAAAGTAGTTAGCTGGCAAGCCTGTGAAAAAACAAGGTTTGAGAGTCACTTTTTCCCCTAGCAGATCCATCACCGAGCTATCAGAGTGTTTATTTTTCCCATGCCTACCCCAGATTCCACCATTTCCCTTTCTAAAAGGTTCCATGTGTGTGCAAAACACTCAGTCATATATAGGTAAGAGAGAGACACTAGCTATTTATATAAAACCGGGTGGGGGGTACAAATTTCTTCAAAGCCGCAGTACATTACAAGGCATTTATTAGATGTGTTGTGCGGGCAGGATGCCAGCTAAATTTAATATGGATCTATATACAAAGAAACTGTCTAGTTATACATAATGAATATTTAATCAAGCACGGATCAAGCAATTTCACAGAAGTAATTAAAAGCAGGCTTTGTTTATTGCTAAAAATTACAGCTCCCCTATTGACCTGGTGCTGTATATCCTTTGCCATATTGAACACGTTACCTGCTGATATTAGGTTATTAAATGGGTATTAGAGGCTATTTCTCTTCCCTTTGCAGATAAAGCGCACTTAAGCTATCTTGTCCATTTGTGCACAGAGGAGAAAAAAGGTTTGAAGTGGAAAAAAGCTTGCATTAAATAGAAGGGTTAAGAAAACACTACTCAGCTTCAAACACAGAAGCAAAAAAAACAACGAAGCAATTAAATGCTAAGTGTTATTTTTAAGTCAGCGCAGGTTCTGTGTACTTCCTGCATTTTCCATTAGAAACAAAAGAAACTAAAACAAGCACCATGTATTCTTGGAGAGACAATACAAGGGGAGGGGGCAGCATTGCAAGCCGGTGGCGAGCACCAAGGCAGGCTGACGCTGCTCCCATTTCCATCAGTGCAATGAGCTGCCCAAGGCCTCCATTCTGCAGTTGGAGCCAGGCCGGAAAACTCTTGCATCTCCACTGCTGACTTGGGGTCTCGGCATGCACATCATTCCCAGCGGCGTGGCAGCAAAGTGACTTACAGGAGGGCGAAACACAAGTCTGCGTTCCCTCTCTCCCCTGGTACATATTGCCTTTGGAGGACCTGCGTCACACAGCGGTGTCCACGAGGGCAGAAATGGGCCCAGGGTTCAAACTGATCTTTGATGTTTTTGCTACTCAGCTGTGATCTATACGGACGCACCAATGGGACAAGAGGCATCCCATCAATGAATAGTTTATTTTTACCTTTTTTTTTAATACCGAACTTAGCTCAGAGCAAGGCAGATGAGTTTAGGGTCTCCAGGCTGAAAAATGGTGAAAAAGTGCTGGTGCCAAAGTCATTAGCCTCCATCGTGGCCCGTCCCATGCACTGTGGGTAGCTTTCCTGCCAAGATATCCCCTTGGATGTTCAAAATGAAATCAAGTCAAATCTCGCAGTCGTCACTCTACCCATGTGCAGCTCTCCAACCCTTAATAAATGGCCCCATAAACTACCCCCTCCTAACCCACACAGCCACCCCCACCCCCACAGCCATGGTCTCTCCTGGTCCTCTTGCCTGGCACTGCCCCTCAGCTGGCAGTGCCCACCCTAGCTCTAAGCAGCACCAGCTTAGCTCTGTTCACGCCGCTTAACACTGTACCTGGGCTAATGAGCAATGCTTCTCAGCAGGGCTAATTAGCTCCCCAACAGTGCTGCACGAAGGCGGTTGTGTTGCTTCCCACGTGTAGGCAGCACAGGGGGAGCAGCCTGATATCACAGCAAGGCGCTGGCAGAGCAGGAACATTTGGGGAGCTCAGCTGGCATCTATCTCCGCGACCTCCCCCACTGGGGCCCAGCAGTCGAGAATAACTGCGCTTGCAAACCTCCCGTTAATTCCACCAAGAACCACGCTTCACAAAGAACAGAGTGGGAAGATCTGGCACATTAACTGCATTCTCTCAACTACTATAAAACATGCTAAAGTACAGGCCCGATGCTAGCTTGGAGGAAGAGCTTGGGGATAATATATTTTACAGCTGGCTCGTGGTCTCGAGCAACACTCCCGTGTTGGACTCTGTGATCTCAAAGCAGGACAGCGTCGACTCAACTGGCTCTAGAAGGCAGCTGCAATAAAAATGAGCATTTACAAGGCCGAAAGTCAATCTACTGAGTGATATATATTTTTGTCTTTTAATTCTAGTGGAAACAGTCATTCCTTAAGACAAAAATATCTCTTGGAATACAAGCGCCAATTAAGAAATGATTGACTGATTGACTCCCAGCCAGGTCATGAGGCGCTACAGGGATTTGGGAGCGGGGCTTAAGGGTCTGGGGGCACAGGTGGTGTTCTCGTCCATCCTCCCAGTCTCAGGCTATGGGCTAAGAAGGGACAGGAGGATCTATGTGGTCAGCCAAAGACTGCGGTGCTGGTGTCGTCAGGAAGGCTTTGGCTTTCATGACCACAGCCCGCTCTTTGGGGAGAGAGGCAGCGAGCTGCTGGGAAGAGATGGTCTCCACCTCTCTCCCCTAGGGAGGAGGCTCTTCTCAGCCAGACTGGCTGACCTGCTCCACCAGGCTTTAAACTAAGCCCGCTGGGGGACGGGGGGACTACCGCCACTGCTGGCCCGCTGAGCAATCCTTGCAAAGCCAGTGGATCACGGCACTCAAGGGAACCCACCCCAGCCCCAGCCCTGGTAAAATCTGTGGGCAAGGAAGGAGCCCCCCAGGGGGCACTTGCCTGCCTGTACACAAATGCCAGGAGCTTGGGGAATAAGCAGGAGGAGCTCATCCTCCTGCTCAGTGCAAACAATTACGATGTCATAGGGATCACGGAGACCTGGTGGGACTCCACCCATGACTGGACCACGGGGATAGATGGCTATGCCCTGTACAGGAGGGATCGTGTAGAGAAAAGGGGCGGGGGTGTAGCTCTCTATGTTAAGGAAAGCTACGCGTCCCTGCAAGCCAATATTGGTGACCAGGGTGGACGGCTGGAGACCCTCTGGGTTAAAATCCGTGGGGAACACGGCACAGGGGACACAATGGTGGGAGTCTATTACAGACCTTCCACCCAAAGTCCTGAGCTAGACCAGGAGTTTGCCCGGGAACTGGCTGAGGCAGCTTGCTCCAGGACCATGGTTGTCATGGGTGACTTCAATTACCCAGACATCTCGTGGGAGGATCGCTCAGCAAAATCTGAGCGGTCGCAGAGCTTCCTCTCGTGCGTGGATGACCTCTACCTGACTCAAGAAGTCTATGGGCCAACGAGAGGCAAAGCGCTGCTCGACCTGGTGCTGGCTACTGGGGAGGACCTAGTCAGTGACCTAGTGATCGATGGGAAGCTGGGTGACAGCGACCACGAGCTGATCACCTTCACCATCCGCCGAAAAGCTGGCAAGTCAGTCAGCAACACGGAAGTCCTTGACTTCAGGAAAGCCGACTTTGACAAGCTCAGGAGGCTTGTCAGTGAGGCCCTAAGGGACTGTGACCTCAGGGAGAGGGGAGTTCAAGAAGAGTGGTTGCTCCTCAAGGGAGCGATCCTTAATGCACAAACTAAGTCTATTCCATCTCGGAGGAAAGGCAGCAAGAGGGCACAGCAGCCCCCCTGGCTCTCCAGGGACCTAGCAGACCTCCTGAGGCTAAAAAGAAAGGCCTACAAAGGATGGAGGATGGGAGTCACCTCCAAGGAGGATTATTCTGCACTGGTCCGGTCCTGTAGGGATCAGGCCAGGAAAGCCAAGGCTGCAACTGAACTCCAGCTAGCTTTGAGCATCAAGGACAATAAAAAGTCCTTTTTCAGATACGTGGGGAGCCGGAGGAAAAGCAGGGGCAACGTTGGACCCCTGCTGAACCAGATGGGGCAACTGACAACTGACGCCCAGGAAAAAGCCAACCTATTAAATAGGTACTTTGCGTCGGTCTTTCATCAGTCCCATGGGACGCCCGTGCCCGCTACAGGGCCGGGAAGGCCGGGTGAGGGTGATCCCCTGCCCTCCATTAATGCTGACTTTGTGAAGGAACATCTTGAGAAGCTGGATACCTTCAAGTCAGCCGGCCCTGACAATCTTCACCCCAGGGTACTCAAGGAGCTGGCGAGCATCATAGCCCAGCCTCTAGCGCGGATCTTTGAAAACTCTTGGCGCTCTGGTGTAGTGCCCGAAGACTGGAAGAAGGCCAATGTGGTGCCTATCTTCAAGAAAGGGAGGAAAGTGGATCTGGCTAACTATAGGCCCATCAGCCTGACTTCTATCCCGGGGAAGATCTTAGAAAAGTTTATTAAGGAGGCCATCCTTAAGGGACTGGCCGACGCCAACATCTTAAGGGATAGCCAGCACGGGTTTGTTGCGGGTAGGTCTTGCTTGACCAATCTCATTTCCTTCTACGACCAGGTGACCTATCACCTGGACAAGGGAGATGAGATTGATGTCATATATCTTGACTTCAAAAAAGCCTTCGATCTGGTGTCCCATGATCGTCTCTTGGAGAAACTGGCCAATTGTCGCCTTGGGTCCCCCACGATCCGCTGGCTGGAAAATTGGCTCCGGGGTCGGACCCAGAGGGTAGTCATTGATGGAAGTCACTCATCGTGGTGTCCTGTGACCAGTGGGGTCCCCCAGGGCTCTGTCCTTGGACCCATACTGTTCAACATCTTCATTAATGATGTGGACACTGGAGTCAGAAGCGGACTGGCCAAGTTTGCCGATGACACCAAACTTTGGGGCAAAGCATCCACACCAGAAGACAGGTGGATGATCCAGGCTGACCTGGACAGGCTCAGCAAGTGGGCGGATGAGAATCTGATGGTGTTCAACGCCGATAAATGCAAGGTTCTCCACCTTGGGAAAAAAAACCCGCAGCATCCTTATAGGTTCGGCTGTGCTATGTTGGCTAGCACTATGGAAGAAAGAGACTTGGGGGTCATCATTGACCACAAGATGAACATGAGCCTGCAATGCGATGCTGCGGCTAGTAAAGCGACCAAAACGCTGGCTTGCATCCATAGATGCTTCTCAAGCAAATCCCGGGACGTCATTCTCCCTTTGTACTCGGCCTTAGTGAGGCTGCAGCTGGAGTACTGCGTCCAGTTTTGGGCTCCACAATTCAAAAAGGATGTGGAGAAGCTTGAGAGAGTCCAGAGAAGAGCCACGCGCATGATCAGAGGTCAGGGAAGCAGACCCTACGATGACAGGCTGAGAGCCCTGGGGCTCTTTAGCCTGGAAAAGCGCAGGCTCAGGGGTGATCTGATGGCCACCTACAAGTTTATCAGGGGTGACCACCAGTATCTAGGGGAACGTTTGTTCACCAGAGCGCCCCAAGGGATGACGAGGACGAATGGTCACAAACTCCTCCAAGACCGTTTCAGGCTGGACATAAGGAAGAATTTCTTTACTGTCCGAGCCCCCAAGGTCTGGAACAGCCTGCCGCCGGAGGTTGTTCAAGCGCCTACATTGAACACCTTCAAGAGCAAACTGGATGCTTATCTTGCTGGGATCCTATGACCCCAGCTGACGTCCTGCCCTTTGGGCGGGGGGCTGGACTCGATGATCTTCCGAGGTCCCTTCCAGCCCTAATGCCTATGAAACTATGAAACCTATGAAAGTTGAAGAGTAAAAGTGACTAGAAACCAAACTGCAGTGAACTTCATTGATTCTAACAGTCCTGCTGGAAAAACCCAGAAAGCAAACAAACAGGCAAGAGAAAACAGTAGACCAGGTTTTTAAACCCTTTCAGCTTTATAACCCCAAATATCACAATACAGGCACTTGTAAATGCTCAGGGACTGATTCACCACTCACCATTTACACCTGTACCCATTGAGTGCTGGTTATTACCAAAGCACAACACTAGCATTTTACACCGCTGGGTATAGGAATCATCAGATTCAAAAACCGCAGGCATATGTGAATGAGAAGAGCTACACGCTTTCATTTGTGGAGCACTACACAACGTCTGCAGACCCTTTGTCTGTCCCTCTCTGACTGACTAACAGTCACAGCAATCCCTTGATTTGACGATGATCTCTGTACCACAGCTCATTAATGGGTCTTGAGGTGTCCGATCCTTGAGCCATGGATGCATCCATAGAAGTTACAGGTCTTTCCATAGTAAGCCACAGGTTGAGATTTCTCTTCTTTTCCTTCCTCCGCTCTCTCTTCTGTGCTTCAAGGGCAAGACACTTTCCCTCAAAGAGGGGTGCTGCTTGGTTGAGGTTGGGGTCCAGCTGGAGTTAATTAGTCAGTTAGCAGCCGAGTCCTCCCAGCTCTTGATATCAGTGTCTGTTTTCTCGAGCTTTGCCTTCGATGTGTCCTCGTAGCATTTCCTCTGGCCACTGCAAGATCTCAGGCCACAACTAAGCTGGGAGAAGAGCACTTGTTTTGGGAATTGAGCGATGTCCAATCCAGCAAAGTTGGTGCTTGAGGATCCCTAACTCAATGCTAGTAACATTGGCTTTAGCAAGGCGGCTGACATCTGCGTGGTCATCTTCTGATGTGGTGTGGAGGATTTTCCAGAGGCATCATTATTGGTGAAACGACTACAAGCTCTTGAGATGACAATAGGAGGTCACTCACATTTCGCATCCATGAGAAGGGTGGGGATAATGACTGCATTGCAGACCTGGATCTCAGTGTCTTTTCCAGAGACTGCAATCAATAGAAACACACCAAAGCAATTTCCTGAAGGAAGTGCTCACATAGCAGACCTGTGCCGGATCTACTCATCAACGGTCGCTCTCTGAGAGAGGTGGCTACCGAAGCAGGGGAAGTGCTCAACAACCTCCAGGGTCTTTCCCTTGATGGAAATTGGAGGAGGGAGGATCACATTCATGGCCTGCTGCAAGGTGATAGAGCCCTTTAGTCTTCGCCACGTTGAGAGAGAGGCCCAAAGTTCAGTAGGTTTCTGCAAAGAGATCTGGCATGGTCTGGAGGTTTTCCTTCGTGCCTGCAAGGATGGCACAGCTGTCAGCGTAGTGAAGGTCAAGGACGGTTGTTTTGAATTCTTTGTTCTTTACTATGACCTAACTAGCTAGCTGCTGCCCAAGGGACCATCTTCCAATTCCCAATCCCTCAGTCTCCTGCTAGGAAGCAACTTCAAATCATAACTTCTTGCACTACATTAGGCATAGCACAAGGGGCCAGGCCTGATGATAAAAATCAGGCCTGATGATATTCAAGGGGACGTTATTCCTTTCAAATGATGATCATCCGTATTACAGAAGCACATCAAGGTCTCTGTGGAGATCAGGGCTCCATTGTATTTGGCACGGTACGTGCACATGGTAATAAATGGCCCTTTCCCCGTTATAGCTTATTCAGATCATCATTCTCTCAAGGGCAGGTACCCTCTCTTCCTAAGCAAGCTGCTTGGGACAGGGCCACCTCCCTGCTCTGTGTTTGTACAGTACCAAGCACCATTGTGCCCTTGGTCCATGACGGGCCCTCCTAGCCACGACGCTATGATTGATCAAAGAGAGACAAGACAAAGGGAGGGCAAACAGAAGATGTGGGGACTTGCCCAACGTAACACAATGGACTAGTTCCAGGGCCAAGAACAGAGGCCAAGTCTCTTATAGCTCCATCCAGGGTCTTAATCCGCCTCTGCAGCAGCATGAAATGTTTAAACAGCTCTACGTTGAGAAGCCATTGTGCAACTCTTTGTAACAATAAACTACTGCCTTTTCTCTGAAGTTCAAGAGAGTTCAGGGAACAACATAAAAGCTGTAGGTGATGACATTTATAAGTGCTGAGATCTTAAGGGAAGAAAAAATAGTAAGGTGGATGAAGGGCTGGAATCAGAATTTAATAAAAAGTTGGAAGACTGGCCAAGGGTTGCTCAGCTGGAATATTAAGGGAATTCACACCCTCCACTAGCTCTCCGTTTGCCATGAGAGACACCTCAAGGTACTGTCAACTATATAGCTATCTACGCAATGGAATATTAATTTAATTCCCATATCTGCCTCAGCATTGAAAATGGCCCATGGGTGCCATAGGCCTGCTGATCTGGAATGCTTTCCTAATAAATCCTTTTGGTGCATTAGACTAAATATTTAACAGCTTTGTCAAATAAAATTGTAATATCATGCCCAAATCGGGATTGGTCACAGTTTGTTGCATTCTTAATTGGTTTGCTGCTTTCAAATCCACAGAAAGAAAAAATAATTTTCTAATGAAAAAAAAAAAGACTCGTCCAGATCTCTCTCTCAGGTTAAGGTGAGCAGCAGGTCAGTTGAGAAAATAAAGCAGATTCAAACTCCAAATACACTGAGAAACATCAGCTCTGCAAATGCAACAATGATAAATGGGAGAGACTGTCAGGCAGCAAGGGCTTGCTGTGAATTATTTGGGGGCTTAAAAAAACCAAAACCAACTAGATAATGGTACCTGCAAACAATCAAACAAGTAATAGATTCATAGGGCTTCAGGCTAGGATGGGACCATTAGATGACCCCTTATCACAGGATTTCACCCAATTACTAAAATCCATGTTTGACCAAAACAGATCTTCTAGAAAGGCACCCACTCTGGATTTGTAGGCGTCAAGAGGTAGAGAATCCACCACCCCCTTTAGTTTATTTTTCTCTAATAGCAAATCATCCTCACAGCTAAAAATGTGCACTTAATACTATTCAAAATGTCTTGGCTAGGTTGCTTTCTGCAATGGCTGGTGCAATTCAGAAAGTCTGCAGAAGAGCTAGCTGCTATGTTCCTGTTCAAAGGATCATAAAAAAGCTGGGCTGGAAGGGACCTCTCAAGGTCATTTACTCCAGCCCCCTGCAAATCCTGGTCTAACCTATTATTAAAACTACACAGCCAACCCTTGAGCACTTAATCTGCCACAGATAAAGCAGGGGGACCACCGCAGCCAATGCCCTGCTGCTGCAAGGGCTGTTAAAAATACACCTGAGAGATCCCAGGAGGAAGGCTGTGCCCCTTGCTACCGAGGAAGGCAACCCCCCCACCCGGTCCATACCAATGTGACTATGGGATAAAATTCCTTCCTGACCCCAAATGTGGTGATCAGTCTGACCCTGGGAGGAGGGACAAGACCCTCTGTCCAGGAACGCCAGGATTTTAGTCCCACCAGGAGAATTGGCACAGCCCAGTCACAATCCCCAACCTTGGCCACATCCAACACCCAACACAAAAAAATAAAAATCCTGATATGTGATGCAACAGGAAGGGGAAGAAATCCTTCCCAACCCCGTGCAGGAATCAGCAAAGCCCAGGAGCCTGGGAAATACCCAGAGTAGAACATAGGCATCGCTATTCCTAGACCACCTCTTCTTGAACACATCTCGTGATGGAGAGTCCACAGCTTCCCTAGGCATCTGCTCCATGGTAAAGAAGTTTTTCCTGATATCTAATCTAAACCTACTTTGCTGCAACTTCAAGCCATCAGGCCACATCCTCCTCTCTGCAACTAGAGAGAAAAGGTATTCTCCCTCCTCGTTAAATATGTCAGCCCTTCAGATATTTGAAGACTGCTATCACGTCCCCTCTTCATTGCTTTTGCCATAAGCTGAACATGCTTAGCTCCTTCAGCCTCTTCTCGGATGACTTGCTTTCAAAACCCTTCATTGTTTTTGTTGCCCATCTCTGGACCCTCTCCATGTCCTCCTTGAAATGTTGAGCCCAGAATAGCACATAATACCCTAGGTGAGGCTTACCCAGCATCTACTAGTCTCCTGTCTTGCATCTAATGCTCCTATTGATGTATCCCAAAATGACCTTTGGTGTGGCTGCATCACATTGCAGACTCCTGTTGAGTCTGTGATCCACCAAGACTCCTCGATCCTTTTCCATAATGCTGCCATCCGGCCAGGAGTCATCCATTTCGTATCTGTGCTTTTGATTATTCTCCTGGAGGTGCAGCATCTCGCATTTCTCAGCGCTGAATTTCATCCTGTTGGCTCTAGTCCAACTTTCCAATCTGCCAAGATCCTTCTGAATTGTGCTTCTCTCCTCCCATGAGTTCACAACCCTTTCCAATTTCATGTCACCTGCAAAATTGCTCATGAACCTCTCAATGCCAGCATCCAAATCATTAATAAGCACACTGAATAAACACTGGGCCCAAGATAGACCCCTGCACTTGAAACCTGCTCTTCTGACATGGATCCAGTTATAATTATCCTTTGCTTGCGGCAATCAAGCCAGTTGTCTATGCACCTTGTAATAGTTTGGCCTAGCCCACATTTCTCTGATACGTTTGGGAGAAGGTCATGCGGGACATTGTCAAAAGGCTTGCTGAAAACCAGATACATGCGATCCATGGCACTCTCATCACCCACCCAACTCGCTATCTCATCGAGGAAGGAGATCAAGTTTGTTTGACACTATTTGTGCATAATAAATCCATGCAGGCTGCTCATGATCAGCCTTTCCTTCTCCACATGCTTGCAAAGGACTTCCTTATTATATGCTCTAGTAACCTCCCAGGTATCAACTGTAGTTCCCTGGGTCCACGTTTCAGTCCTTCTCTTTTAAAAAAATGACTGTGTTGGCCTTCTTCCAGGCCTCTGGTACCTCGTCTGTCTCCCATGACTTTGTAAATATTATTGCCAAGGGCTCCGAGATCACCTCTGCCTGTTCCTTCAGTACCCTGGGATGAAGTTCGTTGGGCCCCACTAACTTGAATTCATTCAGAGCCCTCAACAGCTCTCCGACTGTTTCTTTTGTTATCTCATCCCTCAGCGTGTCCCCTTCCTTATTCAAATAACGTGTGTTATCTGCTTAGTTGCAGCCTCATTTTTTTGTGAAGACTGAGGCAAAGTAGCTGTTGAGTAGCGCCATCTTCTTTGATTCTTCTTAAGAGCTGACCCTGACTATTTAACAGTGGACCCACAGCCTCCTTAGTCTTTCTTTTCTAGCCAAGATATTTATAGAGCCTCTTCTTGATGTCTTTAACTTGGCTTGCCAGGGGAAATGCATTCTCTCTCTCTCTTTCTCTCTCTCTGCCTTCCCAATTTTGTCCCTGCAAGTTCTTACTATTTCCTGCTCTGCTTCTTTGGAGACCTGCCCATTTTTTGCATTGCCTGTATGCTTTCCTTTAGCATTTGAGGCATCCTAGAAGCTCCTTGTGAAGCCACATAGGTCTCTTGCCATTCTCCTTGTGCTTTCAATGGATCAGAAGAACTTCTTGTTGGACTTCCCTTTAGAAGCATCCTGTCCTCCTGGGTACCTTTATCATCCATGACACCATGTCTACTATCTCCTCAAGTCAATTGAAATCCACCTTTTTTAGATCCAGTGCCTTGAGTCTGCTGATCTCATGCTTTCCCGGTGTTTGGATCATAAATTGTATCCTATCATGATCACTTCCTCCCAAGTCTCACATCAACTTCACACACACCTCCAGTTCTTCCCTACTGATCAAGACAAGAGCCAAGAGCCAAGTCAGATAATCCCCTAGTTGTATCCTCAACTTTCTGGAACGGAAAATTATCCTCCACACAAGTGAGGATATTAGGAAACCATCCAGAAAAATATAGTACTGCATCTTGGCCACACACTTGGTCTACAGTCCAGATCCCGGGGCATCTTGAGGACTGTTTGGAGTCAGGGGGCATGTTGACACATGCATTAACATGCTTTAGTTAATGCATGTTAAATCTAGTACCTCCGGGCATTTTTATACATGTAAGTGCTGCAGCGCCGGGCACTTTGAAAAGCGCCCAGCGCTGCACTGCTTGCAGCTGTATAAGCAGTGAAATGCGTGTCAGTGCAAAGAAAATGGTGGCGATGTGCTTTTGAATTAAAACACCTTGGAGGTGCCTTAGTTCAGAAGCACACCACTGCCATTTTCTCTGCACTGATGCACAAGTCGCCACTTATACACCTGCAAGCAGCGCAGTGCGCATCAGTTCCCGTGCAGAGCTGTAGTGGATCTCCTGCACATCCGAGAACTAAAAGGTAGGTGTATAAATGCCCTCCATTGTGAGGTACTAGGAAAATGTCTTTAAAACCATGCGCTTTAGTTAACATGCATTAAGTGATGCATTTTAATGTGTATTAACTAAATAGCAAAGTTTTTTTCAGTGCTTCTTTAACGTGCATTAAAATAGGCTAATGCGCATTAAAACAAACATGTAGACACACCCAGGATGTCTGAGTGCTACTCCTGCTGCTTTGATGCATAACTTTGGGCGAGTTCCCGCCTCCTAGTTTAGTTCCCCCATGTGGAGTACACACACAAACCTACCTACCTCCCAAGGCAGCTGAGAGGCTCGATGATTATTTGTGATACCCTCCAGTGAGAGACGCTATAAAACTACATCGTACTTTTACTACTAGTTTTAGCTTTCCTCAGGAAAACTCCCACCCTCCCACCGCAAGCCCTCCACACCTTGACTTCCCTATTTCTACTTTCCATTTTGCAAGCAGCCATCATGCCGGTCGAAACACACAACTTGATTCTCAGCCGGCCATTCATCTCTTTGCCACCAGTTTTGTCCTCTTTTTCTATTTCCCTTGCATGCAAATGAGCCGGGTTCATTACAGGCATGTCTTGGCCTTCCAGTAGGCTGCATTTGCACACATGTGAGGGAGGATTTGATTTCTGATGAATGCACATGACAGGCAGGCTTGGAGGCATGCGAGTCAACGAGACAGTTCTCCAGCAGCATTACTAAAAGCTTTAAATCTAAACAAAAACACTATTAGAGGCCCCTTGTGCCTGCTAAACTCATTTAGTCCTTTCAGCCTGGGAAGGCAATTATTCTAAATACTGTAAATAATATTAATAGAATCCCTGAGCCTTGGCATGCTAGAAACGGTGTGTGTTATACAAACCAGAGAAAAAGGGGATTTGTCTCGTTTTAATTGAATGGGGGGACCGTAGTCGATGCAATTAGATGGATGGCGGTCCAGACACTGAGCCCTTCTTTCTGTCAGCTGCGGTCGCACGCACTCCCATCTCGTCCCTCCAGCCCTTGCTACTTACCTCGTAATTTGTCTAAACGTACAGCTCTGCCATTTAAGGAACCTTGTCAATCCGCAGGCTAAAACAACCCAGCTCCAGTGTGGGCCAGGCTTCAGCAGCATGTCAGCAGCGAGGGGAGGTTTGCCCGCACCCCTGCTAGGGCCAGGGCCAAGGCCACCACTTCTCCCAGCCCCTTTACACCCCCTGGTTGGGGCATGGGTGCAGGAGCACAAGCTTGAGAAGTGACTCAAAGGTCACAGCTCCAAACGCAGCATTTAGCCGTATCTTGGATAAGCGGTACCTCTCTCAGCCTTTTTTTTTTGACAATACTTTACCATCTTGAGCCACAGATCTGAGTTATATGACGTGGGGAGGATGCAATTCTCAAGCACTTACAAAACAGAAGGCTGAGCCCTCCTCGGTCTCCAGCGTACCATCATTAAAATCCTACCATATGCCGACGGAGCCAACCTTTTACATTATTCTTCACAAAGAGCCTGATGCAAGAGGGTTGTTAGGTAAAGACTATGCGCCACTTCAAAAGGTAGATGACTCTACACAGAGGTGCGGGAGAATAGGATTGAGCACAGCAGGTTTCTCTTCAGCAGCGGCAGGAGAGAGCGAGCTGCCAGGTACGGAGCAGTGTCATCCACTCATGTGCAACTGATAAATGTCACTGGCCCAAATTCCTCCCCGGTGGGTGTAACTCCGCTGAGCTAATGGTATTAGTTTGGCCTGCCTGCCTATTCCAAGTCCATGGGCATTTCCTGGCGTCCCTCCAGCAATGATGAGATGACAAGTGTCTCTAGAGAAACACAATTAACATCAGCCCCTGACTCCTACAGCTCATGGTCTAGTTATTTGAGCAGTCGTCATACCATGCATTAAAGTATTGTAGCAAACAGGGCCCTTGCCATACCAGGCATTAGCAGCTTCCCAAATCAAAACTAGCACCAGGAATGAATTTTGATCTACTGATGAGAAAGGAACATATCATTACTGGCATAAACTAGGAGGGCCTTCCTCAGGTGAATGGCTATCAGGCCTGCAAAGCCTTCCTGGACACTGGGGAGCACTGACTGCACAGCACCCACTCCAATGTGCAGGTGAAACCTTGGGAAACTTCCCATGCCAGTCCCTCCTAATCCCTTCTGGATTGCATCCGACCCACAGCCTGCCCTCCACCTCATCAGTTTGAGGTTACATGAAAACCTTCATCATGTGTACACAGGCAAATCGTCACGTGTACAAGTGCCACTATTGAGCCGCTTCTTGCATTCCTATAACACTGCGGCATTTCTCCCCTGCACTGAGCTGAGTTATATGGCAGGGGGAGGATCTTGCTGAAGATTGCCTCCTTTTGTAAAGATGGGCACTTCAGGGTACTTAGAGCTGATTCTCTGCCCTGCCTTGCTCTCCTACCAACAGCCAATCCACTATAATGAAATATTTTTTAGCCTTTCTATGAGTGCAAAAAGCACCTGGGGTTTTAGCTCAATAACCCCCAGCTCCTTCCCAATGCTTACAATGGATCAAAGCAACTGCCTTAGTTGGTCGAAGCGGTGGTTACTCTCTTCCTTACCCTGCTTGACACTGACTGGTATCAGAGGCTTCAAGGACAGATGCAAAATGTGCCAAAGGTGCTCAAGTATGGAATAACTTGTCCATGGCTGAAAACGGAGGAGCTGCTTTATGCCCTGAAGCATGAGGAAGTGGTGACGCCCGGTCCTTCCCCAGTTCAAATGGGCTGTCGTGTAAAACAACCACCGAGGGCTAACCCTGCACTGATCCTGTACTCAGTTATCTTGTACACGCCGTGTGTTAACATGAGCTAATCTGCACCTATGAACGGAAACTCAAATCACAGAATGCAATTAAGATATGAATTCTGATTTATAGGAAAGCAGGGGAAAAAACCGTGGCCTTTCAAGGTCAAAAAACAAACCCAGACAAAAGTATTATCTCCAACATTGCAGAGCTGATTGCATCATCTGCATATGAAATGAAATATAATTAATATCTGTCATGCATAGTCTATTGCTGAGCCCCCTCCCCCTCTCCTCTTCATTAATCTGTTAGCAGCATCCCGAAAGTTGCATGTGGTAATAAAACACCGAGAACCATCTCTAGTGATCTGAATTGGAGATAAATCTATTCTCTTGTCAGCAAGCCTAGAAGGCAGAAACTGTAACTTCCCCAGGAGTCAGCGACCTAGCTTGCAACAATTTGCTTAATTAGGAGAAAACAATATTTTGCACTAAATTGGGTGGCTAATGTATATCATTATAATCTACCAAGGAAGTTGATTTGCCCTTATCTAATGTGCCAGGAAGACAGCTGAATGTTATATTTACCTAGAAAGTATCCCTCAGCCCTATGTTAAAGAGGATAAGAGACAGATTATGCCTTCATGTTAATGGCAGATGATTCTCTTCCTGCATGCCTGGGAGGCCTCTTCAGTCTTACTTCTCCAAGACATAAAACAATGATTTGTCCCATGTATATTTTTCATCACCCCCATAAAAACTTCTAGATGATCTTAATGGAGGATAAGTTTATCTCAAATAGGTCCCAGGCAGACTCATATGAAGGATGTGCCAAGTACCAATTAAACAATAAGACATAACAGGGCATGTGTTAGTGTGTAATAAAGACACACCTAGTTGAGCTAGAGTGATTATATCAATGATTAGAAAAGACTTTTTTTTAAAAACCAGACTCATTTTGAAGATAGATTTTCCTTTTTTGCTGCCGCTGGAGGCGTACGTGGAAGAGTTCCCAGCACTCCAGTACTGTTGACCTAAAATCTCTTATTTACAGACATGCATCAAAAAAACAACAAAAAGAGAAAACCGTATAAGCAAATGCATTTCTTCTCTCTCCAACTCCCCTAAAAGGAGAGAGCAAATAGAAGCAGCGAAGCCCCAGATGTTAAAAACACTCTAAATCAGCACATTTATATGTAATGTTTGAACACAAATCTATATTCTTGACATGCACGGGGCTCACGGGGGAGTCGGTGAGGGTTTGGAAGTGGGGAGGGGAGGCTGCAGGGCTGGGACCTGGGGGTACTTTATAACCTAGTCCAAGACGCCCCGCTGCAATCCATCCCAAATATCTATGTGGCCTCTCACAAGCTGCAAGCCACTCTCCAGGACATGATACAATGCGATGATGTGTGTAACCTGGGCTACCCGAATGCAGCTCTGTCCCATTGCCAAATAGGAGTCTGCAATTATCCCTGGAGTTAATGGCCTGCTCCTATAGCTTCTGCTTTCCTGATGCTGAGGTCCTAGGCTCGCATCTCAGCTGATGTCCTGACTGGGGTGTCATCACAGTGACCCACCCAACATCTGCACGGGTTACATGCATGTGTGGGTTGTACCTGCATGCACGGTGTAGGTCCGGCTGTACGCAGACGCATGCAATGCTTTACAAGACAGGCGGCAAAACTAATGGATCAGACCTCAACAGGGCACCAATGACCGTGTAGACCAGCATTGGTGCAGAGGATTAAGAAACCCTGAGTTTGGAAGGAGAAGCGGGACCTTCCTTCCAAGCAGAGAGGCAATATGAAAGGAGGGACAAAGCAAACACCAGCAAGAAGAGAAAACACAGGCATTAAAGGTCCTCTACCGACTGCCCTCATCAGCACAGCGTTTTTCCAGCGCCTTTCCGAGCTTCTGCCTCTTCTCTCTCACCAAGCCCCCAAACAAACTGAAGCATCCATGTCCTTCCAAAAGACCAGAGAATCCCCCAATTTGGCACTCGAAAGCACGCTTAACAAGAGGAAAGAGAGAATACACACACGCATACAGCTCTGGGCCAACCGGAGGGCTCACGAGACTCCTCTCAACCCACAGGTCATTTAAAACTCTTATATGAAGGCAAATAAGTCCCCATGCAAACTGGATGATAATTTTACTTCTTAGGGGTGCGTGGTGAACCTTCTGGCAGTTGCAAAGGACATGCCCATCAAGGCCTGATCCTGAATCCACTGGATCCCATGGACAACCTCCGGCAGCATGGGATCAGGCTGTACCAGCTGAGTGCACCCATCACTAAGCTCGAGGCACAGAGGGACAGCAGGACCATCAGAGCTGCACGGCTGGTCCTTCTCTATCCCTAAAAATGCACAGCAAATGCATTGGAAACTCTTCCCCAGGGATCCTTTCAATATTTTAGGGGCTAGAGCTTCATTGACACTAAGGTCCCTTTACATGGTTCTGGCCTAAGTGAGGGTAAATCTAATTTAAGGTTATTTAAAGTCTTTTTTTCCAGGGCAGGTTGCCTTTACATGAAGGAGAGTCAGGTCCAGGGCCTCTAGCTTCCCATCCCCGGAGAGCATCCTCCATGCCCACAAAAAGTTGTCCTTGTGGCTCTTTTGAAGAGCTTCCAGGGCTGCTTGTTCGCTGGTTTGCAGTTCCTCCTCTTGCAGCATTTTCCTCACGCTGTATCTGGGATTCCTGCACAGACCTGCCTTCACCACGACGCTCAGCCAAGCTGATTAATAGTCTCTAATCGTAGCAAATCAAAGCGCTCTGGAATGCTACCTTTCATCTGATTTCCCCTCGCGTGGCGACTCTCCACATTCATTAGCAGCTTTCCCCAAATATATGCAACGCTAAGTTTTCCCAAACTGCGAATTTTCTGCCTTATTTCCCAAGCACGAAGAAAACCAAATTCAGCTGGACCTCTCCAAGGCCAGGCAAGACAAAACCGATGTGAATATGAGCTGGGGCACGAAGGGTCTGTTCGCATGGCCAAGCCCAGTCCCACCACCGCGAAGCACACCCAGGGCACTGCAAACTCTTGGTGCAAGACAACAGAGCTGGCTTAAAGCAACCCTCAACCTGTGCCCCAGAGCCGTTCTCGGGCTTTTTCCATCTCAGGAGTGCTTCTAGGCACGGGCTTTGGCCCACTTGAAGGCATATTTGACATTTTGCACACACTGGGCAGGCGGTGGGGGTGCTTTGGATGTGATGCCAGGCTGGACACAGAAGCAGAGCAGTCCTGGCCTCAAAGTCCACCTGCCCCACAGTCTCTGACATGGGTTAAAAAGTGCATTTGGCCTTTTCTGTGTGTGCAAAAGTCCCAGAGGGGTCTTGCCTTGGATTTTGCAGCTGCTGGAGGGGGGCATTTGCCCTCCTGCCTCTCGCCCGACTTCCCTGAGCCAGAGGTTTGGATTTCACTCTGGATTTCTCTCCAGAGGAAAGGGGCCCAGATCTGATGATCTGGTTCAGGGCCGGGCTTTCACGTGGCCCGATTCCCTGCCATCTTTTCCTTCTCTTCTCATATCTTTATGAGCCCGGCAAAAATACTTGAGGTTTGGAAACCATAGCCAGCCTTCATTATGGCAGGGATTTAGGTGGGGAGACCACACTTTCCTCCTGTTTACTTTTAACTGCAGCTTAAAGCTCAGAAAATGAGGTTCAAATCCTTCTGAACTCGATTTCTACTTTCTCTCCACACTGTGCGTCAAAAACCAAAAACCAACGCAAAACGTGGCACTGCTATTTTGTCGCCGCCTCGTATCCATTTCTCCGTCGATGTTTCTGGTCTCGTGTAACGTTGGCAATGTGGATGTTTCGCAAAAGGAAAGCTCGTTTTAACCAACTTTTAATTTTATTTCATTTTATTTTTTTGCAGACCTCCAGCTATAGCAAAACCCACCACAGGTATGTCACTCGTGTTGCTATTTTTAGCCGATGTATTAGGAGCAGGGGTAATTGTACTAGTTCTCAACTAAGTTTTATAGGCCAATAAAATCTCAGCTCGGGTCATTCAAGGCCAAATTGCAGGCTGTCTCAAGCTAGCCTCATGTCTTGTGTGCTCACTTTGCCCGCACATCTGACTACCCAAGCAAAATAGCCTTCTTCAGCAGGTGGGTGTGCTAAGACCCTCAGTGTGCACGCACAAAGGCAGCGATAGCCTTAGGGTTGTTGGGGCCCTGGGCAAAAGAGTCACTTGGGGCCCCTTTAAGGCTTAATTGTAATGACCTATAAGCAAGTTGGACATCTGTTGCAAAATGTTGGGGTCCCCTGAAGTGTGGGGCCATGGGCGGTTGCCCGGTTTGCCCTCCCTTAAGGCCACCACTGACAAAGGCAGACAGCCCACTTTTCTGGGTGCAACCCATTGCACACACAAAGCCAGAGTCTGTGCACAACAGGTTTAACACCCCCGGCAAGCAGAGCAGTTAACTCGAGGATACCCACAGCTTTTGCAATGCATGAAAACAAAGCCAAATGCCTCCAAGCATGCACCCTGAAGCATATTGCAAGAAGACCAGATGACCTCCCGAGGTCCCCTCCACGCTTCTCCAGCGTCTAGTTGTGCCTTGCTCGAAATGGCCATTAGCCGATCAAACCCTCGTTTGTACGACATTGGCCTAGCAGCTTAAATTCATTTTAATTCATTTCCCACTTCAACTAAGCCAAAGGCTTGATTTTTAGATTCGAGCATGTTGCAATTTGTCGGGTGACAAAGTGAAATAACACTAGAGGGCACAACAGAATGAATGAATGAATGAATGAATAGAGAAGCTTGTTTCTCAGACAGGACCAGATTGGGCAAGACAGAGCAAGGCACAAAACCCTCTCCTTGCAGCCTTGTGAATCAGATGCTTTTAAAATTAAAAAGACAGCCTAGAGCATCCATGAAACATGTAGCCTGTGGGATCATAATAGCACACATGATATCTCCCACCTTCCTTGAAGATTAGCAGTAGCGGCTCTAACCGAGGAAATACAAAACAGTGACCCACATTGGGCCGGAGCACTTGGGGATACAACCAGGCAGCATCTAACAAGGTCAGGCTTTTCTCATTACCTTCCCAGCAGGCAGAGAATACATCAGCTACTCTATGCAATAAGGCTCCAAGAAGCAGGAATGGGAAAATCCACCATTAAAACTAAAAGTGATATAGCAGAGTGCACCATTGCTTTCTAGCAGCCTATTTTCTGATGAACAGCAGACAACAGTCTCAAGCAAGCACCACCTAAATGGTGAAGCCCTGGTACCAGGCAGATGTACTCCCCAGGAACCACTTTCTGACCAGTGGCGCCAGTGTATAAAGCCAGGGCAACTCCCCTGAAGCAGGTGGAGTGGCTCTGCATTTATACCAACATCACTGACATGCCAATCTGACTCTCTAAAAGAGCAAAGTGGGCTTGGAAATAAAACCCTAGCAAGCTGAGCTTGCTCACCATCCCAGCGACCGCCACTGCAAACAATTAGCGTCTTCACACTCATTGCAATGGTGACGCCACTGCTAAGAATAGCCGACTGTTGTGCTTTAATGGTGACAGAATATGGAAGAAGTTGTAGTCACGACCTCTGGAGCAAATGGGTTCTCATGCTCTGCTGCTCGAGGAGTGCACGATTCACTGACATGGATGTGTAGGGTCGTGGGAGAGTCCAGGTCCTGGGAAGAACTTATGCAAGAGCTGGGGCAGAAAAGATCAAACAAATGATATTTTTAGGATGACTGCATGCCACCCACTCCCCCAGTATGAATGAACTACATGGACTTGGGTGGTACAGTGTGGGCAACGGTCCTAACTAATATTCGTGCTGAAGCAGGAAAAATATCTGACGTTTTCATGAAGCAAGACGCGCACCTCTGTGCACGTAGGTGCTTAGGACGAGTTACTTGCAATGGAGTCTGAGCAAAAGGGACCAATAAAGAAACTCTTTCTTCCTGGTAAAACTTTGAGCCAAGTAAAGACCAACGTGGCAAACAGGGATGATGGGAAATGAGAGACCAGAGTGAACCATTACAAGACTAAAAGCCTAGGAGCAAAGGGAGGGGGATACAGAGAAGCTGACCCATGGACCAGGAGAGGAGTAGGAGCTCTAGGCTGCATCTCTGCGAGCCAGTTTATAAACATTTAGGCCTGGGGCCAGCTGGATGTGCTATGGCTAAGATCCATAGAGCCAGGCCTTTGTGTGCGTTTCTTTTCACCCATGCCTCCAGTGCCGCACTTTGCTGTTGACATTAAACACAGCGGTTGGAGAGGGCTGTGTGTAGTCCCTGTATATTAACAACCTGCCAATGGGCCTGCAGAGAAATCATCTGCCAAACCCAGCGGACCAGCTGACACAGCCCCAGCTGGTATCCAGAAGTGGTAATGCAGATCTGGGCAAATGAACATGCTTAAACCCAAGCCTGAAGAGTAGTGTAGTGATACCCAAGCTAGCTCAGATCCTGCAGCACGAAGCCAAGAAGCAAGGCACGTTAGCCAGCCACCACCAACCAGAGGTCCATGGCTAGACTCTTGCTACCCAAGCTAGCTGGGGAACCTCCATATTAAATGGCAGTCTGCAGCATGCCCGTGTCCTAAGAGCGGTCTAACTGTTGAATCCCACCCAGAGAGACAAAGGCCCAATGCTGGACACCAGTGCAAGAGCAGCCCATGAGACACCGAGAAAGAACAGTGGTGCAGCGAGCCGGGAACCACGACCCGGACACCCCCTTGCATTTGCAGCTTGCATTTCTAACCAAAAACAGCTTGACAAAATAGCAACGACCCCCAACCCCCTCTCCCCATCTCACTGATGAAACATAGGGGTGAAACACAGCAGTGATTTAATCAGTGTGAGACAGGATGCTGGGGAAGGAAGAGCCTATTCAGTGCAAACCACAGACAGGACATGGGTAAGCAGAAAGGCACAGGACTTGGGACACTGCTCTTCTGCAAGAAGTGCTCTAGGATCTTATCTGATCCCAGAACAATCGGTTTTATCTTTCTTAAGAAAAAAGCCCCCTCCGGTAGCACAGCACCTTTGCTGTGATGGGGAGATGCATGATGGCTATTAAATCATCCACATCCCCATCAGGTGTCTGGCTGGCCTCTTGCCCTGCTCTATTAGAAAGCATCAGGGTCTCAGCCAAATGCCCTTTTCTATAATCTGGTATATGCCAGTGCCCTACTGGAAGTGGGGTTTCAAACCTAGCAATAACATCAGATGCTGCACTGAAGACAAACTAGTCGCAAAAGCCAAAATGGATCGCAGCCCCAGTAGACACTAGCACAGCTGTTGGGAAGCCTACATGACTTTATGGGGTTGGATTTGGGGAGTTTAAATGGATTTGGGCTGTTACGGCCACTCTGAACTATCCTGGGTATGACTGTAAACTGCATCTGACTGGAGGGCCTAGTGGCAATGTGGTGGAGCTTCTCGTGTTGGGGTGGCTCATATCATAATGTTGCAACCTCCAGATTTAGGTGGGTATAGGGCACCTTAAAACCTTAGCTCCCACTGCCTCATGGGTATCCCTTGGGTGGAGAAAGGCTAAAGGGCATCACCTTGAGAGAAACACACCCTTGCTGAGGCGTTAGGCAATCAGCTGCAGGTCTTATTTGTTGCTCTCTGGCAGAAGCTACAGCCATCAAGGCACCGAACATCTGGACTTGGTCTGGCCTTTGGACACGGTCTCAATAGGGGAGATGGTAGATCTTGGGCAGCCTCCACTCCTCCATACTCTTGCCTAAGCGTACATGTCGGAGGTCTTGGCGACTAGACCTCTTATGCGTACACCGTGATCCAGAAGATTGACGGTTGCCTACTTGAGACCATCCAGCATTAAAAAAATAACATCTGTAAAAACAGGACAAAGTGGAAAGCAAACCTGCAAGTTCAAGAGACTCTGGGCAAAGATGAACCCAAGTGCACTCAGAAGAGAGTTCACTGTGGCTAAGCAGCAGCAGCAGCGGAAAGGAAATGGAGAATGGAGTTAGTTGGAAAAATAATGTGCGTTCTAATTGGTTCCCTCTGGGCCGACGGAACGAAGCCTTCCTCCATCTGGATCTAATGCCTGTGTTATCACAGCACCAGTACATGTCAGAGGCAGCAAACTTCCCCTGAACAGTCTGTTTCGGCAGGAGAAGCTACGTACCCAAGGAGAAAACCACTCGGTTGGAAACGAACAAACTTCTGTACCTAGCACAATTAGCAGCTCAGCTCTGCGTGTTGGCCAAGCCATGCTTGCAGCCAAGGGGAAGCTGGGAGACGGGGGCAATGAGGGCTTTCAACCCTGGCAGAGGGGCTGTGTCAAACCATCCTATCACACTCTTGGCGCGTGGGTGGAATCAACACCTTGTGCTGCAACACATACGTGAGAGTGAGCAAGCCACGTGGCCGCTTTGCCCTGCTCTTGGCACAGCCAAACATTTGGGGGCTGTTTCTGGCCCCTTTACACCAATGAGGCAGTGGAACAGGGAATCTGGGCCCTTCAATGTATCCTAGTTACTTCTAAGGCACTGATCCCCCTGCAATCTCTAATAATCAGCACTGAGTTCTTCTTCCAGCCAGGAGCAAATGACCACAAGTCCTCATGCTTCTCTGTTATAGTTGAGGCATCAGTCATCTTAACCGCCATTCCAGACATCATTTTTCATACTCTACGTGCAATATCTTCCCCAACAACAAGATAGCTTTTGACCCACTCCCTGACTTCTGTGGGTTCTGTTTACCAGTAAGAGCTTATCACTGCATACTAAAAATGCATTACAGCATCGTAGTGTTATGAAGAAGGTCAACATCTGCGCTCAAAATTTACAGGCAAATTAAAGCATGCAGTTGGGATACATATGAAAAAGCTTGTAGCCATCTCACAATAAAGGGAACGATCACACCACAGCCTGGCATAAAATGGACACTGTCATAACACTGATATGGGCAACAACAGTGCAAAGATGATGATGTTTCATGAACTGGACGAAGGGATGCCAGACAGCTCTCTGTTGTAACTCATAGTGCTTTGCAGGAAGTGCCATGAGTTACAATGCTCCCCAGACCCAACAGAAGTTTGCTGTTGCATTCAGCGAGTTGGGGAATCCAGCTTCTGGCTGCAAACCTGCAGCTGGTCTCCCCTAGCAATGCTCCTCCCTGCTCCCAGCCCTGGTGCTGTTTTCAGAATGGGAGGGGGGAAAGGGAGAAGAGGGAGCTCCATCTGGGGGTTCCCCAGCCAGTGCTGGAGGCTGGGGCAGGTGGATTGGAGCCTCCCACCCCAGCCTCCAGCACCAGCTGAAAAAACCCCAGGCTGAACTCCCTCCAATCCCTTTCCCCGCTCCCATTCTGAAAACAGCACAGGGGCTGGGAGGCAGTGCAGACACAAGTTACTGAAGATGCTCCATTTTGGAGTGTCTTCATCTGAAGCCTCATGCAATGAGGGTTCAGATTTTTGCAATATTGAGCCCTTTTAAAATGCATTGCAGCCATGCACTTCTGTTTGGTCCAGGCTGTAGAACACTTTCAGGGGCCAGATTAGGTGAAAACGGGCACTTCTGTTTGCACCTAGGTGGAAAGTTGGCATTTTCCCAACCATGGCAGCTTTCATTTTCCCTTTTGGTGCATCTCTAATCGTAGCTCTTCAGTGTAAACAATTTCCACTGCAGAAACACAGCTTTCA
This sequence comes from Alligator mississippiensis, assembly GCF_030867095.1. Taxonomy (NCBI): domain Eukaryota; kingdom Metazoa; phylum Chordata; order Crocodylia; family Alligatoridae; genus Alligator; species Alligator mississippiensis. Next base: position 2,852,821 of record NC_081834.1, read on the forward strand.
AAGATCTTCCTTTACCATTAAAATGCCTTGAGAATAAGTGTTTCTTCCTGACAGTTCAAGTTCGGGAAGTAACACATGCTTTTTGTCTCTGAGACAATAGAACAGAATAAGGGAAGGCTTGTTTCTTTTTTTTCTTTTTTTTTTTTTTGTGGTAAGGAAGAATTCATATGTTGTCATATTTTTATTTTCATATAATACTCTAGTAGTGGAAAAAATATTTCCTGGACTTGCTGGATGGTACTAAGTTAACATTAATAAAAGATTAAATGAAAGATGGGATCAGAAAGGCTTTCAAGAAACATATAACATTATATTAATCCCAGACATCCAGATTATTAGGCATATTACTGGATTTAAATATCAAGCTGAAACTAGAGAATGAAAAGGATTATGCAACCTCTGAACTATCCAGCCCTGTCTGTTACTCTGAGAAGAAATAAATATCCTCAGCCCCAAAAGCCATTGCCTTTGAAGGAGAAAGGGTATGAGTTTTTGCGAACTCAGCCAGCTCCGAAGAGGGAGAGTCCTTTGTTTGCCATCAGGCTCTGATCCAACTTCTAATGAGGTCAACAGGAGTCTTTCCATTGGCTTCAGTGGCCTTTGGATCTAGCCCGTCATAACAAAGCCAAAGCTGAAAACGGCTCCTTCCTTAGGCACGCACAACTTAACAAGCAAGAGAACAAGCCAAGAGGTTGCACACACACTCAGTGCAGAGGAGCTCTGCTCTACCCAGAGCAGCACACAGGCAGTCTTCATTTCGGTGGAGAACCTGATCCCCTGGAGTCATGGGTACTACCACAACCCCTCATTATTGCACACATAGGGAGCCAAATGCAGCAGGCAGGGAGAATCACACCCGCAGGCGCAGGCACGCACTTGGTCACAACCCCATTCACTTCTCATGTTTGATAGGTCTGCAATCATAATGGTCAAGGGCAGGCAACTACCACTCCAGGAACCCATTTGTCAGATGTCTTAAGAGTCTGTAGAGAGGACCAGGAGAGAGAGCTGGCACATAACTCTATTTACTAATTCAGGCCATGTTAAGAGCCAAGCCACACGACACTTGAAAATTGTAGATGCATTGACTGCAGGATACAGCAATGAGTTAGGTAAGGTTCCCCATTAATGCCAGACCTGCCAACGGTCCTGTGGTCATTCCTCATAGAATCATAGAAAACGAGGGCTGGAAGGGACCTCAGAAGGTCACATCTAGTCCAGCCCCCTGCTCCAAGCAGACCAGCCCCAACTACATCATCCCAGCCAAGGCTTTGTCTACCCGGGACTTAAACACCTCCAAGGATGGAGACTCCACCACCTCTCACCTCTCCACCTCTCTGACTTCACCACCTTCCTAGTGGGAAGGCTTTTCCTAATATCCAACCTCAACTTCCCTTGCTGCAACTGGAGCCCATTGCTCCTTGTCCTGTCATCTGCCCCCACTGAGAACAGTCCAGCTCTGGCCTCTTTGCAACCCCCCTGCAGGGAGATGAAGACTGCTATTCAATCTCCCCTCATGCTCTTCTCTAGACTAAATCAGCCCAGTTTCCTCAGCCTCTCTTCACAAGTCATGTCCCCCAGCCCATGAACCATTTTCATTGCCCTCCACTGGACTCCAATGTGTCCACCTCCTTTCTGTAGTGGGGGGCCCAAAACTGGACACAGGACTCCAGATGTGGCCTCCCCAGTGCTGAATAGAGGGGAATTATCACTTCCCTCCATCTACTGGCAATGCTTCTACCAATGCAGCCCAGGATGCCATCAGTCTGCTTGGCAACAAGGACACACTGCTGGCTCATATCCAGTTTAGTGTTTGCTGTCACCCCCAGGTCCTTTTCTGCAGAGCTGCTGCCCAGCCAGTCACCCCCAGCCTATAGCAGTGCAGGGGATTGTTCCCTCCTAAGTGCAGGACTTTGCACTTGTCCTTGTTGACATGGGTGACTGGTGACGCCTGAGTCAGGAGGGGCACTTGCCCCCCCAGCGGCCAACCTGGGGTGGGGGGTCCCCCATGGACAATCGTGTTGACGCCACTGGCATCGCTGGCATTTCCAGGCCGGTGCAATCGGCTGCGGGGAGCCCTTCTCCCCGGCCCCGGTTGGTGCAACCAGCCATGGGGGGAACGCGGGGATTGCTTCTCCTGGCGCCCCCTACTCCCTGGCCAGTGCTCTCAGGGAGGGGCACCAGCACTCCTGCCTGTCCCCCCTGCCCATCGCCTAAGTGGGGAATGCTGCTGTCAGGGGGTGCACCAGTACTCTCAGGGGGTGCATGTGCACCCCCATGCACCCCCTACATGTCACACCACTACTTGTCGAACCTCATGAGATGTAGGTTTGGACTCAGATCCGCTGCCAATTTTCTGAGTTGTGCCTTTTCACACTACTAACAATGCCTAGTTCTTTAACAGCCCTTTTATCAAGAGACCTCAAAGGCCTTTGCAAAGGGGATGGAGCCTTTTCTATTTCTGCACACTCCATAGTGAATAAATGTCAGCCTGTCTCAATTTCATGTTGAACCTTACCCAAAGCTTTAACATCTTGGTGATACAAAATCACAAGAAAATTCATAGAAAGTATTGCACAAGTTTCCATGAGACATTTGTAACCACCACATCAGCCATATTTATTCATGTTTCTTTCTCTTTCTCACATGAGGATGAACTCCTCAGGATTAGTAAACACCTCCTAGGTCCCATACTAATCACAAGTATCACTGTCCTTTTTTCCTTACTTTAACTGTACCCTCACGTGTTCAAGAAAGAGAAAGCCATGATATTGTAACATTTACATTTTTCATCCCATTTTTGTAGTTCAACAGATGGAGTTAAAAAAAAAAAACTCCCCACCCCCAGCCTGATTTTCCTCTCTTTTATATCGGCATTAAACAGATGTAAAACTCCAGGAAATCAACAGAACTGCACTGATGCAATATGGGGGTTATTGAGAACACAATCAGGCTTATCATTGGCTGGACATCTTGCTCATTTATTTTGTGATTCCATTAGTCTTGCATTGCCTCTCTGGGAGCTGTAACTAAAGTGCAAACATTAAAGGCTGGTGGCTGTCTTTTTGTAGTACAAAATACACATCGCTTGATCACTGCACTAGTTCCTCCTGCTCTCAGCAGAGGAACGTATTAAGTTACAAGCCACGGGCTGTAAACGAGCTAAAACGTGGTGATGGTACAGGAGAAGGGCCCCCCATCTGCTTTGGATGACAGCTGGCTCGCATTAGGAACAAACAAACATGTAAATTCTTGTGCCACACTGACATCTCATGGAAAAAAAAATCGTTACAATTCCTGAGCGGCAAGACCAGGAAACAAATGGGGCAAGCAGAGCGGGGTCACGCATCCGTGCGTGTCTTCAGCACGCAGCCTTCTGAAGCCGGAAACTTAAAAAGACGCATTTTCAAGCTAATGGCCCAAATTCTGTTCTCAGTTTACATGGGTATAAATTCAAAACAGCTCCACTGTCTTCCAACGGAGGGGTTTCCAGTTACCCGGGGATAAGCCATTCAAAAATCAGCAGGATTTCCCTGGGGTTACATCAATGTCATTGAGACCATCCATATTCTGGCCCCTAACGCCCCCATAGCAGAGAACAGGATTTGTCATCTCCTGTACAAATCCGAAACTTAACCCCACATTGTATTGCTTCCAATGCTTTTATGACCAAAAAAAAAAATCTTGCTGCAAATATCAATGCATTAGGGGACCAAAAACCAGTCTTCCAGAGATAAATGGAAGGAAATGGGATAGCAGGGTTATTGTGCATATAATGATGATGCACACAAGGGCTTGAATACACTGAAGCTCATTTTCCAAACAGAGAGACTTTGTTCTTCAACTGGAAAAAAGCATGCAGGCACAGGACTTCCTGCTGTACAGGGGAGCATTGGAGATTTTGTTGCTACTGATTTCCACATCAAATTTTCACGTTTGAAGCTAGATGACTTTTACTAAGAGCACACATAATGCATCAGCCAGTAGGAATGAAAATAAAATCAGTAAAAAAAATCAATGTGCCTATATCCTCTAGACTCCTTAGAAACCAAGCATCAAACCTGGTAAGCAATTAAAGAAGAATGCACAAGACTCCCTAGGCCTGACGAAGGGTGACTGTGCCCAAAAGCTTGCAAAGAACTTTAGACCAACTGAGTAATTGGAAAAATAAAAGATATCACATCTACCCAAAGAACCTCGCCTGCCAAGACGTAGCAAAGTTCATCAAACAATAAATGGTTGGAAAAAAATTGACCAATGCCCCAGCTAACCTGCAATATAATACAGCCTGGCTGTCATCCCACCAGCTCCCATCAGATGTGTCCTGCTACTTTAATCAAACAGATATACGGGCCGCCGGTCACAAAAAGGGTGCAGACCCTGCAGTGTCTGGAGGAACCGAGCTTCCCAACAGCAGAGCGCGAGACCCGAAGGACGCATACAAGGGGCTGGTAAGGCTGAAGTTAACGTGCAGTGGTGGGGATACCCCAATGACACAAAACACCGTGTGCAAGTGTGGAGGAAACTATAGAGCTGGCTTGTCCAACATGCGGCCCATGGGCCGCCACGCGGCCCACCAAGCCATTTTCTGAGGCCCGAGGTGCTGTGACGGGAAACGGAAGTAAACACTGTTTACTTTTGTTCCCACCCCTTGTCCCTCCCCCAGCCCCTCAGCAGCTTCCTAATGGCTGCTGAAGGGCTGGGGAAGGGACAAGGTTCCCACACGCAGGCTGCAGTGAGCAGTGTCCCATGGCGGGGCCCGGGCACACACGCGCTCCCTGGTGCCCAGACGACTTATTGGGCATCCTTGAAAGCAGGCGGAGGTGGCGGCGCGGAGCTGGGGCTCAGTGGCAGAGACGCGCAGTGCCAAGGCAGGAGCAGGTGGCGGCACAGGCACACGCAGCCGCTGGGGCAGCGAGGCGGGCGGCGGCGGAGCAGAGGGTGCCTTTCCCGCACATCCTGGGGAAACCAGGAGGACAAGGAGGAGCCCGGACTGGGGCTCCGGCGCATGGCAGCGGCTCTCCCCACCCCGCTCTATGCCCAGCTGAGCCACGAGTCTGTCTTGCAGCCTCTAGGATGCACTGAGCAGCCCCCGCTCCCTCCTCCCTCCCTGCCCACCCTCCCCCTGCAAGACAGCGATCGGCGGAGGCTGGAAAGGGCCGCGCAGGTGTCTCCTGCCAAGACACATCCCTCTATCTTTGATTAGCTTCCACTCTGGCTGGTACCTTTTCCACATTTGATCTGTCGACTTGCATTATGCTTCTTTCATTGTGCATTATGTGAGAGTGTTTATTTCAGTCAAGTGTTTGGTATTGTTTCATTGTTGCTTTTATATTGTTTTTATTTTGGATTTTAAACCACATTTCCAGACCCATTTCATTGTCACTTCCCGCAACTTTGTTGGTGTCAAAGGTCATGTGACATCGCTTTCTGATGTGATACTGCTTCCTGTGAGGTCTTTGAATATGGCTTGCCAGCCCACTGGGTGATTAAAAAGTTCATGATCCGGCCCCACATTCAAAAAGGTTGGACACCCCTGCTATAGAGCATCTACTGAACCACCCATGTTTACGAGAAGCGTGCACCAGTGAGGACCTTGCTAAAACTACGGATCAAGCAAGGGTATGTGCCCGTTTCTGGGCCCATCATCGAACATGGTGATAGGACACGAGAAGGAGAAGAAGATCCAGTCATTCAGTGGGTATGGGAGACTTGGTCACCATTTTTGCATTCTCCCACATCCCAAGAGCCTGCCCTAGCCATTAGGCTAGTGACATATGCTGCTGCAGGTCACTACATTTCTCTTGCTGTTCTAGTATGAAGGACCTAATAGTCTTGGGGAGGGGGAGGGTCTTCTCAAAGACCTAACAGTCTTTGATCTGAGGTCTTCCACCATGACGGTGGGACTACTGGCTCTGCAGGGGTGAGTATCTCTTTCTTTTGTTTTGACTAGGTAGCCCTTGAGCTGAGAAACTTTGCCTCTTCAAAGCTGGAAAAAAAAAGCTTTGGTCAAAATTAATGAGCATTTTGAACCAAAAAAAAAAAGCATTGCTGAAAAATTTCCCAAAGAGCTCTAAGACTAACGTTTATGGAAAACACTGTCTGGAATTAATCTTTCTGATTAACTGCTGTGACCAGGAGCGGTGCCATCATAAACGTCCTTTGGATAAGGTTAGTTCCACTTAATTAGTTCGTATTTGAACGGCAGTTTGAAGATGCAGAGTGCTACCAAGTGCTAAGTGTTATTAGTCAGGGTAACGTTGCATCTACGTTCAGCTGACAGGCGAACAGAGAAGTGAGCGCAAGCCAAAATGAAGAAACCGAGAACGCACGCTTACATCTGGCCATACTGAACGGACGCTGACCCCACGCTGCAGGAAAGCTCCCATCTGAGGAGCTCGTACACAGTTCTAGAAACAACTGGGCAATAAGCAGTTTGAAAGTAAGCTCACCAAGCCTTGCTTGCCTGTACTGACTGAAGATTGTGTAGTAATTTGCTGACGTGTGTGTGATCAGCGTATACAGCAGACCACCTCCAATGTATAGAGAGATTGTACAACAGCTGCTACTTTTGTGTTAGAAGAAACATTATGGACCATCCACATAACTCCAAAACTTGCTCGCCTCATAGAATCATAGAAGTCGGGTCGGAAGGGAGCTTGTAGATCTGCAAGTCCGACCCCCTGCCTGGGCAGGAGGGAAACTGGGCTCAAGTGACCACAGCCAGGTAGGCATCGAGCCGCTTCTTAAAGGCCCCCAGGGTAGGAGCCAACACCACTTCTCTTGGGAGCTGGTTCCAGATCCTAGCTGCCCTGACTGTGAAGTAGTTCCTATGCGTGTCTAATCTAAACCTACTCTCCAACAACTTGTGGCCGTTATTCCTTGTTATCCCAGGGGGCACTGGGGGAAACAAGGTCTCCCCCAAACCCTTCTGGTCCCCCCTAGTGAGTTTATAGAGGGTCACCAGGTCCCCCCTCAGCCTTCTCTTGTGAAGGCTGAACAGGTTCAGGTCCCATAGCCTCCACCTTTTTTTCAATGCATTTCCACTGTGAGATGTACAAAAGAGACGGTCCGGCACCGGATCCCACAGAGAATCCAAGTCTAAACTGATATGTGATAGGGATTGTCTAAAGCTTTGTTCCCACCAAGTCTCAGTGGTGTGCAGCTGGGCTGAAAGAACAAAGTGGCTTTCACTAGCTAACTTTCAACAGACTAACGCTCTTTTAGCCATGCTGAGGCCTCCTGCCACTTCTATACGATCATTTTGGACCACAAACAACAAAGGAACCATCAGAGTAGATTGGATCAGTGACCCTTTTATCATCTCGTCTCAGCTAGCACAGAGACAGGTGTAAGGATCACTAAAATGCCTGGGTCTTAAACACCTCCAAGGATGGAGACTGCACCACCTCTCTTGGTAACCCATTCCAGTGCTTTACCACCCTTCTCATGAGAAAGTTTTTCCTAATATCCAACTTCGACTTCCCTTGCTGCAGCTTGAGCCCATTGCTCCTTGTCCTGTATCTGCCCCCACTGAGACCAGCCCAGCTCCATCCTCTTTGCAACCCCCTGCAGGGAGGTGAAGGCTGCTATTCAATCCCCCTCGGTCTTCTCTTCTGCAGACTAAGAGGTCATGCTAGATCAGCATCGTAGTGAGGCAATGTCTGTCAGAAGGTAGTTAAACTTCAACAGACAGGCTTTGCAGGGCAGGAACTCTTCTCCTACCCACCTGTATGTTTGCACAGGTATCCTTGACCAGGCCCAACTGCAATACTCCTCCTAGGAAGCCGCTAACTCATGCAAAGCACCATGGAAGTGTCCATCGGCCCTTTGCTGCAGGGTCTCTTGGAGATGTTCCCTGAAGACACACTGCTTAATTAAAGCAGATCTTGGTCTCATGGCTGCTCTGCTTTCTGGAAAAAGGAATAAAGCCACAGAATTATGAGAGGGATTTTGCCCGTCCGTGTTGACTTCCATCCGTGGACCTCTTGGAGCTTCACCATCATCATACGAGCCTTTCTGCCAGCCGGGGGGAAGGCCAGGACTATGTGCTTGTCAGATCAGTGAGTGACTGGGCAATGTTTCCCTATCAAATCAGTGCCTAGCAAGAGGCCACTTGCCCTCTGTAAAGGAACATGACTGCCAAATGTAGGACATTAGCCCTTCAGGACAACCATAAGAAGCCAAGAGGCCTTGGGCACACACCTCCCTGAGACTCCCACGAATACCCAAACATCCCAGCGACAGCCTTCCAGGTTATTTTTCAGACACTGTCACAAACACACCTGAATTACTTCTCTCCTCGCTGCCCGTCTCTCTTTAATACCCCCTGCTTACACACGGGAGCCCAAGCCTAGCAGGTTACGATTGGCTGGATGGCAAAAATATCGAACTGATGCAAACCATCTGTGAAATGTTCCCTATAAAATCACACACTCGAGCCACAAGCTATAATTCTAACGTGAATTATTTCCTCCTTTTCCGTTCACACATACACAGGAAATGGGAGGACACAAGAGCCTCAGACTCGGGCAATGCCTCTACAGTACTAGTGCCACCTCCCTCCAGGGCCCCCATTGCCAAAGTACACAACTAGGGCAAGTTCACGACCACAATAGCCCTCAGATCTCCAGACCAATGTCTCCCCAAGGCATTACATTCATGTTTGCCTACACTCACAAAAATGAGCCTTTGCCCAAGGAAGGAAGTTTTCCTCAGTTCAATAAACTAACAGTTGTCACAGCCTCCCGGCCATTAAAAAAAGGCATCATTTCTTCATTTTTTCCCCCCTTCCTAGAGGGTAATAGAAAAAATACAGGAACTCAATCCCCCAGCTGCTGCTGCTGCTGCTGGTGATTAACAGTGAAGCTATTATGAAGATTAGATGAAAAACACTTTTGACCCTCCATGTAAAAATGGAGGCTTTATTGGAGGGAGAATTCGTGCTCAAGAATTAGATGCACCAAGCTTAGGGGTTGGGGAATGAATCTCTGGCCCAGGCAAGCGTGACAGAGCACCTTGTATGTGATGCTTCAATTGCAGTGTCCCTTGGGCATGCTGTGGGCAGCTAATGCTTTCTGCCCAAGAGCTATCATCACCAGCATGGAAGCCAAATGCCCTATAGAGGTCACGTTTGCTGCTAGTTTATGGCTTTACCTTCATTTTTAAATGGCTTGGGGTGATACTAGTTTCCCCATGTTGTAACTTCGCAATATCATACCTCTTACCATCAGGGAGAGATTAAATTTCTGGGAGGACATCAATACTTGGCTGCTAAACTGTAAAGCTGGTGAGAAAAATTCCAAAGAAAAACTCTTTTCTGTCCCAAGACGCGAAGTTGTCAAAAACCTTAATGTTGCATAAGAATTATCAGACGTGATGAAAGTTCAGTCAGGAAACTTCCTCGGCTCTGGGACAGGCTTGCTGGCCTGCATCAGGGGGGTTGTCAAAGGCAGCCCAGCGTTCAACATGCTCACCTGGACTGTGGACTGGGGAAGACACAGGTTCAAGCCTCTGTTCCGAATCAGGCAGAACAGGTTAATGAGTATTTTGGCAGCATCTCTCTCCCCTCATGTTCATTTCCAAAAAAAAATTTTAAAAACCCTTCACAGTATCTTGTTCTCATTCCAGATCAGAACAAAGGCATGTTTTGAAATGCTGACATTTTTTGTAGAGCAGAAATCTCCTTTTTTTTTTCTTTTTTTTTCCCCAGCCAGGCCTACTGATTTGCTACCAGCCATCTTGGAGTGTCTCTCTTCAAGAAGTCAGAAACGCCTGCAGTTTTAAAGATGAAGGACAGTCACTGCAAGGCTTCACACTGCAGGAGATCACAGAATCACAGAAAACGAGGGTTGGAAGGGACCTCCAGAGATCACATCCAGTCCAACCCCCTGCTCCAAGCAGGACCAGCCCCAACTACATCAGCCCAGCCAGGGCTTTGTCTAGCCTGGTCTTAAAAATCTCCAAGGATGGCGAGTCCACCACCTCTTTGGGTAACCTGTTCCAGTGTTTTATGACCCTTCTAGTGAGAAAGTTTTTCCTAATATCTAACCTCAATTTCCCTTGCTGCAGCTTGAGCCCATTGCTCCTTGTCCTGTCATCTGCCCCCACTGAGAACAGTCCAGCTCCCTCCTCCATCCTCCATCTGTCCACACAAGAGCGCTACTCCAAAATAAACTAGGGAACGTAAAGCACACTAGCTGCTCTTGCCATAGGTCCTCTGGACACACTCCACCCTCAGAGAGCCTTTGTCCATTTTAGCTTAATCCACTTCGGACAAAAAGAGAGAAGGAAGGAATATAGATGTCTTCATGACAAAGGGAGCTCAGAGCACATCACCAGGATTGTCAACTGTCCAAAAATTTATGGATAGCCCATTGAAAAAAAAAGGGGCTAAAAATGCCTGCCCCTAAAGTCTGCAACAAAATTGAGCTATCTGTAAAAAAACTAATAATCAGTGAGCTTGATTGAAGAGCTGTCATCAGAATGAGGCTGTGTGCAAGTGTTGATGGACAGAGTAGAGCAATGCCTCAGTGAGAGCACAGCTTGGCACCTACAGGAAGCTCCTTGCTTCTATATCCCCCTGCCCCTTATAGCCACATGCTGACCCTGTATCCCATCAGCCATTGCCTGCCTTTAGCAGCTGTTCATCTCAAAAGCAGGCAGGGCTGCACAGCCCTGGACAGTCTGGGGCACCAAGCAGGACAGGAATGTGAGCACTGCAGCCAGGATGGAGCTGAAGGCTTGCATTTCCCTTGTGTAAAACATTGGTCAGTACAAACATTCGTCAGAAAAAAAGCTTTGTTAGTAAAAAGTTTGCAAAATGTCAGTGAAAAACAATTTTCTTGGGCTGGCAATCCTGTACATCACTCCACCGCTAGGAGTTATCTAGAACTGACTCACAATTTCCTCTTGTCAACACATTAAGGAAACAAGACCAGAACATCTCCTTACAAAGAGATGGCCTCATGCCTCAGAGGCAGCAGATATATCTCCGCTCCACACTGAGATTTACATGGAAATGTCCATAAGTTGCCAGACCTACAATTAACAAGCAATTTCAAGTCAACTTTTGGAACTGGTTGCTTGAGTTGTCTATTCAGTAACCATCCTCCTTGCTTATCTGGCCAGCAGTGCAAGGTCATGGGAGTGACTCCGTATTATAAATCTTTTGATTTAAAAAAAACCCCATATGATACACACCTTCCAGACTTCAGATGCCAATTCAAATTTCCTGAATAGATCCTTTACAGATATAGCCATGTACAATTTTGGTGTTAATTCTCATTCAGCTGAAGATAAATGTCAATGGTCATCTATGGGCATAGCTTTTAGAGTTGAAAACACAACGAGATCATAGGATGATAGGAAGTTGGGCTAGAAGGGACCTCATGAGGTCATTCAGTCCATCCCCTTGCTTGACCAGGTTCATCCTTGAGATGGTAGCTTAAAGACAAAATAGAGAAGAGATGGGTGTGGGAAGTAGCTGTTACTGCTGTGTAAGGTTGTGGGGTGTGGGCCCAGGTGTGAGGTACAAATGAGTGCATCTACATGTGCACTTTGATGCACATTAGCCTATGTTAATGTGCATTAAAGCATCACTAGCTTTTTTCGAGTATCTCACAATGGAGGTACTAAATTTAATGTGCATTACCAAAAGGGCATTAATGAATGTGTAGACACCCCCAGTCTGTAGCTTTTCATTCCAACTGTCACATAGCTAAAGATCAGGTCTCAGCATCCACAACTGGACTGCCTCAAAGCGTGTGCATTTGACCTAGGCCCAACTCAGATAAGTCAAGTTACAGGTGGTGCAAGGCTGTAAACAAGGCTGTTTTTCTGCAGCTCTCTGAAAACTCTTTAGCTCTGGGGGTTTGTGCTGGGCCGTGGTACCTTCTGCTGAGGGTGGGTCACTGTCTGGTTCCAATTCTCCGGCGGGCAGAGAGGCAGGCTAGGCAAGACAGCTGTAGGGAATGGCTGTTCTGATGTGATGACCTGCCCAATGCTAGAGAAAGGAATTAGTGTCACAGCTGAGATCAGAAATAAAGACATGCCAATTTTTAAGCCTCTACTTACACCAATTCAGCATGTCTCGTTCTAAAAGCTGATTCAGTATTTTACCTGGGGCCCAATCCCAGAGGCAGAGGAGCCCTCCCACTGATTTCAGTGGCCATCCAGCACTTGATGGGATCTGGACACATAAGCTCTTTCATTTGAAATCCTTTGCTGCAACATCAATGGCAAATGTTCGTCCTACAAGAATTCTCACTCTATTTCTAGCATACTGCCAACCTCCATGATCTTTATTCCCTCTGCACCATTTAATTTCTTTTGCTCCACAATTGCTCATATAACATTTCAGGACAGAAGTTTGTTAAGATGCAAACGTTAAGGCCAAGCTACTTCAACAGAAGGCGCAGACAGAAGTGACAATTTTCGCCCAATCTGGCCCCTGAAAGCGCTCTACAGCCATGACTAAACAGACATGCATGGCAGCAGAGCTCTTTCAAAAGGCCCATGAACACCACATGACCCCAGCATCTGGGGGGACATGATGGTGGCAGGAGAGCAGCAGTGGCGGGAGTGTGGTAGTGGTAAGTGGGAGCTCCCACAGATGCCACTGGCACTGTTGGCAGGGCAGGGGGGGCGGGGGAGTGGTGAGCACGAACCAGGGGTTGGCGACCACTCACAGATGCCGTCGGCAGTGTCAACAGCCAGCAGGGATCGCTGACCACCTGCAGACACTGCCAGCGGTGTTGATGACAGGGCTGGTGAGCAGCGACTGCTGGGATGGTCCTTTTTGTAGGGGGTGTACATGCACCTGGGTGCACCCCCTATGCATTGCCCCTCAAAGGGCCCAATCCCATGAAAATCTGAAACCTCATTACATGAGGGTTCAGATGAAGACACTCCAAAATGGAGCACCCTTGGTAACTTCTGTCTGCACTGCCTCCCAGCCCTGCTGCTGTTTTCAGAATAGGAGGGGAGAAACGAGAAGGGAGAGTTTGGTCTGGGGTTTCTTTTTCAGTTGGCGCTGGAGGGTGGGGCAAGTGGATTGGAGATTCCTCCCCAAGGGGTGGGGGGCATCTCCAATCCACCCACACCACCCTCCAGCGCCAGCTGGGAACCCCCAGAAGGAGCTCCCTCCACTTCCTTTCCCTCCTCCCATTTTGAAAACAGCCCCAGAGCTGGGAGGGGGGAGGTGCATTGCTGGGGGAGACCAGCTGCAGGCTTGCAGCCAGCAGCTGGATTCCCCGGCCCCTGGGACCCAACTGCAAACTTCTGTTGGGTATGGGGGATCATTGTAACTCATGGCACTTCCTTCGAAGCGCCATGAATTACAATAGGGAGCTGCTCTTCTGCCTGCTCCTTATGGCAACAGCATCAAAGAAGTTTAAAAACTAGCAAGTAGGGAGGGTGACGTCGAGGGAAGAAGGAAACAGAGACAAAGCCATATTTATATTAAAGCTTGTGGATATTTCCCCTAACTGAGCTATTAAAAGCTACAAAGCATCTCTCTGTCTCAGGCTGTAACTGCAAAGATATTGTTATACTTAAGTTAATACTCTTTGCAAAGATTAAGTCAACAATATAATGAGTCATACGAGACTTCTATACCCAAATGACCTGGGTTTGAGTCTGGAGAGACTCCAGCATAACTTACAATGGGCTTGTAGGTGGATATAAATAACAACAAGATCCAGAGCAATCAGACATGTACCCATGCTGGAGAAGTCCCATACAATAGGTGTTATTACAGGAACATGGCACTCAGTGACAGGGGAGCAGGTAATAGCTTGCTGCTTTAAGCAAATGACTAACCTGAGATAAGCTGCACACAGACCAAGTTACATTTGCAGTGGTGGAATTTTGCCCTGATTCTTCCAGGTGTGTTTTTGCCACTCGGTTGGATGAAGTCATCCCAGAGTTTACATTATCTGGCCCTTTTTGTTTTTTTCCCACCTCAAGGAAAGCAGGGAATTTGTCCGGGCTCCCCCAGAGGTCTAATTATTGGACAGAATCTGGTACAATGGAAAACACTTTCTAGGCTGTAGCTGCAACCGTAGGCCATAGACTGCAGCAGGTTTGAGAGGTGGATAATATGCATTAGACTCATAGAAAATGAGGGTGGGAGGGAGCTCAAGAGGTCACATCTAGCCCACCCACCTGCTCCAAGCAGGACCAGCCCTGACTACATAAAAATGATGGTTTCAAAGTAAATTGAATAGACATTCATACTCTTTAGGGCATTTTGCATTGTTCCTTCCAACAGGTGGCCAAACAACACAAGTAGACATTACAAATGCTGACTGCCTACCCTTTGGGCAGGGGGCTGGACCCGATGATCTTGAGAGGTCCCTTCCAGCCCTAATGTCTATGAAACCTATGAAATCCCAGCTAAGGCTTTGTCCACCTGGGCCTTAAAAACCTCCAAGGATGGAGACTGCACCACCGCTCTGGGGAGCCTGTTCCAAAAATTTATTACCTTCCTACCGAGAGTGTTCCCTAATATCCAACCTCAACTTTCCTTGCTGAAGCTTGAGTCCATTGCTCCTTGTTCTTCCATCTGCCCCCACTGAGACCAGCCCAGCTCCATCCTCTTTGCAGCCCCCCAGCAGGGAGGTGAAGGCTGCTAATCAACCCCTTCGGTCTTCTCTCCTGCAGACTCAATCAGCCCAGTTCCCTCCCCCTCTCCTCACCAGTCATGTCCGCCAGCCCCCAACCATTGTCACTGCCCTCCGCTGGACTCTCTCCAATGTGTCCACATCCTTTCTATAATGGAGGGCCCAAACCTGGACACAGGATTCCTGTTGTGGCCTCACCCATGCTGAATATTAATGAAGAAAGTGTCAATTATGCCAACACGATGCTTGCCGGGGCGGGGCTACTAAGAAGGTTAACCAACAAGTAGGTGAGACACATTTCTCACATCTCTGAAATGAGGGGGGGCTGCAGGTGGATACTCATGTGTGCCACCAGCTGCATCCGGTTGGTCATACCTCCTCACTATCAGAAGATGGTCGCGTGGCTGGAACATAGGACAGACAACAAAAAAATTGCTGAACTCAGCCATGCCGCAGCGTAAATAATGCTTTTCTGCCTGACGTGGCCAGCTGAACTGGTGAAGAACGGGCTGTGACCGCCTCCCTCCAGGCAGCAAACCTTTCTGAAGCAAACAGGACTTGCTTGCATGAGCAGCACTATCACGGCTTGCTTCTTTGAGAGTGCAAAGCACCTAGCAGCTTTCCTCTGGATGTGTTAGGCTCGAATAACTATTTGAGCATGCTAAAAAAAAAAACACGGCAGAAAGAGAGCGAGAGAGAAATGCACACCCATCCTCACGCAAGGTGGGAAATTCATTTGTGCACTCCTCCATCCATTCCCACTTTGTAAATGTAAAGCGAAACCGGACACGTTTTCCTTTGACATCATGAAAAATACGGGGACAGGCTGGTCTCTCTCAGACGTAAAGGCAATACTAGTTAAGCCACGCAGTAATTTATTCATTGGTTTACAAACCCATAGCCCGCAGGGACCATGTCAAGCCCACATGATCTTCCCAAGCGCCAGCTTTTGCATTTGGATCCGTGCTGGAGCCGAGGGGAGTAAACAGAGCGTTCCCCGGGGACCGCACAGCTGCAGACGGGGCCAAGAGGCAGATCAGCTCTGCAGCCCCTTCCTCGTCCCAGCGGTCCACCCACCGACGGAGCTGCCTCTTGGGTTGAGATCGAGTAGCTCGGGGCCTGTTGTAGCTCTTCCAAATCAAACATTATTGGCGCATGGATTTGCCTCCAAGCGCTGTCTGCATGTGTCTCGTCGCTTTGCAGTGATTACTGGGGTGGGGTGGGGTGGGGGATTTTGCTTGTCCAGATTTCCATCTGGTGTCAACTGATGGAAGCCAGTGGAGCTGCCTCCATTCACTCCAGCTGCAGGTCTGGCCCTGTTTCTGGACTGGGATTGCCTCAGGCGTATTGTCAGTTTGCTGCAAAAAACTACATTTTTGGCTTTACTGGAGTGGGGGAGAGGGAGCTGAGCTCTGAGGGGCCATAAATTATTATCTGGTGAGCCAACTTCTCCAAGGGTTCACCAGGCCAGCAGACCCTTGCAATGCTCATGCACAGTAAAGACCCATTTTAGTAGTATCGTACAGATCCATCGGGGCCCAGGAGACCCGTGGACGTTGAGCCCCCAAAAAATCACTCAGTGCTTTAGGATCACAGACCTCCCAGCAATAAGGTTTTATTTTCTGGCTGAAGAAAAGAGCCCGTAGCAAAAGGATCCCGATTCACCCCGGTTCCTTGCACCCACACCCAGCTAGTTCCCCTGAGCATTGGATCTGGCCTTGGCCATGCAGCACCTTGATTTGTTAGCTGTGGTTGGATGCAAATCCTCTCCCAGCTCCAACATCAGGAAGAAACCAAAGACATCCAGGTTTCCATAAAGTTACATGAGGATACAGCCCGGCCACTGCCAACGCAGAGATTCTTTCACAGTGACACGGTGCTTTATCCGGGCTTCTCAGAGGACCCAAACCAGCTCCATGTTTATACATCTGGCTTCGTTAGTGGCACCTAGACGGGGTTCCAACAATAATAATAACACAATGCTTTTAGCATTTACGTGGCACTTGACACGCTCTGGTTAATTCATCCTTTGACGAAATCCCACGGGGGGGCGGGGGGGGACAAGTCTGAAACGAAGCTGCAGGAAGATCCAACTGCAACGTGGCTGGGGGAGAAACTTCCACATGCAGATCAAACAGGAAGGCACCTCACACCTAGACTACATTGAGGGAATACTGGAAAAGCAGGAGACCGCTTCCTTGTTTATAGGCATTCCTTCTAACGTTCATCACTCAGCAAAGCATCCAAGCGCCTGCCTCACAAGATGAAAAAAGTACGAGCGGAGCCAGGTGTTAATGCACTGGCTGGACACGTGCCTTCCCCAGGGCACCCCACCACATCCAGGGAGGAGACTGCCAGACCAGCTACACATGCTGGCTGGCTGTTTTTGTGAAGGTTTCTTGCACAGAGGGCAGGAGGATTGACAGGCGTGGAGACGGACTTCTTGCAATTATTTGGAAGAGGCTTAGCACAGGTGGCCCGGGCAAGTCTTCCAGTCATTGCCTCACCAACATCTCCAATGCCTGCAGGGGTTAAAGCAGCCTGAGGACTGCGAGTCAGAGAGATAGTGGCCATGTCTACACATGCACATTTACTGCGCAGTAACCAAAAATTACCGCTCAGTACAGGTGTGCGTCTACATGTGCACACCCATACTGTGCAGTAACTAGGTTGCCTTATGCTGACTTGGGGGTAAATTTGCTACCTGCATCCTGCAGAAAGAAAATTTATGCCCAATTAGTTACTGCGCAGTAGCGCACATATAGATGCATTACTGCGCAGTAACACTGTTTGTGCGGACTGACTTGGGACTAACTTACTCCCAAGTCAGTCCAATCTACTGCCCAAAACTTGAGCCTGGCCAGCCAGAAAGACACTCCAGCTGCCATCTAGGCTCCATGCACCCAGATCACTACTGCTGCAGCTCCAGGAGGCCCCCAGGACCCCAGGTAAGGCTGCTGGGGCCAGCCCAGGTGCTGGCCCCAACCTCCCCTACCCCACCCAGGGCAACTTGCCACACATCAGAGTGCATGCAGGGGTGTTCCTTGGGGAGGAACGGCCCAAATTTGCACCCAAGTTATTTGTCGCTGAGCAAATGCACGTTCCTGCTCATGGGGATGCACCCTGTGGGCCCTGGTCACCTACAACCTCCCCAGAACAGCAAGGCGGGAGCTCTCATCTTCCTGCTCAAGGCACAACCTCCTGGCACTGGCACTAAGCAAGAATCTTCAATAAGCCATTAGCAGCACGGGATCTACTGCACCTGGGAAGCAGCTCAGATTTGATCCAAAAGAGAAAGCAGTGGACCACCTTGATCGTCACATCGCATTGACCTGCACAATACAAATCAACAAGTACGTCCACAGTCCCATTGGGTGAAAGTGGCTCAGGGACAGATGCTTCACACCAGCCCTAGCTATCATTAAATATCTAACTGGAGGACTCAGGTGGTGCCCAGGCCTCGTGCTTGGTCATCTGCCCGAAAGTGTATTTCCCCACTTGAGGACAAGCCTCTCAGTTTGACACTTTGGCAGGCTACCATGCTTATCTCCAAGCTGTTTATTTGAGAATATGTTCTTTCGACATCCTTTAACACGCTTGGCCTTCTGAATTCAGGAGGGTGGCTTTAAATAAAAAATAAAAGGCAAACAAAACCAACAGTCTCCACTTAAAAGCCCTTTAAAGGCTTGGAGATGATTAATGTGTTTAAATTAGAAACCGTAGCTGTTTTAAGAGGAGACAAATACGAGATCAAGACTTCTGAGTGCAGAAACAGTACGAACCCGTAAGTAAACAACCCTGACAAGTTTAGCACTCTCTTCGAGACGGGGCTCTGGATAGAGTACATGTGCTTCGTGTCCCAGCTCCCGCTGTGATATTTAAGGAGGAAGTGTCAGCCTGACACCAAACAGCAATATACAATTGGCTTTTCTTTAGCAAAGGTCAGGCTGCACAGCACAAGCTAGGCCTGCTGGTTTTAAAAAGAGAGTGGTTTTAGAATAGCTTCTTTGCAGAAACGACCAGAACGCTGCCACCCACACACATTCAAAAAAGTCGATAAACTACTGGCATCCCCCAGGTTGGCACCAGGCGTTTCTATGTGCTTGGCAGAGAGAGCCAACGTACAAACTCTGCTGGCGTTCCCATCCAGACAGAAAGATCCTCTCAGAAATCCCCGGCACATGGAAATGTTGCAGTGCCGAGATCCCTCAAACTGCTGCTTGAAGAGTAATTGCTGTCCATTGCCAACTTCCCATTACAAACACAAGCAGGCATGTACAGCACCGCAGCTTTGCTCCAGGCCGCCTTCTGAAAAGTTCTTCTCATCCTGGACAGAAAACAAAGTTAATGAGATGGAGAGAAGCTGGCCTCCTTTGGCTCCCGGTGTTAATATGACAAGGGTGCTCGCCATGAGATGTGCACTTTGCAAAGACCGGCTGAGTGCCAGAGCGCAGGAGTAGGAGATAACAGAAACAGCAGGTCACTGTTTTGGGATTTACTTTCCTAAGGGGAAATACCGGGTGTGTCTACACATGCATTTAAGCCAGTTTAAATTTACATAGGCTGCTACACGTGCAGGCATTAAAGCGCATTAACACAGTGTTACTGCACAGTAAGGTGTCTACACGTGCGTTACTGTGTAGTAACCAATTGGGCATAAATTTGACACCTGCATGATGCAGGCATCGAATGTAAGCTCAAGTCGATATATGTAGCCATATTTACTGTGCAGTACGGGTGCGCACATGTAGACGCATGCCTGTACTGAGCAGTAATTTTGGTTCCTGCTCAGTAAATGCACACATGTAGATGCTCCCGCTGTGTCGCAACCTCCCCCCAACACATTTTTTTTTTTTATGGCTTCATATCAATAGGATGAGAGAGTCACAGTGGTACCTCAAGGGCCCGTCCCCCAAGATGATCTGACAACTGTGACTTTCGGGTTAAAACAAGAAGAAAAAGCTGTTGAGAAGGAAGCAGTGTTGTAGGATTTCGAGACAGAGAGTCTACATCACAGCACGACACCCTCTCCTCTGCAGGGCGAGCGATCACCACCAGCACTTGGCCTACTTTTTTTTTCTTTTTTTTTTTTTTTTAACCTTAACATAACCCAGGCAGGGATGGGCTATAACACCGCGGTTTTTACATGTCAACGGGGAAACCAACGGATGCCCTTTTTTTTTTTTGGCCGTAGACCAGGCCAAATTTTCCAAAGCACGGTTGGCAGGTGAAATACTTCAGAAGAAAAGGGAGGAGGAGAAATAGCTGGAGGTTTTCCGACACACATGAGAAAAGCACTTTGATTCTTGGAAGGTTTCAGGCAATGCAAAGTCTCTCCAGCCTACTTCCTTTGACCAGGATGGCACCGATCTTGTACAACCCTTCCAAAGGATCTTCAAAAGGAGACAGGCTGCACACCTTGCTGGGTTATTTGACCCCAGCAGTCTTTCCTGCCTAGAGCAGGGGGGCTGGACCCAATGATCCCTTCCAGCCCTAAGCTTGCGTGAATGTGTGCAACCCCAAACAGTGGCTGTCCACTTTGCTTCATAATCACGGACTAGGCTATGAAAACCCAAGCATGTATCTCAAGTCCCTACTGCCTCATTGCACCCCGGTACAATGATGCAGTCGTGTACTTGGACAGCATCTGTTTTAGTGGCTCCGTCTGCTATGAACATTACCAACGCCGTGCTCAGTAACCTCTTCCAATACTGCCTTTGAAACTTGAAATCCATGTTCCTTATGAGCATTTAAAGAACTCTTTGTCTTCGTTTCATCCAGAAAAAAGGATCAAGAGCTGTTCCCATCCACAAAAATCTCTCACTACACCCGTCAGTCCATTTGACCTCGTATGGTGATGCATTTCAGAAGTCCAAACTGCTGGATGCATCACAGACTATCCATCAATCCTACCAGACCTCTAGCCTGGTAGGACCGATGGATGGTCTGTGTTGCATCCAGCATCTGATTTGCTGGCAAAGAGACTCGTGATTGAAGAAGAGCTCTCCCAAAGGATGCCTAAACACATCCATGAGCCCTGATTGCTTTTTCCTCTAGACCAATGTGGCTACAACCTGGATAACTTGAGGAAGCATTTGATCTAAGCACAGAAACCCCCCTGGAAGCTCAAAAAAAACAGGAAGGGAAAACTATGCGCTTGCCTTTGAAGAACGTGCAGATTTCAGGAAATCCTGGTTTCCCAGTAGAGCAACTTCCTGCAAACAGCCTCATGGGAACAGGCTTAAGAAAGCTCAGGAACATGTGTGCACCCATGTGCAACACGATGAAAGATGCTTATACAGATGCCTCTTGTTGTGTGGCATGAATTAATGCGGAGGTGGCTTTCGGCTTTCATAACACATCAGACAGCGCCCAAAGCAAAACGATGCATCGGACTTTCTGCTGAAAGACTCACGGTAAGTTCAGCGGGCCATTTAGCAGGTGACTGTCACCTCAAACAACACGGGTTATTCGGAAACCAGGAAATAAGCCAGGGCAATGCTGCTCATAATCCCGCGTATGTTCAAACACTTTGACAGCTAGATAAATAGACTGTTTAATTAAACCAACAAGTCATCATTTATTTTCACATCACAATAGGTTAAATGACTTTTTATTCCCATTTTCCATATCAACAGAGCAGAGTTTTTTGGGTAATAAAAGCTAAACTCTAATTAACAGCTGGTGTGGTTGTACTTGGCAGCGTTGCGAGTAATTCAGTACAAAGCAAACACATTTACTATAAATGGCTTTTGATTGTGGAAACCAAGGTAATAGAGGCGACGCAAGCCGGTGCCAGCTAACGTCTGTTTATTATTTCTGAGGAGTTCCGACATGGCCGAGGTGAAAGTGCTCGTTGTAGTCGTCAGGAAGATGGGAAGTGGTAAAACATTTAAATCAGGCCTGATTTGTATGATAAATAAGCAGTGGAATCCATATGGTGTCCTTCAATTAGCTACTAAGCGCCTATCAAGGATGCTAGACAAAGCTCCCCTCAGCGGGGACACGCATTACTTGTTTCAGGGTAAAAGG
The DNA here is from genome assembly GCF_030867095.1 of Alligator mississippiensis. NCBI lineage: Eukaryota > Metazoa > Chordata > Crocodylia > Alligatoridae > Alligator > Alligator mississippiensis. The sequence continues at coordinate 2,874,477 of NC_081834.1, forward strand.
TCCTACTTTTCTGAACTTCCAGCTGAGAAAGTCAAACAAGTGGCCCATTGATGCCTCCAGATTGCCCACGGACTTCCCCCGCCGACACAGGCGATGAGCCTTGCACACAGCGCCTTTTCATCCGGCGTTCACAGGGCGCTTTACAAACTCCTCGAGCTTCACAACAGCGATAGCAGCAGCCCCGTTCACCCTGCAAGGCATTCACGGAGCCTAAACCACTTAAACCACCCCCGGGGGGGTGGCAGAGCGGGGTATACAAGCCAGGGAGCCATGCTGCCTGATCCCTTTCTCTAACCCTCTTTTATTCTAACAGAAAACCAATGGCATTGCATGTGCTGCTAGAAAGCAACTTGCTGTTGCTTCTGCTGACGAGGAAGGAGGGCGAGGAGTGTCATCACGGGAGGATAAACGGTATTTCCTTTCCCTACCCCGCCGCACCCGTTCAACCTGCCGGCAGCACCATTTGTGCTGTTCCCCGCACCTCGAAGCCAATCCAACCCTGAGGTTTCTCTGGGCTCCCCAGCAGCTACGTCCGCTGATTTAACATACGACATCAACCACCGCTTGGGGATCAATGTGAGCCACTTCCATGTAGTGATCCCTAGTAACGTCTCCAATGGCCCAGAGCTCCCAAATCGACAAAAATGCCAAACGATAAAGATAGGGACCTGTTTTTGTCATACAAAAGAAGGCTACCACTTGAAGTCTGGGGCTGTAAAACAAATATTTAAAATCACTCTCTCACGCTCCAGTTACTGATTTGTTATTTAAATGGCTTCCCAGGTGATTTAAATACCGGGGTTAGCCTCCATGCCCTGATACAGACCTGGGTTTTCAAGGGGACGTCTGCTCCTGCCATGCAGAGAGCATCGCAGGCTCCAGGCTCCGACAAAGGAAAAACTGGGTTGCTAAAGAGGAATTGCACCTCCCATGAGCTTTTCTGCCCCTGCCCCAACTTGTTTAAATGTCATTTTCCCTATTAGATGCCAGAGGAGTTTAACACATCAGAAAGGAGAACAACTTCATTTATTCTGAGGTGTAAACCAACTCTGACCTTCCAATGAAGCTTGTAATGCTCAAGAGGTCCCTCCCAGCCCCTAGCATCCACGAACAGGAATGAGCCAGATCATTTTTTATTTATTTAATGCCAGTGAATTTGATTTTGGTGTAGTTTCTTCTCTTCAAATGGTTTTGTTTGAAAATGTATTCTTGGGGCTACAGCTTCAAGGCTGCTAGGGTCACTCCAGGGTTATTCCTCTTCTATCCAGTAGCTCATGCACCTTAGCCAGGAGGGCTCTGTAACCCCCTGGCCGGTGGGTATTCGGGCATGGAGCTCTCCCTGTCTCTCCTGGGGATGCCATGCTATGATTCATGCAATGCAGATCATCTATTGGGGCACAGGCTGGGATCGGGGTCCTCCTCTTCTCCAGGAGTCTAGAAGGTCATGGCCTCTCACGTCCCGGCTTAGAGGTCAGATTAATATTCCAAGCAAAGAGGACCCTGAAGGGATACAGCAGTCCCTTCCTCTGGACCTGGGACCAGGACCCTCTTCCTTACATCCTTTCAGTGCATTTTAACTCCCCTTGGAGCAGCAGGACATTGGCCACCGTTGTCTCCGTCCTCCACCCTAGCTTGCCACAGGTACTCAGCCTTGCAGTCGTGCGATAGGGCTGAGTGTGTGGTTTTGGTAACAGATTAGCCAAGGACGGTTTAGATAGGGATGATCCTGCCTGGAGCAGGGGGGATGGCCTCGAAAGGTCCCTCCCAACACTTCTTTTCTAGTATCCCATGACACCCACCTCGGGCACCCTGTGCCAGATGGCTACTGGGGTCCCCTGAGAGATGGGTTATGAACTATGGGAGCTTTGGGTTCAATCCTGCTCCAACTCAAGCAGACACTGGATCTGAACTCGAGTCTCCCATCGCACAGGTGAGTGCTCTACCCACTGGGTAGCACGGCCCCCCTCAGTCTTCCCTGCTCCGCTTCGCACGCGATATGAATATTTATCGAGCAAAAGAGATGACTTTCTAGCCTCAGGGCCCCCCTGGGTTCCAGTCTTTTCTCCTATTAGTACTTAATTATTTATGGACCGTACAACAGCATCTAAACGACCCAACCCAGAGTATCCTTGACCATAGCAGCCTGAGAAATCTCACGGGAGACGTGGATGCAAATCCCCTTCTGGGTACAGCGGGATGACGCGTCCTCTTCCTACACGGGGAGTCTAGATTGTCACTCCCCTTGCTTTTTCTTGCAAGTACTTGAAAATCAACCGTTCTGTTTGGGGCTGAATAAAACATTTTGTTCCGTATGAACATTTCTCTCTTTTTTAAGATCAGGAAGAATTAACCAACAACAAAAAAAAAATACATTGCATTTTTTTTTCAGTTCAGCTTTTCAACCAAACGCCAAGTCTTCCCGCGGCCCCATGCCAGATTCGAGCATACAGCCTTCCACGCTATTGCACAGCCCCCTACCACTTGAACTACAGGAGCAGCTACATTATTAGCAGGCAAAGATACTAATCTGTTATCCAATAATAAACCTGGCAGGAGAAAAGAGTACGGCATACTGTGCCAGCATGTGTTACACTAGCAGAAGTACGGCTCCTTGTTTTAGTTGTGTTACTTGGCAAGTCTCCAGTGTATGGAGAGCTCTGCTTATTAAACAAGAACTTCAACCTAAGTAATCTGCTCTTGAACACAAGGCAGAAAGAAGACAGGGAACTTTCCTTTGCATTTGGAGGAAAAAAAATCTATCAGCGTTTACCGAGCAGAATATTAGCTGCTATTCAAGGAGATCATGCATGCCAATCTCTCTCTAGCCTGGCTTGTAGTTTTTTTCCTGGCTTCTCATACAGCGTCCCACCTGTGAGCAGCACAACTCAGCAGAGGAAAGCCATCTGAGAGCTGTTGCACACCTTTCCTGGAGAGCTAGCCATGCAAACCTGTTTGCACACACACCATCCTCTAATGCATAGCGAGGGAACAATCAAAGCATCAACTGAAGTCGCCCCAGCCGGGGGTTTGCCCGCTCCGTCCTATGCCGTCTTGGCATGGAGCATAACCTTCCCAAAAGCACGGTCTCCTCTCAGCCTACGGCTGCAAGCCTTCTCCTCCTGGCTGCCTGCCCAGCGAGGGGAGCGAGCCGAGCTAGACGTGACCTTTTCGTTCCTAGGTATCGCCCCTGCAGCATCTCTCACTTACTACGGTGGGAAAAGCTACCTTGACATTAAAGCAATCCCTCTGGGGACGACGATGGAAGCGTCCGCCTTGCACGTGCAGGTACAAAGCTTGCAGGATAACAAGACGTAACCTTTACAGGAACACCCCTTCCCCCGCCCCCCAAAATAAAAAATTGAGCAATGCAAACTGAAAACAATCCAGTGTCGCTTACCGGTTGGTATAACCGGAGGAATTGCAACGGAGCCGGCACTTGCTGTTCGTCCTGTTAAAAAATAAAAAGGATATATTTAAAGCTTTAAAAGATTGTTTTTCCCCCCTGTGGCATTAAAATCCTTGCTGACGTCTTTCAAATGCATTATAAAACGAGGGAATTGCTCGCATAGTGGCGCACAGACCTGGGTGAAGGCAATTATGGATTGCCAAATTCTTGCCCAGGATTCATTTTGCTCCTGTCAGGAGACCGGTCCCAGTGTAGGACAGAGCGTGCTTTACCGGGGACATCAGTCCATAAATCCTAGCAAATGCCTCTACAGGAATGACTTGGCAACCAGACAGGACCGACTGCCCGGCCCATAATAGCTATTTAAATGGGTGTGACACCCCCCAACACACACCCAGAGTGCCTTGTTCACAACAGTTGCAGCAATGTTGAATATTGCGTGCAAACCCCACCCCCAGGTAGCTAGGTTTGTATTTACGATCCTCCCTCCATGAATACATCCTTTTGTCTCTCTGGCCAATGGGAAGCATTTTAATCTCCCCTGCAGCCGTATCTGGTTCAAAATATTCGTTATACTGCTAATAAGAAGCTGCACTTCATTAGGCCTTTCAAAAAAAGAGCCTAAAAGCAGGTCATGGATCTTAATGCAGGAGGGTTTTAATATGATCCTCTTTAGCCATGAGTATCCCAGGTCCGGGGCAGGTTGCATCCTGCACAGCCCGTTGGTTTTGGAGAGGCAGGGCTGGCTAGGGAAGAAGGGATTATAGTCTAGGCTTGATTTCAGCTATATATAGAATATGTTGTAGCACACATGCAATTGTGGTCGTTACACATTCACATTAGCCAGGCCGTTGGAGAGCGAGGTTTTGCTCGCTCAGAAGGCGTCCTTCCCAAAACTTGGGCCGCAAAACCCCGCTCGACCCAAGGCAGCAAGACACAGAAGGCTTCCAGAGCGCCGGCGCGTATCCAGTTGCACGCGGCGTTATTTGATCACGAGGTTTTGGTTTCCAAACCCAACGTGAAAACGACTGGGCATCGCGCACGGCGCATGGTTTCCCGTGTCGCGAGTCCTGGAAAGCATCCAGGCCCAACTGATTCTAGGAAACTTATTGGAGAAGAACAACAAGGTTGTGGGGGAAAGTAATGGCCGGGCTGCGCCTTCGAGTCATGCGTCTGGAGAGCGGGGAAAGCCAGATCCTGCAACTGATCCGCTTGGCCCGCGCGGCTGCCAGAGGCGAGCGGGCCAAGAACGCAAGAGGCTTGTCATCACAGCTGGTGTGGGAAGCAGCCGAGCGTGGAGCTGGGGCTCCCCAGAGGCTTTGCTACAGCCGACTCCTTGCACGGGGTGTGAGAGAAGCCTCTCGTCCTGGCTCTCCCCCCAGACCTTCCTCCCTTCCCGACTGCAGACCACGCTGCCCGTGTTTCTATCGGCCTCGTTCGCGCCCTGCAGAACCTCGCACTCGGACCCTGCCGCAGGAGTGAGCTTCAACCCACAACAGCTTGCACTATTTTACTTAGTCTCCAAGGTGCAAAACTGCTTTGCCTTCCTTTGCCTCAGGCATGGCAGTGCATGGGGCACCTCTCTGCTCCTCAGCTCGCAGAGGGGTTGCAAACCTGGTGTCCTGGGAAGAGAGCGAGGAAACCGCACTGGGTTGCTAGCTTCTCAGCGAGGAGGGGCATATGCCCCCCCAGGATAACAGAACAAACCCAGAAGTTGGCAACGCCAGCCTCCAAGGGGGGATTGACCCTCAGTTTAGCCAGGAGGAGCTGCTCGCCTTGCACCCACCTTGCTCACGCCACCCCCTGCCTGCTCCCACCAGACTGGCTGAGCTGGGGAAGGGAGCCAGCTTTTAAAGGCTCCTGACTCCTCCCCCTTCCAGCTCCTCCAATCCCAGTTGCTTTCCTAAATCATCCCTGGTGAAAGCCAGGCCCCCTCCTTTGCAAATCCTCTGCTCCGGTCTGCCCTAGCCCAGCACCCTTGGAGCAATCAGGGCAGAGGTGCAACGCCCGGTGCCTTAGGAGGACATCTTTGCACCAGGGCTCTTCCCAAGCAGCTGCTTATCTCCAAGCCTGCTTCCTTCAGAGGCCCACAGCAGGAAATTGTCCCAGGCAGAGGGACCCCATGGGGGCAGGCAGAGTTTAACCCTCCTGTTAAACCCATTCCTAACCCAGCTCTCCCCAGGGCTACGGTGGTGCACCCGGGAAGGGAAGGGAAGGGAAGCAAGCTGCCTTACTCCAGCTCAGTCTCCACCACCCTCTGCAAAACCCAGTTTGAAGCTGCTGCCCCCAAAGGAGCACTTTTCTTCCCATCCCTGCAGAGCCAGGTGCAAATCCCCCCTGCTTTTTCTGTCCTGCTCAGCAAGCTTCAGCTTCTCTCTCTGTCCTTCTGCGCTTGGTTTGAGCTCTGCCCATGAGCAAAAAACAAAATAGAAAAAGGCAGGTAAGGGCTTTATAGCTGGGAGAGATGAATAGACTATATAAGAGCAAGGCCAGGTTTTTAGGATGAATGACATCCTTTTTATTTATTGAGAAAGCCCAGCCGGGGGGGGGGGGGGAGGGGGGAAATACTCCACCTTTACTTGGGTGACCTTTAGCTCCATCTCTCGTTAGCACGGAAAAAGCACAGGGGGAGAAGAGAAAAACACAATGTCCTAAAGCAAACACCAAGGACAAGCTTGATGAGAGCATTTAAGCAGTTATTAGAGAGTGTTTGATTGCAAGGCTTGTAGGAGCGCCACGAAACATGTGATGTTTGTTTTAACAGCACTTAGCAGCTGTCCTGTTAAGGAAAAGAACAAAGTGTAGGTGTTATAAAGTCAATATTTTTACAAGAAGGAGTGTGACAAAGGTCCAACCCACCGCAGTTAAACGAAATCGCTTTCTTGCTGGGTTTATACAGCTTAGCTGAAGTTTATATTATTTCCCCCGGATTACTTTTCCAGATGTGTGTGTCAGAAGAGATTAAGATCACAGAAGCAACACGATTATTTCCACTGATGAGATTAATTTCCTCGCCGCCACAGTCAAGAAAAGATGGGTTTGGGGTGGGAATTATCCTTCAAATGCTCCCAAAATGCATCCTGCTCGTCGTTAGCCAGGAGGTGAATTTACCTGGAAACCCCCAACAAAATGAAGCTGCTGCTTTCTGAGTTGGAGCAGCCTTTAATATGAAGCTTTGAAAAAAAAAAATCATCATTTTTTGGGCAATTGGACCACGAGAAAGTGATTGCTTCTTCTAGTTTCCAATAATGCATCCAGCGAGGGCCCGGCAGACTGGTAGCTCTCTCCATCGTTGCTAGCCCAGGGAAGCAATTTTAATTAAAAGTTTGGGTTGCGATTGCCCAAAACTGGAAAAGCGCTCGCTGATGGAGTTGTCAGGTTTTGACTAAAAATCGAAAGGTGCAGAAAATGCACTTGGGAGAGGCAGTATTTCAAATAAACAGGCATTTTCCATCAAAAGCAAGCTGCCAGGGGGTTTCCAACCCATTCTGGCAGAGGGGAGGCTGTGGGTCTATGCAGCCTCTCTGTTTCTGGGGGGCAAAAAAAAGACTTGGGTCCCATGTATACATCTGTTTCCCCAGCTCCTTGGATTTAGCCCCAAGTGACCATGTATTCGTGCAGAAGACTAGGAATAGGCCTTATTTCCTGCTTGGGAGCGGTATCTCCAAACCTCAGCGTTTCAAATTCTCCTCTGTCTTTGCACTCACAGATTTGTGTTTCCAGTATATACAGTAGGGGTGGATTAACTTGATCCTTATTGCAGTTATTAACCTGGGCTTCTGAGGATGCTGAAGGTAAATGAATAACTCTTGGCTCCGTGGGCAACGAGCAGGAAAAACACAATATCGACGCCTGCGCCCTCCAGTAAATGATTGCACTGCCATGTGTGCAGTATAAGCGCCACTTGGATTTGTCACTCAGAAACAAAATTCCTGGGCGTTCCCGTATATGTGCGCACACCGATGCAGCGGGCAGATGCACCAGAGACCGCCGGAAACCAAGCCCTGGCTCCAAACAGCTGCTGATCATAGGTTTGGAGATCCAGAGCCACATTTTCCAAACGACCTCTCTCTTTATATCGGCCTGAACTGAAACACTGCTCTGACAGCAGGGGGTAGAAGTCCAGACCTGGCCGTGAACACTGCAGCTTGATCCCAGCCCTAATATATTCCCCAATCTGGAAATACCGATAACTAAATATGAGTTTTCCTTTGAACTTCATTTTAACGAGAGAGGCAAACGCACATGGATTCCCTAAACCGGCGTGTGCACACACGCTTTCGCTTCTCCAAGCTGCACGGTCTCTGCTGCCATATAAATCCCGTCGCCGACTCCAGAGTTCAATTAGCAACTCGCTACCTTGGATGCCTACCTACAGAGCTAGCCTAAAAATAGTAAACAGCGGCTAGGATCCCGTGTTTCTAAGATGCCGCAGCTCCGATTTAAACAAGGCCAGACCCACACACACACACACACACACACACACACACACACCCCCCCCGCTCATGGAGTGTATCACTTGCTCGTCTCATCCGGGCTGAGCTGTGCTTTAATGCCATCCTGGTCTCCAGGCTGACTCGGTAAATAGCATCTCTGCCGTGTGTACAGAGCTAATGTTGACATTCTGTTATAAATGGGAATGTCAATATGATAAAGTTAATTACTTATTATTTGGAATCTAATTTGCATCCAAGGTTGAATTCATTAATAAGCAGAACCTGTGTTTGACCAAGTGGCTTCCCCTTTGCACCTGAAGACCCAGTGCTAGTTAATGCACCAGCCTCAACTCGCACTCGGGCCGGCGGCCTGCAGCAGTGATTATGAAGGGAGCAAACAGAGCCGCGTGTTTAAACCTCACCTTTAGGAGACGCGGGAACGCCGCCGCTGAAAGCATTAATGGGCTGGAGCTGGGAAGTCCCAGGGCAGTAACGGGGGCGGATAGTCCCATTCAAGTCAATATTGATACTGCGACTTTTCATGCAAATTTCTTAACATGCCCGAGGCAATGGGGACGCGCAGTAGAGATGATATCTTTTATTAGACCAACAAGATTTTTTGCAAAAAAATGTTTTTATTTTTTTACCTGGATACCTCAACCTGCCCGAGGAATTACGTTGTCACCTGCCGGAAAGAAGGGACCGATTCTGCTCCCATTTCAAGGCCGGGGCAAAACTCAGCCTTGATCGACAGCAGAGCAACATCAGGCCTGTTTTAATCTGCAGTTTAGTGGACTGGATCATGCTTGGGAAAGAAGCTGCTTTACAAACATAAGGCCCCTCCTGGCACTGCATCCTCACCGTCCTTGTCTATGTGCAGCCGTTCCTAAAGCTCCTGGGCTGGTGTATTCGCACTGCGCTGCATGTAAAGGGACGGCTGGCGACACACCCGAGTCAAACCAACTTACAGAACCGGAGGGTTGCAGGGACGCGGGACCCCTCGCCCTACCCCCTCACAGCTATTAGCTTCATTGCTCCTAAACCACCGCAGACAGATGCAGCTCCAGCCTTGCTCTGAACATCCCCAGGTGGCTTGTTCCACTGTCCCGCAGGTCTTACCCCTAGAAAGTTTTCCCTGAGATTGGATCTCAATCTGCTTTGCTGCAATTTAAACCCATTGCCTTATGCCCTGCCCTCAGTGGCCGGGGAGAACAGTACTTCTCTCTCTCCTTTAGGGCAAACTTTCAAATGTGTGAAAACTACTATTCTGTCCCACCCCCCCGTCTGCCCCCTTCATCTCCTCTTCTCCAGGATGAACATACCTACCTCCCCTACCTCCCACAGTCTCTCCCTGGACAGCTTGCAAGACTCCCCGGTGCTGCTCAGCCGTTTGAAGCCACAGAGATGGTTAAGATCCTCTCGTTTAACCTCTTTAGGTCCATTTTGCAGATGGAAAATGAAATCAAAGAAGCCCAGACCAGTGGGTTTCATTTGAAATACTGTAGAGGATCCATCCGGGTTGGAAAGATGAAAGCCACTTGCCCACAGTCAGGCAGGAAAGCTACAGCAGAGCCAAGCCACAAGCCCAGGTCCCCTGGACGCGGACCAGGCCACGACCACGAGACTGGGCTCCTTTCTCTCCAGCTGCTAACACCTAAGCACGTCCTAATGGGTGCATTTCCCCCCTAAAGCCTCCTGGGCTCCTCGCATGCAATGACTGGACTAACAGGAGTGCCCTCATCAAGCAAAACATGGTCCTGGGAAGCCTCCTCCCAGCACTAACACACAGGCCTCAATTTCAAGAAAAAGAAGAGGTTTGTCCTGCACGTGGGTGGACGGAGGGAAGCCTGCAGAAGGTGCTGGCAATGTGCAACCCCCTGGGCTGTGCGATCACTTAAAATCTGAGGTAGGATAATAACATTTGAATGTGCTAGCCAGGGTCGCAAGCCAGTTCCCAGAGGGTTGCAGGCATGGATAAGGCAGCGGTGTCTGCTCTCCTGCCCTGCCCAGGCTGTGGTGCTGCACGTGGTGCAGCAACGATGCACCGCTCTAAGGTGGCAACGATGCAGAAGAGGCAGGAGCTGCAGTGCCTCCCATGGCACGATGCCACCAGCCTTTAACCAGGTACTCCCAGCAGGCTGGATAAGCTTGCCCAGGAAAAACCACCCCCTGCCCCTAGTTCACCTCCAACCACTGTGCCAAGTGGCTGCCATGGAGCAGCAGGACATGGGCAAGTTAATCCTTCCCCCCCCAGCACAGCCTGCAGCTGCAGCGTCGCCCACAGCTGGGACAGCAGCAGCACAGACCAAGCCTTTGCCCTTCTCTGCAGCCCAGGGACCAGACGATGGAGGCTGTCAGGAAACTCTCGGGCACCCAGCTAAGCCAGGTCACGGTTGCTTGGTCCTTGCAACTTGTTGCAAAGGGCCAAGACCTGCTGGCTGGTGGGTGAGCCGCCGCGGGCAGGGTCTCCTTGGGGAACTTCAAATCAGAGACCCACCCTGGAGGAGCAGCAGCTAGAGTCAAAGGCCTGGGCTCATCATGCATTAGCTCATCCTTCCTTAATGAGTGCCAGGTTTATGGCTCCCGGGATCATCAACCGCAGGTTGCAAAGCTGCCTAGCTCCCTGCTAAGGTGGCAGATCAAGGCTTTCAAGGATCAGCTGTGCCCAGATCAATAGCAAGAGATTTTCTCTCTTAATCCGTCTGCATTAGGAAAGGCTTTTGGAGACGGCGGGAGCGCCGCTACAGACAGCTCAGCCTCTGACGGAGGCTTCAGCAGGACCCAGGGCGGCTGCAGAGCTCAGCCGAGAGAGGGGCCCACCTGTCCTTTCTCCCCCACCCCGCAATAAAAGCCGTTTCCAAAGCCGGTGGATGCTCGAGCCAGTCCTGTGCAGGCACCGGGGCTCCCAGGGGAGAAGCGATGGGGCTATTGCCATCGATTGATCCCCTCCAGGGTGGGGAAGGGACAGAGCAGCCCCTTAGTGCCCCCCAGAAAAGTCCTCCACCCCCCTGCCCGCCGCCGCAGCAGCCTACGTACGGGCTGCGCTCCCAGATCTGATCCAGCACGAATAGCTCTCCAAGGACACTGGTATCAAAGAGGGTGACAAGGAGCAAGTTAATCCTTCTGGCCTTTAGGGCCGGGCATTGCCTTACCATTCAAAATAGCGGAGAAAAACCCTGCACCTAGATGCAACCCTGCGTATGACGCAGCAGGGAGAAAGGACCCGTCTTCATCCATCCCAGGTCTCCCATCCGCCCGTGGAGCATCCTAAGAGCGGGGGTCATTTGCAATGTCCAGGGGCTGGCAGGTTTATGCAAGAGGGAGCTGCCCCTCTCCCTGCGTTGCGCAGGTAACAGGAACAATTCGAGCCCCCTCTTCCCGAGCCGTCCGAGCTCTGCACAGAGACGCACGATCCGTCTCCCTGCATCAGCTGCAAGCCGAGCTTTTGCTCCCTTGCTGGGGGCAATGGGAAATTATGATGCGCAAGAGGCCGGGGAATGACCCTCAGATTCATGCCTGGGTTAAGTGGCAGTTTCCTGGAAGGAGACAAGGTAGCTTGTCCGGCCTGCCCCTTCCCAAAGGCTCTTGCAAGAGTCCGTCCGTGCAATGGTTTTCGGAGGAGGCGGTCGCAAGGCTGTCCCCCTCGCTGCCCCACTTAGCCCCGAGCAAGGAGAGGCGAGGGCCACCCGCTCCCAGCAGCTGCAGTGCGAGTTCAGGACAGGCCAGGGGCATTTTTAGCAAAGGCCTCGGTGGCTTTAATCAGTGTTTCAGCGCCATCTACCGCACAGCCGGCAATTCAGCAAACGGCTCCTGCATTTGGGCACCAGGTAGGGCAGCAGCATCCCTGTCCACAGCCCATGCACGGCGGGGAAGCGCCTGGGATCACTCGCCACTGCCTTGTGGAGCCAAGCTGACACGACTTGAGGCCCCCAAAACTATGCTTTCACTAAGGAAAGCTATTTCTAGCACGCGGACAAGGGACATAGAAACTGCAGCGTCTCTTGCTCAGCGCCGGTAAGGATGCAGGGCCCATTTCAGCACCTGCACCCCAAGGAGGGGGCTGCAGCATCGGCCTCTCGGATTGAGACCGGTGCAAGAGAAGCAGCAGTCGGACCATTTTGCAAAGTGTTTGAGCCTGACCCGTGCCTCTGGAAACAGCGTAGGGCTCACAAGCTGCTGCTAAATACACTGGGATCCTAGAAGAAGAGGCGAGGGGTGGAAACTTGGCCCCGACCCCCTCTTCTAAGTACCCATTTATGTCATTTCTCCAGCTTTCGGCTCCAGGATGCTTCTCCCTTGTCAGCGATAGACAATCAAACACCCGGAGCTAATGTTTATGCATGAGAGCCTGCTGCTGATGCAATCTACTGACAGGTACTACTTACTTAAAGCATCCATCCATTTAATCATCCAGAAGTGTGCAAAATAATACTAGGATGAGGGTTTCATCCCTCTCTGGGAATCGCGCTTTACTGACTCCGGGCTGCTTTTCATCAAAAAAGGAGAAGGAAGAAAAACAGAGGTGGGGGGGAGGAGAGAGCAGCACTAATGATCGTTTAAAAATACATCCAGCGCCTAAAGATACAGAACAAACAGGAGGAGCAAGAGAAGGAAGCGGTGTTAGAACTAAACAGTTAAAAACAGGATTTCTTCCCCCCGCGGCTAATTAAAATGTTCTGAATTGCAGATTAAGTCATTGGCTTGACACTGTCACTTCCAGCAAAGGGGACTCGGGGAGTCCTCCAGGTTTCCTCTGTGGAGGGCGAACCCCAAAAGATGCGGCCTCCCTTGCGAGGCCCCACACATCGAATCAGCTGTCGGGGAGCGGGACCCGGTATCGTCCCTGGCTGGAGAGGAGGTCCTAGACTACACGCCCTGATCTCGGGCAAGGAAGTTGAGTTTTCCAAGGGAAAATGCTTTATTTAAGAACCCAGCAGCCTTGCATTTGCCTCTGCTCCAAGCAGCGGATGAAAGGCATCAAAGGCCGGGTCACTTGCAGATGGGTGGGTTTTTCTGAACAGCAGATGACTCTGTATCGAGCTCAAGCTACGAGACGCAGGGCAGAAGAGGTTCCCCGCTTACCTGGAGTCCGGCGGCAGAATGAGGATTTCACCGTGAGCGTTTGCACCTGTCCCTTGATTGCAGCCACTGCCGAGGAGTCGCAGGTGCCGGAAATCTTTCACCCCAGAGTTCACAAGCTGGCCCCAGGCCTTGCAAGCGTGCGGATGGGTTCTCACAACCAGTTGCAAGCTCGGCGAGAGCTGGGAAACGGGCTGCGAGTGCAAGGACTGGGATGAAGCCTAGGTACAAGGAGAGCGTGACGGGGCAAGGAGGGGAGCATAGGAAGAGGGTATGGCCCCCATCGCACGGGGAGAGCCGAGCTCCCCGGAGCAGGGAAGCGGAGCTCAAAGCCGAGCCATGCCACCACAGCTTCCAAGTCCCTGCAGTCAAAATCCACCACTCTGGTCCTGGGGGATGAACTGGAGCCGTTCATCACACCCCCTGCACTGCCCGTATCCAGCCCTCTTGCACACAGTGGACCCATTTTACAGATGGAGAGACTGAGGCACCAAGAGGAACCAAGTCTCACCACCCTCCAAGCCAGGAACAGGACCCAGGCTCCTAGGTCCTGGCCTAGTGGTAGCTCTTTAGACCTACTCAGCTCCCCCCCTCTCCCCGCCACGTGGCTGGGGGTACAGAGAATGCATCCGCATAAGTGACACGCTGCGTGGGAGATCTGCCCCGGATCCTCAGTGCAGCCGGGGAGCGGCTGGGTCACCCCGGGAGGATGTTGCAGAAAGGCAGGGAGCCGGGCACCTGGAGGGCAGCGGTTTCGCTGGGCTCAGCGCAGCCCCGTGTCCTGCCAGTCACAAAACCCATCCTTCTGCTTTGGCAAAGCTCTGCCCCGAGAGCAGACCAGAGGCCTGGGAGATGGTGGCACCCCCTGGCAAAGCCCGCACGGGGAAGGAGACAATAGCGCCTCCAGGGCTGGAAGTCGACAGCCGAGGTTCGAGCCTCCTGCTTTTCATTACGGGTGGCCAGCGAGGGCAAGCAATGCAGAGCCCAGTCCCCTCACCCTGGGGCTCTCTGACACGAGGACGCTCGAACTCCCCCATGCCTTGACTTGTTTAAATCACAGATGAAATTAGTGGAGAAGCAAAAAGCCAACACCTTTCAAATCGACAACTGGAAAATGAAGTCTTGAGCCTACAAGGCCCATGCAGCGAGTTGGGGAAACCCTCCCTGCTCGATTGTAGGGCGCGTGGCAGGCGATGGAGCCAGACATGACAACTCTTCCCACCTTCCCCTCCCTCAACCAAAACACAGGGGCAAGGGACAGGCAGGAGAGAAATCCAGGTTAAACCAACCATTCACCAGCACAAAGCCTGGTGCAAATTTTTGGCCTTCCCTCGATTTTGTCCGCAGAAGAGATGACGATGCAGCCCCACTGGGCGTTAACACACTAGCAGATGCTTGCCTGCGCTTTGAGGTAGGCATGAGCAAGCTCTTCCAAGGGAAAGGGGGAGATAAGCCAGCCCCCGGGCCCTGTTCTTCACCCACTTTCTTGTGCTAAGGGCGTTTCTTCCAGATACGCTTACAGCACAGCAATGGCATTCAGCCCCCAATTCAGGCATTTTTCCACCCGAGAGCATCAGCGCGTGCAATCTCCTGCTGCCCGCGCCTGTTTGCTTAAACGTTTCCCGCTGAATGTCAATGGAGACCAACGCAAGACGAGTAAACACCGATCCCCACAATAAATGCCAAGGCTTGTTAGCAGAGCAAATTGTGTGCTTAGCCGAGTCTTAGAGGAATCGTTGCTGGGTAAATACTGCCAACGCCGCACACTAGAGTAAATAAAGGAAGAAAAGGAGCAGACATGAATGGTGACTTCACTGGAATGCCATTCCCCCACCGAGGCGGCGAGCAGCCCGCACGCTGCAGGAGGTAAAGCAAGGGAAATGAGGGCAGATCCAGGCACATGCTCCCCCACCCCACTGCAGATGCACAAGCCCCCGCCCCCGTCAGCCAGGATGGGAACTGGAAAATCCCCTTCCCTAAAACTCAGAGGAGACACCTTGGCTTCACCTCAGTCGTGTTTGGAAAGAAGCCCGAGAGAACTGCTCCGACTTGTCACCCCCTTGTTGTCTTCCTTCCTTGTCTTCTGCCACCTCGAGAACAACAGAAACCCATCTCGGCGCTATGTTGCTACACAGAAATGCAAAGTGCAGGACATGCTGGGCCAAGGGAGAGGGACACGCACACTCCCCCAGGCCTCTTTGTCTCTGAAAGCAAGCCTCACTCCACCTTTGCTCAGCTGACCCCTTGCAGACGGGGATAGCGCGGGACCCAGCCGCCAACTGACCCTGGCTGCCGTTTGGTAGAGAAGGGAGCGCTAGGGGCACTTCAGCAGGGTCCAAGTTACCCCTGCCTGCAGCCCAGCAGTGCTGAAAGGGCGAGATGTCCCGCAAGTGGGCCTGAACAGGGTCTTTTCTTTCACAACAGCCTGCACTTAAGGAATCTGCTAGGTACTTCTTCATCCCAGGAATAGTGCGACTGCACACCATCTAGTGGGACGAGCTGAACAAGCACCTTGTATTTTATTGCCTTAATAATAAACTATGAAGCTTCTCCCAAGCTCAGCTATTGGTAGCATGTGAGGCTTTCCATCCACCTGCTCAGCTCTTCTCCCCCCGTCCAACATCCACTCGGTCAGTTTGGCTGATGTCTTTCTACCAGGCAGCATCCTGATTTGTGGGGGGGAAGCAATGAGGGAAATCCGCCTTTTCGATGCAAGAAGAAAGGGTAAGGTGGAGGGGCTTGCAATGGGACCTACCCTACGTTGCCCGTGAGGGAGGTCAAGCTGTGAAAGTGGTGCTGCATTGCCAGCAGCAGGAGCAGAATGCTTTGGATGCCATCAGCCCATTTTGGAGGCAAGCTTCTTAGGGTATGTCCTTAGACCGGCAGGGCTACAACCAAAAACCCCTATCGACCCATTGCGACACCCAGGAGAGCAATCCAGCCTGCCACCAGCTACTGGCCTGCACGCGGGCAACCACTTGCACCCCCAAAGTAAGCAAATGGAGGCTTTTGCCCTTAGGATGCCTTCAGCACTTCTTTCCACCTTCTCCTCTGGGGAGGTTGAGGTAGAGCCCGATGCCCTACAGCAGCAGGAAGTGACTTTTTCAGCACACACCACAACGAAGCCGTGCCCAAGGGCCACTCCAGTCCTCTTCTGCTCCCTTCCCTGTGCTCCCCGTCCCCTCCCTCATCTGCCATGGGCCACATGCAGATGCAGTCATGCCACAGGTTGGCCACTCCTGCCCTAGAGCAAGGACCAGGAGCCCTTGAGAAAGCCAGCAAACGGTCCCTCACGGAAGGGTGCGGGATGATCGAAAGCTGGGTTTTCACGAAGGCAGCGGTGCAAGAGGATTTGGAGATTGTGGGGAGGAAGCCCGAGGTACTTCTGGAAGGGTAAGAAAGCCGTGCCAAGTTAGCGACTCTGTACTGAGCAAGAGCCGCCATGGAAAAAAAGTATTTTATTTTAACAGGTTTACAGATTCACTTAGTGTCACCACACATGTGAGCCTATTAGCCTCTCACCCCACATCTACCACTGTAACACGTATATACTAGTTACTCATACATACAAGGAGGTGGTTTGATATCAGCTCATCGTTATAGACTGCCTCAGCAACCCTGTACTCTCTCACTGGAGGTGGCTCAAAAGACTGTGATGGTTTCTCTCAAGCTAATTTGCATATGTACAGAATGCCGGTCCAGCAATTAAAGTCTCGTCTCTTCTCTGATGAATTGTTCTAATAGGCAATTCCTATTGCTGAACTGCTTCTAATTATGATAAAAAGAGCCTGAATTGGCAGAGGAAACGTTCCTAAAGTGCATGACTGCAGCTAAATAAATAGCAGCTTTTGTCTATTTCTTTAAAACAAAAGGACCCAAAAGGACCGTGACCAAAACTGAAAGCGTTTTGCACTACATGTATAAAAAAGGAAACCTTGGAAAAAACAAGGCCAAGACCTTGCATGATTTAGTTGACAAGAAAAATAGCGTATCATCATCAAGAGGCTCACAGATATGAACAAGCTAGAAGGCACATTTGGAGAAGTCCAGAATATATGGCAGCATAAAAAACCTTCAAGTTTGTTGAATATACAAAAACTTCCCTGGGTTTGGGGAAAGCCTTTCCCTTTCGCCGGTGCCCAGCACAGCCAGTTATAAAATACACACAGGCAGTGTTAATAAGGCAGTAGGTTTACCAGGGCATTGCTGGCAGATTAAATCCCTTTGATGAAGTAAAACAAACAGTATTCTGGGATGGTAGTGAACACAAAACTCATGGTTTTCTGCGCCTAGAAAAGAAAAGAAACAGAAGTAACATACAGATCAACGGTTTGATTCTCAGAGCATCTTTTTCTCATAATGGCAGCCAAGAAATTTACCTGGGCTTTGCACATCTGGTTGTATGGAGATAGCACGGATGAGGGGCTGGCAACCTTTACGTACCCTGGGAGGCTTCAGCAACACATCAGCAGCAAGGGGAGGGGAGCAAAGCCGGGAAGAGTGGTGGTGCCCTGCACCCATGCCAGGGCCAGGTGCTGCTGTGGCTTCTCCCAGGCCCCCCTCACCCTCTGCAACGCCCAGCTGGGCGGAGACAACCCTCCAGCTGGACTGGAGCTGTGCCAGGGCAGGCAGCTGCAAGCTGCCCCCTCACTACTTCTGCTTCTCCCCACTACAGCATGGGCGCAGCTGTCATTTGCCCAACTCTGTCTGACCTCGGCCCTATCCCCAGCATGGCAATGGCAAAGCCCCCTGGCTCCAATGGCTCCGAGCCAGATGCAGCCCGTGGGCCTTCTATTGCTGACCCCTGCTGCCAGTGGGATGCATTTTATTAAATATATTTTAACACGCCTCTCAAGGTAAGCATTATTTAACACAGCTGATGAAACAGCAAATGTTCACTCCACAATATACTTTCCTATGGCACAATAAAGACCAAAACGACCAATTTTCAATGCAACCAGACTGCCTCGGGCAGTACCAGGGCATTTGGGACTTAGAAAAGCAGTATGTAAAGCTCCCATTAGCTTCAGGAAGAGCAGGATCAGGCCCAAATATTCCCAGGAAAGCACACAGCAGCTTTAGACCACAGCACGCCAGTGCCCATTGCAAGGGAAATGGTCATAGGCAGAACTGAAATACCTAGCCTCCAGATACCACACCCTCTCTCAAGCACCAGGTTTGCTTTTTATTCTGCTGAGACAGTGGACTGACAAACATGGTTTTCAGGTGGTGAAAAAGCACACCAGAGACTATAGCCTTAGCTCAAAATGTGTTATCCTAGAGTTGCAGAACTTCTGTTTGGGCCCGAAATGTATTCGATTTGGCTGGTCACCCTTTCTCCACCATTTCACGGGAAGCCCTTTTACCTCTGAAGCCCTCTCTCCTGCCTGTAAGCAAGTCTTGTAAAACTGCAAATGTTCTTCCCCTGAGTTGAATACGTCACTTCCACAGCACTGCCAGCACCTATCTGCAAGAAGCCAGATCTGGGTATTGAACACTATTCTCCGCTGCCTAGGTTACCAGATTATCCATTACACACTTATTTTGAAGCAAATATCTACTGCAGTTTGCAATCTCATGGCTTGTGAAGTTCTGCTAGGTCTAAATAGGTGTTTGCCTCCATTGAAAAAGTGGACTTTCTGACCCAATAGTGTCACTATTTGTACAGTAGGGACAGGAGCTTCAGATCCACATGCCTGAAGGATGGAATTTGAGTCAGCCAGAAAACCCTGAAGAGTTCTCAGGTTGTTCACAGTGAAAGCTTCTCCCTGGCTTGAACTGTGCTTCTCCCATAAAACATGTCGATTGTCCTGACTTGGCACAGTGATGGCTAGAAATGTGCATTAGCTACATCAAATTTGCAATCACATTGCCATGAGCCCTTCTTTTAAGATGCCTTTCTGTAAGCAGAGAACTAGGGGCGCACCGATAAAAAATTTTGGGGCCGATTCTGGAGGCTGATTATTAACAAGCCATATCGACCGATACCAACCCAATTGGCAATCAAGGACTCCACAGTGAGGGAGGGGCCTGGGCTGGGTCCGTCCAGCTGGGGCAGGGCAGGGCAGGGCAGGGCACAGGATGGAGCCGTGAGCAGCTTGTCGGGGGGGGGGGGCCAGCGGCAGCGCTCCTGCCACTGTGTGCACCCCCGGGAGAGACATGGCGGGGCATGTACTCCCCCAGATCTGCGCACACGACAAGGGTAGGCTGCTTACTGCCTGCTCGAGGCCAGGGGTGGCACCAAGCTCTTCCCTAGCCGAGGGGGGAGGAGGCTAGGCCAGGGCTGAGCTCAAGTCAGGCAGTGGCAGTGCTAAAGCGGGGGCTACAGCCACCCCAAAATTCACCGTAGCCTGCCCCCATAACCTGCCTCCCAGCACCACCGCTGCGCTCCTCAAGCACAGCTCCGGTCCAGCACCCTGTGCTGAGAAGAGCCCAGCACTGCCCCTGGCTGTAAGCATGCAGCAGCACCTTGCCCTGCGCATGGATCCAAGGGGAACATGCCACACATGCCTCCCCTGGGGATGCACGCAGTGGTGGGAGCCACCCCCACCCCCACTGGATGAGCCACTTACAGCTGCATCCACACCCCACCCAAGCTGGGCTATGCCTGCACCTGCCCCAGCCCCACTCCCTCCTGCACTGCAGGGCCCTCAATCTGCCCCCACCACGCCCCTTCCCCCCCTAGAGATTTACCACCCAGATGCCACTCTTCACAAAGCTAGGTTACGCTCCTGGCTGCGTGCATGCTGCAGCTGCGCACATGCACACAGCATTTAAAATTGGCGACATCGGCCAAAAAAGCTGGCTGCCAATAATGTCAATTTTCCTTTTATCGGTGCTGATATGATATGGACTGATGTATTGGTGCACCTCTATTAACACGTGGAATCAAAGTACTCTCCTGGCCCTGCCAAGCCCATTACTAATTTGTTCCAGGTACTGACATTCTTCGGTGCTGACACACTATCTGATACTAATTTTAAGTTTTCCACACCTTTAGATTCAGAAGGCAAAAGAGTCTGGAAGTAATTAAACAGCTTTTGTTTGTTGCTGGCCCCATCTCTATGGATTTGCCACATTATTTGTTGTTCCAGCACACAGCTTGCAGCCTCGCCTCAGTCAGCCCACTTAAACTGACATTTGGCTATAGCCCTTCTGTGCTAAAAGTTTACTAGTCATGCTTCAGGCCACGGCCTGATGACTGAGTATCCAAGCAGTAACACTGCCCTATTTTGGACTCTGTTTTAATGCCTTTGTTATGGAATTTGGACAGGCTTCTTTAGAGGAAAAGGCAGCCACCTAAAATCTTTGAGGCTCAGCAACTTTAGGTATGACCAATGTCCCTATATTAGGCTTCCAAGTGCTGTGCCATTTGTCTCTGGACATCTATTCTGCAACAACACTACTAGATAATCAAAGCTGGAAACAGATAGGAGGGTGGTTTGTCCTGGCTTTTATCGTTCTCCTCCTGTTGTGACTAGAGTTTAAAAACAGCTGGAGTTAAAGACACAAACCAGCCAGTGTTTTTCATTTCTGGGTTAAATACTTACCTTAAATTAGGTCGATATTTAAAAGGCAAGTTATTTCTCCAGCTGGAAAATTTAAGGCAAGAACCCAGAACCCCTGGTTATAAAAAGTTAAAGATCCACCTACTTGGGCTGAGCATGATGTTGGTAGCCAGGTCCAAGATTAGATCCTGCTCTCATCTCCACAGCTACAGAACACTGAAGAGATGTCAAGAGTTAGTCACTACTGCCCACAGCAGCCAGAAAACAGTACAGGCCCAGTAGTCTGGCCCCACACTGGTACCCACTTAAGCTGGAATTAAGAAGCTTTTCCCCTATATCATTTGCAACTTACTCTGGTTTCCACATCTGTCCATTCAGATTCTGCACCATCTTCTGGTGGGTTAGGACTGGATTGGGATGATCTTCGCTTTCGGCTGAAGGAGGCGAAGAAAAGAGTTAGTCCAGAAAGCAGCGCAGGGGATTGTCTGCAGATGCTATCTGTACTCTTAACTAGTTAGAAATAGCTAACTAGCTCTAGACAAAGCTAAGTGTCATCAGGTTTGTAGAGCATTGGTTTTTAAGAACTTAAACAAGAAACCCTTCTCTGAACTGTGTGCCTGTTAAACCAATAATTTATGTTCACACCTAGCTTCACATTCAACTCGCCAAACAACTGATGGCATTAGAGCCACATGTACATTTTGGGGAAGCCGGATTCTCAACATTATCACTACTACAAGGTTTCAACATAAAACTCACCCAGTTGGAGACTCTTGTTTCAGAGTTTCTATATCCGTGAACTGGACGGCCTGTCCACCACCCCTGGTTTTGAAAACATCACCCTGATGGCAAGAAACAGCAACAAGTTGGTTACGATACAAGCTTATCTGAAGGAGTCTAAAGATCTGAGTGCTTCCGTTTGGTATTGAAAAGAAACACACCCATCCGCCCACAACGCAGGACAGTGCAGTAAGGGGAACTACCACCGATAATTGAACCCGGAGATGGTCATCAGGTCACTGCAGGGACTTGGTACGTTAGACGCAGAAGGTCTATCAGGGCTCACTTTCCTGCTCTCATACCACAGCACTGATTTTTAGGCTAAAACCCTTGGGTAAGTTGTGCGAGTGAGCCTTTATGTTAGCTTGGAGGGATTTTATTTACATAAGTATATAAACAGACGTGTCGTAACAATGAGTAACAGGAAAAAGCTGCATTCCAACACACACAAAGCCCATGTTATTTGGCACCACCCTTTAAAGGCTTTAAAATCAGTCCCACAATGGGAAATCCTGTTTCTAAAGCCTTTGTCTCTGTACTGCTGCATTGTTGCAGCAGCTTGAGTCACACTGGCCACGGCTGAAGCAACACTTCCAC
Organism: Alligator mississippiensis; assembly: GCF_030867095.1. NCBI lineage: Eukaryota > Metazoa > Chordata > Crocodylia > Alligatoridae > Alligator > Alligator mississippiensis. The sequence goes on from NC_081834.1 coordinate 2,896,283, forward strand.
AAGACCGCCGCTTGCACGAAGCCAGTGGCAAGCAGAGGCTTAATGCCATTAGGAAAGGGGTCTTAAAAATTATTGACCTTTCAGCCCACGTTACTAGAACAACATAGCAAATGGTGACATGAGGACATTAGGAAGGACTAGAGTTGAATTAGCAAGCCATCTAGAAAAAAAGCCTCTCACCTTGTGTCAACCTGTAACATCCAAATTAAAAGTTAATAGCGCGTTCGATGGCAACTTACACAAGCTCAGAGTGCAGCAGGAAACACAAGGTCAGTGAAATAACATTTAACAGTGCCGTGACATGTTTGCTTTACCTTAATTAATTTAGTTTCAATCTCCCCATCGGAGGCTAGCTCCTGGTGTGTCAGCATGTACTTGTCACACTTAGCTAGTGCCTTTTCGCTCGCGGTTGCTACTGTGATGGCATTGGGGACATGTGGCTGCATGACTGTTTCAGTGGGCACGTTAGAAGATGGCTTATGATCTACCCATCTCTCCCCTGCCGAGCGCGACCGTCTGTGCCTGAGCCGAACTGGAGGTGGGTTCTGATCAGAGCGGGAAAGGAACCAGAAGAAACAAGCACAATCAGTCATTCATTTCTCGCAGGTCCCCCTCAGCGGAAGTGCAGCTTTTCAGGCCTGGTGAAGGGGTATTGGTACAAAACGTGACAACACACCTCGCAAGCCGTTTTGTATTGGAATCCGCCCAGGAAAGCACCGTTCCCGACCTCCAAGCGCAAACAGCGCTTGACATTCTGCTAGTGCCAGCGTCTATTCTTTGCAGATTTAAATAGAGCTTCAGCCAGCTGGAGGTTTTCCTTAAATTGTCCTTTCATTTCAAATGTCATTAGTACTTCTGGCAATTCAAGAGAATTACTAGAAGCTGTGAAGGCTGCATATACACTAAACAGGCCTGAAAAGGAGGAAGTTTAAAGATAGTGTCCATGGACATTCCTGAGTGTCACCGCCTGTTTTTCAGGTAGCTGGGGGAGCAGATCCAGAGATTTAGGAGGGCTTATGCCCGAGTTCAGCACAGTGGTCCTCAACCCAAGCTAGAGACCTCTGGGGTAGGTTGCAGGCATAAGTTAAGTTAAAACCAAGGTTGCAGACATGGTATTTGCTCATTACTGTTACCCATGGGCAGCAAAGGCTGGGGACCATTGGTTCAGCATGTCTTAAGGACAAGAAAACAGTCTTTTTGAAGTTAGTGCAAAGAAGGAGATGCTGCCTCTGCTTAACCGCTCTAGTCATTCCTGGGGCAAAACCAGAAGGCTGTTTGAAACTGCGAACAGCCAAGTCCCATGCCTCGTTAAAGAGATGTGGGACTGCTTGTGATGTAAGGCTGGAAAACATGGAGCAGGTAATGTTATGCAAGGCTAAGCTTTATTCCCAGTCTTCTCTGAAAGATTACCTGGGTTTATTCCTGAAAGTCAAGCCTGACCAAAACAACCTGACAAACACATGTGCAGTATGAAATAGCACTCTCAGAAGGGTGAGAAAGACCAGATTTGGTCTTTCCTACTGCTACTGCTATTTGGTCAACCTACTGCTGAACCCCACACTGGAGAGATGCGAGTTATGATGATACCTCTCACTAACTTCTGAACTGCTCAACTGGGTCACTATGAACTTCCCCTTAATATACAGGCATGGCCAAAACCCAACACAATCTTGAGGTAGAACCCAGCTTATTTTCAGCCAGGAGTCCCTCCTCTTCCAACCCAGCTTATGCAGCAGGGGGAGAAGAGCCAGGAAGAGAGAAAAGGGCTATCCAAAGTACCTGCAATCTTCACTGCACCAGACACTGCACTTAACCCTTCTCATTCAGCCTTCTCCAGGAGGAGAGCATACAGAAAACCCAAGGTGAAGCTACCAAAACCAGTCAAAAAGGCAGCATTCTCTGCAGAGCTACTGTGATTTGACTACCAGCAATATAGTATGGGAGATTTTATATTACTGTTTCACATCTTCCTTAAATTACACTAATGACACCTAGCAGACACACAGCATATATCCATGGACACTATCCCAATCCGCTGCACCTCCAAAACCTGAGCACTGATTATATTTTATTCAGCATTAAAGGTAACATCTACTGTGCAACCCCCTCCTGATTAATCGCTTCTTAAATGACCTAAAAGCACCATTTACAAGTTAATTCTCTTAAGGATGTTGCATAGCGTGGAGGCAAAAAGTAGCTGCAAGAATTGAAAAAAAAAAAAAATTCTATTTGACTACGGTTATTCCAAGTTACTCAGCGTTACACAAGAAGTATTAGTTTGTTAAATAATTAAAAGACAAATTGTGTAAGGTGCCTTGGAAGTTCAGAGCCACAGAAGAGGTGCATTATATTTCACAGAATGGTGTGACCCTTAAATTTGTTACCACCAGGAGTTAAGGTATATACTGTTAAGAAATCTTCAGTTTGAATGGCATTGGCATGATAGGTCACCACTTGTTCCAAGGAAGTCTGTTGGCAGCAAGGAGTCCCAGGCACAGACTCGCGAGGTGAGAAAAGCTTTGCTCTCGTGGAGGATCTCTCCCCCCCCAAACCACCCAGCATGTGCTATGCACATGGAGCTTTTTTGGTTTTGTTCACCTGAACTCCTGTGGTAACTATGCTTCAAACACTGCACACAGCATTCAGACAAGCAGCCCTTCCTTGAGACCACCTCTACAAAGAAATCCATTTTAGGAAGTCCAACACAAACCAAAATGAAGCTGTTGGCTTTACCGCTACCATTAACATGTAATAAAAACAGGTTTAGGAATCAGGTCTTATGCTCATAAGAGGGAGACTGCTTGTCCAAATATTTTCCAGCAGGTAAGCTTAAACAAATGGCTTATGAGACCACCTTTTAATTTGCCCAAAGATAGCTATGATAAAAATTGCAGACTGCCCAGCAAGTTTGAGGAGAGACAGACAAATGGGGACAAAGAGGCTTAGAGTCAATGTTCCTGCTAGGCGGGTGTTTCAGATAGGTTAGAGATGTGCCGACAAGACACAGGCACGCTACTGTGAGAGGTTTGTAAAAATGCTGACTTCAAAAACAAGTTAGTTTTTGTTTTGCAAGTACCAGGACTCACAACTTGGAGGCAGTACTGTCACGTGCAGCACCAATTCATAACGCAGAGTCCAAATCTTTTAGGCACATGCTCATGCTGTATCAGAGCACTCTTTAGCTTCACAGTTATTTGACAATGGTGATCTTCTGAGCCAGAGTAGCCAAGCGCTGCTGCATTTAAGCATTGCTATGTGTAACCATTGCTAGGAGCAGCACTAACCCTGCAGCATTGGTCCTCTTCTACGTCTATCTGATTTCTACGGCTGGGAACCTCAGTGACTCCAGTCCAGTACATCCCTCGCCTTCTGTCTGACACACAGTTTCTATTTTGCTCTGGTTCCTGTTGTCTAATCCTTGCATTAGGTGTGACACTGGTAGGCTTGCTGTGTGAAGGAAATTTCTGCTCCCATTCAGAAACACAGGATGCCACAGAAATGCTGCTACAAGAGTTAGAACGTCTATGCATCTGTGGCTGGCTCATAAGTTGGAGGCTGTTTGGGACCTGAGTACCATAGTTACTAGAAAGCTGAAGAAAATGGAAGAGAAGTTAGTGAACATACGAAATTCTGAACTGTTAAAAAGGTGAATACAACATTTTAAAAGAAAAAACAAAACAAAACAAAACACCATCCTGTTTGCTCTCTGCAAGGAAAGGCAGTCTTTCTCTAATACACACAAAAGGACTAATTGTTTCAATGTTAGCCTTAAAAATAAATAAATAAAAAGCAGGACATTCCTCCAATTGCTCCAGTGTGAGTGAAGAGAGCATGCATAAAAAGGGACAGCACGTTAGACATTGGGGAAGGATTCGAGGAATACAGCAGCTGAAACAAACATTCATGCTCACGCACCATTCTAGCCACCGAGTCAGCTGCATTTGGATTCATAAAAAACATGAATCCCTGCACTAAGCAGAGTGTTTTACAAGTAGCTTACAGGTACTGGTGACGGAGAGACAGATCTCTGAAGACCCTTCTCCCGGTCCTTCTCCCGTGAAGGTCTCTCTGGCTTTTCAGGCTTTGGTTCAGTAACAATGGCTTTCAGCTGCTTCAGTTTCTCGTCTTTGACCCACAGCTTGTTCTGCATCTCCAGTTGTTTTGCTGCCACCCGCCGCTCCTGGAGGAGAGGACAGGATAAATGTTAGTTTGAAAGACCAATTTCACAAGCACAACCAAGTAATCCTGTCAAAAATTAATTGGAAGGGAGCCATGTAATCCCAAATGGGATTCAATTATTCCAGTTGAGATGCAGAACCTAGAAATATCAACACACTAATTGCAGTGGGTGGAGCTACATTTCAAAGCTCTGTGGCATATTTACAGGTTGCTTCATTCCTTAAGACTATTACATTTAGTAGCACACACAGCCATTATTCCCTGAAAGCAATCCTCTAATAGAGCTACGTCATCATAGTTCGTTATCTCCTAAGAAGCTATTTCTCCTCCATATACATACACATTTTGGCACTTTTAAGAACAAAAATTCTTGCACCAAAGAGGAACACTCTTGACACTAGGCCACAGCTGACAACTGACACAAGAAGTACAAATGATGAATCAGAAGGAACAGGTGCTGGACTTATATAGAAATATATCTGCTTTTTAAAAAAGTTATGTTATTTGCATCAAAATGCTTCCATACAGATTCTACCCTGACATAAAATGTCTGTAAAATTTCAGCTGACGCCAGATCTTTCATAATGGGCCACACAGGAAAACTCCAGCCTTTATTCTACACCAGTTCCGTTCCCGGAGGCAGTTTAAATAGCTGTCATAGTACACTTACACACTCTTTCTCCCACTTGCTTGTAGTCTCTACCACCATGCCTTGCAACCGTGCTTCCAACCTGCGTTTATCAGATGCCTGACGCTGCAATTTCTGACTCTTGCTCTCCAATTCTTGCTGCAGAGTACGTTTTTCTTCTTCATAAATGGTAGCTGTTTTCTCCAAGATATCAATCTGGAAGAAAATGCCATAGTCTTTACTTTCACTGCTTGTTTCTCAAGCTGCCTCTTCCCCTACCAAGTGGGTTCAAATTACCATTTGCGTTTTAGCACATCTTACAATGTTTTTAGAATATATTTTCAATTGTAGTGCACATGTACCCAGAGGGACTAGGCAAATGCTTTACTAATTGCCTTTGAAACATTAACATGGTTTCAGTTTCTAGGGTCAGAAGGGACCTGAACAGATCATCAAGTCCTGCCCTGGGCAGGAAGGAGTGCTGGGATCATAAAACCCCAGCCAGATATCTATCCAAAACAATATTCAGGACATGAGTTTAGATTCCCTGTAAGAAAAGTTCTTGTTCAACTGGAATTCCTCAAATTGAAGCACTTGAAAACCTGATGCTTTTTATTTTATTTTTTAAAGAAAGTCTCCAGTACAAGTTTCCTCTGCTAGGTAAGGTACACATTTTGTGTATGAGAAGTGGGCAACTTGATTATACAAGAACAAACCTTATACTCCAGCGTTTTGTTTTTCTTCTCTAGTCGTTCAATCTCCATTTTCTGTCCTGCTATCGCTTTCTCCTTTTCAGCCAGCTTTCCTTGAGCAAAGTTTTCCTTCGATACCATTTTGGTATCAAATTCTTGCAGCATACTTTTAAATGCAAGCGCTGCAACAGATTCAAAACATCATAATACAGTATTGGTAAGATTCTTCCCACCCCAACTCCATTAATACATCAAGGTTGCACGGTTCCCGCTGGCTTGAAATATGGAGGTTGCCTTATTTGCTTGACAATTAGCAGCAGTCTAAAGCAACACTGAAGACTTCTGATGAGCAAAACATGTTCTACCATGGTCCCATGGGGGACAAAAGAGATCTATTTCTTTCACCTCGGGTACTTTGCACATCTATAGCAATGCACAAAGCAAGCCAAAAAAAGTTTGACAGATTCTTAATGCTTACCGTTTTTAGCAAACTCTTCTGACAGCATTTGCCTGGCTCTATGGCGCTTTTCCAAGGCATCAATCAGCCTTGGAAGCGTTTGATCATCATTAATATCCAGCAGTTCACATGAAGGCAATGGAGGGAAGTTTTGCAGAAACATTTCTGTGACAGATTGATCTTCTGTTTCTACAAAAATAGAAAAAAAAAAAAAAAATAGTCCACCTATGGCAAAAGGCTAGAAAAAAAAAAAAAAAAAAAAAAAAAAAAAATCGGAATGCTCTCAACTCAAACCCCCGAAAGATTTTGATTAAAGTTTTACGTAACGAGAGCCAGAAGTTTCCACGAACTAGAGAGAATTATACCAAAATAAGGGACTGAATGAAAAAAACAAAACAAAACTGGCAAGTAGTAACAAGGGCTTTTGTTAGGGAGGACTATAATAGAAATAAGTAAAGTAAGTGGAGAAGGCAGTTTGGAAAATGTACTAAAATGTGGGGAGAGGAAGAGATTAAAAAGAAGCATTTCCCTGGAGTATACAATTGTTTCTAGTTTAAGTTATTTCTTCTGATAATTGTCAGCTATGTTAAAATTAGCAACAACCTTCTTTCAGAGAGAGCAATTAGAAAAAGTTAATCCCAAACTTGTTATGATTAGCTTATTGAAAGTTTGCCTCGATATTAGTGAGAGCCCCACAAGAGCGCATGCACTGCTGCAGCACAAACCAAAGGCTGCCTGGCTTATGATCATGAACTAAGAATTCGAGAAAAGTTTACTTTCATAGCTCCCCCCAGTCCTGAATCAGGAATGAAGGAACAAATGAAAATCTGTGCTACAATTAGCAAACACCATTGCAGAATTTACCTCCAATCACTGGGCCACCACGAGCTTCAAGTTTCCGTGAGAGCTCGTCTTTAAAGGCCTGGTTCTTAAAGCGGCGACCAGGTGTCAAACCACACAGCGGCTTATCAACGGGTCTTGCAACTTCGACTTCTTGGGTCATTTCAGCAAATCGCATGACTTGCTGCAGAGCAAAATTCAGTTTTAGAGCCTTCGACTGCTTTAGCCACCCACATCATGAATTTGCAAATTTAAATACTGCCATAAGAGGATGCTTACAGGGACACTACCAACTTAAAACACTTTTCTAAAAACATAGTTAAAAGCAGTTCCTAGTACTACAGCTCCTACCCCGTCAGACAGTTCTAGTCAGCTTTGCGCAGTTCCTTTCTGCTCTTCACTGCTGCTGCAGTAATACCAACTAATGTCACAACAAGCACTTAAGCCCTGATGTTAGCACGGACCAAATGGGAGTCCAATAACCTTTAAAGCCTTAGCACATGAATGGGGAAAATGCCTTTTGCTGAGAGCACTTAACTGCTATTTCTAAGAATGAGGAGAAAGATCATACTTGCAAGCTTCCCTGTAAAGCAGGGGTGGGCAAAATATGGTGCATGGGCCAGATCTGGCCTGCCAGGCAACTGGATCCGGCCTGAAGTGCTCCGCAAGTGGCCGTGCCCTGCCCACTCATGCCAAGGCAGCCTGCGCTCGGCTCCTGCCAGCCTAGGCCCCAGCCAGCGCACAGCTCCTGGCAGAGCTGTTCCTGGCATGGCTGCAGCTATGTGCTGCTCTGCACCCCGCACCTCCAGTGGTGGCTCCTGCTTCCGGTCTTGCCCCTGCCGTGCCACACCGTGCTGAGCAAGAAGTTTCAGCTGGGTGGCTCCTACCCCAGGGGCAAGATCAGGAACAGCCAGTGGAAGCGGGGGGGGCGCAAAGCCGTTTGCAGCTGGGACACGGGCACTGGTGGGAGTGTGGCACGGGCAGCTTTGGCATGAGTGGGTGGGGCTCAGCACCATGCAAAGCACTATGGGTGCAGCACTGACTGTACCACCCAGGCAAGCTCTGCTGCACACCCCACGCCCCCTCCCCTCACCCACAGCAGGCTTCTAGGACCTAGTGCCTAGGCAGGTCCCACCCCCAGATAAACATACACACACATGACCCCCAACCCCAGAGAACAGGGGCACATGATCCCAGCCTCTCCCACCCCTGAACAATCCTTCCTGCCCCCCCACAGCCCCATAGGGAGTTCTAGCGAGTTGTGGTGGGAGGGTAAAAAGGAGGGAGAAGAGTGCTGAGCCAGCCTGCAACAGCTCATCAAGACTCCCTGTGTGGCCCTTAGGCCCAAAAAATTGCCCATCCCCGCTATAAAGCTTCCGTTTTGTTCTTCAAGGTGAAGTACAAAATAGCACTGCATTTCCCCTGGTTCACGAATGCACTAAGGCCCTGCAAGCAAGTACTGGGGCTAAGGAAGAACAAGTCATGTGCCAGTTACCAAGCTTTCTTCATAGTCTTCAGCCTTGGGGTTAACGCACACAATCATACGCACTTTTCCTTCGCCATCAAAGTAGTTCTTGAACAGATGAGTTAGTTTGGAGTCTCTATAAGGGACCATCTGAAAAGAAAAAAAATCTAAGAAATCCCACCACAAGCAAAACCATGACATGTTAAAAGCCAATAAGATGACAAATCTGTTGGCTACCTTATAGGTGCCATACATTTGGTTCTCCCGCAGAACTTCGATACATGTTCTCAAAGTCATTAGTGACTGGTTGATGTTCCCTGAAAGAAACAGAGGTATGACAGAAAGAAACTGTTAAATAATCAGTTGGGTATAGGTCTATCATTAAATTCAGCAGCCAGTTTAGTCCTCAGTCATCATTCATTGTGGGGCAGTCGTACTGACTGAAGCAGAAACATATCCCTTTTTATTTATGAGCTTAGAGTAAATGGTACAACGAGTGTTCAGCTTTCCAGGCAAAGGGGACAATTATGGATCAACAGAACACAAGACACAGGTTTTTCAAGGGTCATCTTTAATAAGAAAGGTCACCCCATGACTCGGTATTTAGTCCACACACACAATTATAGGCATTAATACATAAACAGATGATCCAACCTGAATACATACCTGCTTCTCGTAATCTACTTCCCTCAGCTTTGGTCCTGTTAGTTCTTTCACTTCCAGCTAGGTCAACCAAGGACAGCTGACTTAAAGTGATTTGCTCTTTTTCCTATAACAGAAAGGAAAATTATGTTAGATTACTGCCATTAACAGTTGCTCTATTACTTGTGGGGGGTGGGATGGCGGAAATAAAAATCACACACGCTTTAGAGCCTTGCAAATTCTAGCAATTTAGTTTTGAAAGAAAATTTGAGCAGGTCGTTAATTATTAATGCCTGTTGCTATGTGCCATTAATGGTTAGCGCACTAGCTTTTCAGCTCTTTTCCATCTTAGTGTACAAGGTTGGCAGCTTCACAAAGGCAGCTTCCAAAGTTCCACATACTTCAGTTTTGGCTTAAAGAGGAAGCAAAGCAAGAAACAAGAGAACAAGTTTGGCTTACTGCTTTGGTATTCTAAATGTAACAGCATTTCCCCCACCATTTTTATAACAACATTTAATTGAAGGCATTTATCAAACAATTAACTTGTAGGGGGGCATTTGAGAAGTCTCAACTGCAATGCTTCAGATAGGACCACAGACAGGTCATTTTGTGAGCCTCTGCAGGAGAATTTTGTGCTCATTTGAATAACTAGCCTTTGCATTTCACCTGTAGGACATTATCTCCATCTGCATCCAGGGGGGCTTGAGCCAGTTTAATCATGAACACACTATGAGAACGACTGGATTCACGATTCAGCTGGGTGTTTGCGATCCGCCTTCTCTTCTGACCTGTTAAATAAGGCATCCTTTTTATTCAAGGGCCAAATCTGTGATGGCCAATTCAGGTTTTCATGCTACATAGATTTCTACTATGAACAGATACACACAATTGTAACAAAATAGAATTACTGTGTCTTACAATCTTACCTCTCCAAAAAACTTCAAAAGCTTCATCAGTAGACTTTACCTCCACTTCTGTGCAACCTATAACATACATGTTGCGATTCTGGTCCTCACGGAGGACTCTGGATTGTGGTGGTCTGGAAAGAGTATTGTTGCAATCAAATCTACAGACAATGCATTTGAAGCAAGAGACATGCAAATTCTTTTGTTTAAGAACCAGATTCAACCTGAACACAAGGCATCAGACATAATCCCATACCAACAGAAGGAAGAGTCAACATGAATGCATGGGAAAGTGCTCAGGCAGGATTAGTTGCACTTCAGTTATTGCTTTGCTTCAGTTCATAAGCCATGTTTAATTGCGATTCTTATTAGGAACTATGAGGCTGGAAGACTACTGCTGCTTTCCTACATGCATGAACTCTTATAGAAGCAAAACAGGTTTCAGTAGCACTATTCTGTATTTGGTAGTAAAGCAAAGGAAAAAAGTGATACAGTCCATATTTCTTTTTTTCTGCTACTGCTGCTAAAATAGATGCTGAAATTATTTAATAGGAGAGACGACATGCTGTGCACCTACATAAAGTCATCGATCCGCACGGGAGTGCTGCAACTGTTCCACTTATCACCCTTCCGCATGGGAGTGTTACAGCTGTTCCATCTACCAAAGGAACAGGACAAAACATTATGATGTCCACACCAACTACCTTTGTTCTTTTAAAAAAAAAAAAAAAATAATAGTAATAATAATAAAGGAGTCTCCAAAAGTTAATTGGAGCAAAGTAAACAAGAGGGACTATTGTAAGAACTTTCCAAGACCAATTTGTGGGAGTCAAATGAGAGGATGATCTTATAACAAAAAAAAAAGCAATTAGACTAAGCAAATTTAACTCTCCTTTTAAAAGCTTCCACATGTTCGACAGGCATTTGAACCCAATTAAGAGCAAGATTCCAAAGAGGTCCCTCTCTGGAGACCTCAAGAGCAGGCCATCATGGCTGACAGCAAATTAGTTTTAAAAAATCTGACCCACTTATGAAAGACTAAGACATATGCCAGATTCTCAAGTGGATTTAAAGTTACTGACAAATACAAAGGAGAAAGAGTCTGAGGTTAAACTTGGGATAAACGACAAGGTTTAGAAAGACGCGTGCAGAGGGTTCAGAGGAGGCTGCCTGCTTGGTTAGAGAGCAGCAGGCCAGGCCCTATGAGGAGAGACTGAAGGACCTGAACCTGTTCAGCCTCAGCAAGAGGAGGCTGAGGGGGGACCTGGTGGCTGCCTACAAGCTCATCAGGGGAGATCAACAGCAAATAGGCAGAGCCCTTTTCTCCCCAGCACTGCCTGGGGTGACGAGGAACAATGGTCATAAGCTGATGGAGAATAGGTTTAGGTTAGAGATCAGAAGGCAATATTTTACAGTTGAGGTGGCCAAAATCTGGAACCAACTTCCCAGGGAAGTGATCCTCGCCCCTACCTTGGGCAAATTCAAGAGGAGGTTGGATGATCACCTGTCTGGGGTCTTGTGAACCCAGCATTCATTCCTGCCTGTGGCAGGGGGTCAGGTGAGGTGATCTGTTCAGGTCCCTCCTGACCCTAGCTACTATGAAACTGTAAGATGCAAAGGATCTCAGACTCTCTAGCAAAGGACAGGGGCAGGGTCTGGAGGCCACTTCTGGCAGCTACAATTTTGATTCTGACACCTCCCATTAGAGATATAAATATTGTTTTAAAAAAAATAAATCTGTTTAACTTCCTCTAATCAGATCAGTTAAACAGTTAACAGTTAACACAGCAATTTGGGGACAGCTGCTACTGAGAGCCACTCGCCCTTTGGGGATGGGGAGACGAGGGGGGAAGGACCCAGTGGCAAGCTGGCCAGACAACACAGCCCAGGTAAAACCCAAGGCTGGAAGGGAGCTCCTGTAAACAAGCAGTTAACTGGTTATTTGACAAAACATTAGGGCACTTGCTGTTTTTCTCTTTAACCTCATAGGCTAAGGGTACTAGTCCCCACTCTTCCTGCTGCCTTCTGGTTCCTGCTTGGGGAAACTCAGGCTTTCCTTTGCCCCACTTCCCTGCCAGACTGCATCCCTGCCGTGTCCCACCCTAAAGGATAACTGGTTAGTTTATCTGTTATCGCTGGGATTATCAGTTAAACAATTAATCATTTAACCTATCACATCCTTACCTCCCACTCTCTGCTCCAGTTTTTAAGGAACAGAACAGTTGACTGGCAAAACCAAAAGGTGTAGGAGTCAACTTTAGGAAGCAAATCACATTTTGGCCAGCGTAATATTCGCTTCCTTAAAAGAGTTGTTTAAAAAAAAGACTGGTAACGATCTGTGTAGACTGTAAATCGCAGTCATCAGCCAAGGGTGAATGCACAAGCAAGTTTTGAAGTCCCACTAGTTCCAAAAGCCAGTACCAAACATAACGAAAAGCTTAAGAGCTCAATACTATTGTAGCTCTCACTTCCTGAGTATATTTTAGTAGCAAAGGTACCCATCGCTTGTTTAAATGCTGCTTAAGTATTTAGACAAGCTAATACCTCACATCAGAGAGTTGTCACTGCCCCTATTTTTCAGGTGGCAAGTGAGGCAGAAATATGCATGTCTACAGGGAGTATTAGTGGCAAAGTTGGGTTTCTCCATGGCTCACAGTTGTGAGCTACTCCATGGTCAAAAGTTCTGTGCCCATGTCACTATTTTGTATACACTTCCGTAGGCATCCAAAAGCATGGTCTTAGACACAAAACCAAGAAAGGGGTATTAGTGCACACCACTGTCAGATAACCCAATATGTAATATCTCAACAGGTGACAGGGCTCAAAGCGCATTAAAAAATACTTACTTTGGTTTTATTGGATCATAAGGAATTTCCTCCAAGAGGTCATATATGTAGTTATTATAGATTTCAATGTACGAGACAAAGACACTGTAGACACTATCTTCATCAACCTCTTCCACTTTGCAGTGATCTTGTACATTGATCATGTCAGCAAATTCCGGATCGATTTGTCGTCTGTTAAATACGCAGAACAGTAACTGAAATAAACCAAACTAATGTCCTACTAAGAATTCTTTAGGTTAAGTCTTCAGTAGTTTGAATACCTTGGAAGTGCCTACCTTGAACACTAAAATTACGCATCTAATTTTCCTCGAGGAAAAATTGAAAAGAAAAAAAAAAAAATCACTTGGTGAAAAACTTAAGTCCAGTTGCATTTATTACTATACTGGCTATGAAATCCTCAGCTGTGGTTGCAGTTAGAAGAATACAAAGTAGGGACATAAATATTAAATTAAAACAGTTAACCAATATAGTTGGAGGAGTTTAAATGGATAAAAAAAAAGTTAGCCAAATAGCCCATACCAGGGCCAGGGCATTGCTGCTGGAGGTTTAGTGACCTCCATGCAGGAACAGCCCTAGCCCCTTATGTACCCAGATCCCGCCTTACCACAGGGAGGGAGGGAGGTGCCAGGCGCCCCGAAGGAGTCAGGCAGGGCCTTCCTCATGCAGCAGCAGGTCTGACTCCCCTGCAGCAGTGGGGCCCAGACAGAGCAACAGGCTCCCTGTGCCTCCCACCATGCTTGTGCTGCTGTGGCTCAGACCTGGAAGGCTCCTCTGGGTTGGGCCCTCCCCCAGCTCACCCTGGGGGGGAAGAGGGGGTCTGGGCTCAGTGGGGCAGCCTCCACCAGGCACATTCAACCTTCCTCACGCTGCCCATGGCACTGGCTGAGTGGGGCCTGACCCAGCCTGGAGGTGGAGCCGAGTGCATAGCTGGCTGGGCCTGAGGTGCTGCAGCAGCTTGAGCAGGCAGCACCTGGTCTGAGGGGTTGCCTTTGGCCCCTTGCATGTTGAGTGCAGCCCCAGAGCATTTTGGAGCTCTGCTACTGCAGGGAAATTGGACAGACCCACCATACAGCCAGGAGTCTCGCTGCTGCAACAGGAAGGCTCCACCTGACCCTTGTGGGGGGCCCAGCACCTGCCACACCATAGTGGTGGGATCCAGGGACAGGAGAGGTTGGCAGCCCCACACCTAGCCCATGGGGGCAAGGGGAAGCCATGGCTCTCCAGATGGGCAAAGGTCCATCAGCCTGGGCCAGGGAGCTGCGTGCCTGGGCTGACAGCACAGGGCCGGAGCCCATATATACAGGGGCCCGCACTTGCTGCTCATGCTCTGGCCCAAACAGGATGGGGGCAACTGGAGACCCCCTCCAGCAGGGCTGGAGAGGGGAGTGGGGGCATGGGACTGTGGATTGAGAGTGAGGGCAGGGCCAAGGTGGTGTGGTCAGGACAAGGCAAACCAAGCCAAGCCAAGCCAAGCAATCTTGGCAAAGGAGAAAGGTTGAGCTGTGTTACCAAGAATGCACCTAGACTGCCAACTCCACGTCCTCTGCTCTGAACATGACCATGCTTTCCCTGTCCCTCCCAAGGTGAAAAGTGCTATATCAACTGTCCTGAGCACTCCACCTGCCTTTTAAAATAAAGATGACCAGACTGACATAAGATTAAGTCACAGTCACCCAGTTTGCAATTGGATTATACACTACAAGTTGTGATAGTTACTTACTTGCCACATGGGGTCTTCTGAACTGGCATGGCTTCTCTTCTCTGGCGCTCTAACAGAGCGTCAACTTCGCATTGCACATCCACACCATTCTTGTCATCAAGTTTAAAAACCTAAGAGAGTGGTGAACAAAGTTGGATATACACAAAGTACTTCAAAATAAGCAATGCCTTTTTTCTTTTCAATTACTGTGCAATGAAAATTTCAACAAGACAAAAATATGAAGGGCGATCATCCCAAATTACTTTGATGACATTCCCCATCTATGCATTTCTATTTCTGCCCATGCTGTTTGAGGCAGACGTCTTGTTGGTACTAGAAGGTCACTCTTACAAATTAAAGACTTGAAAAAGACAAAAGACACAAAGTTTCTCACAAATCGCTTGGCCTGGAATGGTCCAATGCTGTTGAAGATCATGTCTAAGCATCGGGGAAGAAGTCCTCCGTCTCCAGGAGAACCTGTCATTGTGTGCGTTTTCCCACTACCAGTCACACCATAGGTAAAAAGGAGACCTGGAAACAAAGTTGATACAGATCAGGATGTGGTGTTTATTAACAGCTGAAGCTGGAGTCTTCTCATTTGATCCTACCAAATAAAGACACGGCTTTGAAAAACAAGCCCCATTCTGACTGCTCAGCATGAGGAACAGATGATTACAGATACCATTCTGAAGGGCTGAAGCACATAGTAAAGTTGCCCAGTGCAGGACTAGTTCATACTAGCAGCCAGAACTCAGACTCAAAGCACCCTAGTTGAGAATCAAAAAGGTGTATTTTTATTTATATGCACGCGCACGCACACACACTGCAAAAGCCTCCCCCTACCCCAGGAAAGACCCTTCAAAGCTGGCAGGGAAGAAAGAAAGGAAAAAAACCCCAAAAAACAACAAAAAAAAGAACCACACAGATACAGGATTCAATACAGAAACAGCAATAATTTAAAATCTGATCTTTTTTTTTTTTTTTGCCTTTTGTCACAAAGAAACTGTTCCCATCTTCATTAAACAGCAACAACAGAAAAAAAACCTCCACACAGATCTTTTGGAACAAATTTTTTAAAAAGAGTATCTTGTTCTCTGGCAATGCGTAGGGGGTGAACGAGGGTGCATGTGCACCCCCTGAAAGAAGCACCGCTAATGCTGCTGGTGGCGCCTGTGGGTGGTCATTGCTTCTCCCCCCAAAAACTAAAAAAAGCTTGGCCTTGGGGAGAGGAACAGAATTTGGAAGTGCCAGCACAGACACAGCAAAGCTGAACAACACATTACAAATCAGCACTGAAGTTTTGCAGAGTTCTAACAGTAATACAAAAGTGCGGAGAAGTGTTTTAGCTAACAGAACATCACAACAGAACATTAAATGCACAAACAGCTGCATACCATTCTTCCCACGAATAAGGTCTTCCACCAGAGGTTTTGCCACAACATCAAAGAGCTGTTTCTGAGTAACAAGGGTGCCAAACACTTCCTTAAATGTATACTGTGTCTGCAGAGGAAAAGAGACACTGCTGTAAGCTTGGAATTTGCTTCTTAAAAAGTCCACTGCTTCCAAAAGGCAATTTCTCTTCCAAAAGAAAACTTGTCACTAACTTGGCAGAAGGACCAGTCAGTTATTTTGTAGCATACCCAATTGGTTCAGTTCATTTATTCCGAGACATAGCTCAGATTTGCATACTGAAGAGTCAGTACTTTCCTCAAATTTCATAATTAAGCCCAGAAGAGAAAACCAAGATCACTTTTTGACCCTGTATCACAGGACCGGGAGTAACTCACCCACTGATTTGGATGGATCAAGCCCAAGACTTCTGGTTGAGTTCCAACAGATTACGTAGGAAGACATCCAGTTGTGTCTTTCCAAACCTTGTAATACCTTTCCCCGCTAACTTATAGCCTTTCATTCCCAGAAACCTCTTCCCCATATAGGCAGAATGGCCATACATCCCGGTTTGGCCAGGACAGTCCCAGATTTCATAGGCTTTCCATTTTCGCCTACTGGCAGGACAAATGGAAATAAAGTCTCAGACTGGCACCGCCTCACCTGGCTCCTCCCTAGTAGCAGCTGGAGGCAGGGGGCAGGCTGGGCTGGGCACTGTTTCTCCTATCTGGGGAGGGGCCAGGCTCCCAGATTTCCATAAAAATAATATGGCCACCCTCCATATAAGCATGTCAGTTGCCCCCAACTTTTCTAGACTTAAGGCATCACTTGAAAAATTTCCGCTCACTGTTTTACAACCCTCCTCCACCCCCCAAAAAAACTCCAACAGAACAAAACAAAAGCCACTAGAGCAACTCCCTAATTACGAAGAACTCAGAAAGACCAAAACAGGTCAGAATGTTTTGTAGTCTCTGGGTTTATCTTGTGAATCATATTTACACACCTAAAAGTGCTAACCTTGTGCAATACCCTTGGAAGGATCTCGAGGCACAGCAGGGTGCTCTGGCACCAGTGGTTGAGAATTACTGAAGTTTGTGTTTGATGCCAGGACGTCAAGTCTTAAACTCAAGAATGTTTTCCAAAGATTGGATCACTCCTCTCTTTTCTACCTGCTTTCCAGGCTGTAGCTTTTTTGACATTAGCCAGATTCCGAATTTCATAGTTTCACGACCCTACAAACTATGAAACTATAAAATTCGGAATCTGGCTAATGTCAAAAAAGCTACAGTCTGGAAAGGGTGTAGAAAAGAAAGGGGAGTGATCCAATCTTTGGAAAACATCCTTGGGTTTAAGGCTTGACATCCTGGCATCAAACACAAACTTCAGTAATTCTCAACCACCGGTGCCAGAGCACGCTGGTGTGCCTCAAGATCCTTCCAAGGGTATCGCACATTTCGGTAAGTCTCCGTAGAATCACAGAGAACCTCAGGGAAATCAGGCTGGAAGGGACCTCCGGAGGTCATCCACTCCAACTTCCTCCCCAAGGCAGGATCATGCCTATCCAAACCACACTATAAAAATGCGCGGTGTAACCTATTAGCAAAAACTACACTGTTAACCCTGACAAAACCACAAGACACAACACCCTAACCTGCCACAAGTAAAGCAGTGGGACCACAGTAGCACTATGTTGGCCACTGCAGGGTTGTTATGATGTTTGAGATCCACAGAGGAAGGTCATTCCTCCCCACCCTTACAATTAAGCAAACCCCCCTGACGAGAGGGTAACATTCCTTCCTAACCCGAAATACGGCAATCAGTCTGATCCTGAGCAGAGGGGCAAGACCCTCTAGCTGGGAAAATCTGGGTTTGAGTCTCAGTAGGAGAATCAGCACAACCCAGTCAAAATCCCCAGCCTGGGCTGCATCAACACCCCATCCTCATCAATAAATTAAGGGACTGTGGCATTGATGCCTGCACAGTTGGATGGGTAAAAAACTGGCTGATGGGGCGCACCCAGAGAGTAGTGGTGGATGGGCTGTACTCAACCTGGCGAGATGTGAGCAGTGGGGTCCCCCGGGCTCGGTCCTCGGGCCCGCACCGTTCAACATCTTCATCAGTGACTTGGGCGAGGGGGTGGAAAGCACGCTGTCCAAGTTTGCTGATGACACTAAGATGTGGGGCGAGGTGGACACACTTGAAGGGAGAGAGAGGCTGAGACTAGATGTAGACAGACTACAAAAGTGGGCAGACAAGAATAGGATGGGGTTCAGCGCAGACAAGTGCAGGGTGCTGCACCTGGGGAGAAGGAATCCACAGCACACATACAGGCTGGGGAGCTCCCTTCTCAAAAGCATGGAGGTGGAAAGGGATCTTGGAGTCATTATTGACTCCAAGATGAACATGAGCCGCCAATGCCAGACTGCAGCCAGCAAGGCCAGCCAGACCTTGTCATGCATCCAAAGGTGCATCTCAAGCCGGTCCAGAGAGGTGATCCTCCCCCTCTGTGCGACTTTGGTCAGGCCGCAGTTGGAGTACTGCGTCCAGTACTGGGCGCCGCACTTCAGGAGGGATGTGGCCAGCCTGGAGAGGGCTCAGAGGAGGCCACCCGCTTGGTGAGAGGGCAGCAGGGCAGGCCCTACGAGGAGAGACGGAGGGACCTGAACCTGTTCAGCCTCAGCAAGAGGAGGCTGAGGGGGGACCTGGGGGCTGCCTACAAGCTCATCAGGGGGGGATGAACAGCAACTAGGCAGAGCCCTTTTCTCCCCAGCACCACCTGGGGTGACGAGGAACAATGGTAATAAGCTGATGGAGAATAGGTTTAGGTTGGAGATCAGGAGGCAATATTTTACAGTTTGGGTGGCCAAAATCTGGAACCAACTTCCCAGGGAAGTGGTCCTCGCCCCGACCTTGGGCAAATTCAGGAGGAGGTTGAACGATCACCTGTCTGGGGTCTTGTGAGCCCAGCATTCATTCCTGCCATGGGAGGGGTCAGGCGAGATGATCTGATCAGGTCCCTCCTGACCCTCGCTACTATGAAACACCCAATGGTCCCAAGGAAGGCTTAAAAACAGACAAACCAACCAACCGACCGCTGACACGTGTAGCGAGAGAGGGGAAAAAATCCCCCCCGCCCCTTGAGGCAACCAGCAACGCTCAGAAACGCGGGAAACAACCACAGCGCGAGCACAGACGTAGCGCTCCGACATCACCCGAACCCAACGCCCGTCGGCCCTCTTCCCGACGCTGCGGGCGGATCAGGGACACCCCAACATCTCACTTCCTTGAACCACGCAGCGTCAGCTTTGACAGCAACGATTTGTGACTAGCACCGGGCCTAAAAACAACCCTTTTTTTGTGGGAACGGTCCAATGTACATCGATTTAAAAATCAGTTTCCTTCCCGTTTTTAACATTCGTTCCTCTCACTTTCCACGTCCCTTACGCTCGTTAACCCGGTCGTTTTTATTTATTTCTTTATTTAAAGCCACAGGTACCTCTTTGCGCTCCTAGCCAGGCTTTTTTTTTTTTTAATGTGTTTATTGAAGGCAGCGTTACCTCTTTGTACTCGCCGTTGCGGAAGACGCGGTATCCGTCGGGGGGGTGGAGCTGCACGGTGGTGTCGCTGACCACTTCCACGCAGCGCTCCGCGTCCTGCTCGCCCAGGGGACGCACTCTGCAGTACACCTGGGGCAAGACGAGACCGGGGTTGGGTTTTTTATGAGGGGAAAAAGTCTGTTTTAGCGTTAAAGGAGGCAGGGGAGGCCCGCAGGGCTAGCCACACAAGCGCGCTCTGGGAGACGCGGCCCGTTACACACGTGCAGGGAGGTTTTGAACGCAATAAACCCCGCTCACCCCGACGGGATCCTTGAGGACGTTGCCGGGCGCCGCCTTGGGCCTGCGCGGGGTCCTGGCCCTACTGGGGACAGAGAGGAGACGGTGAGACAGGCCCCGCCAGGCCCGGGCCCCCCGCCCCGCACCCCGCGCCCCCGGCACTCACGCGGCCCTCATGACGGTGGCCGGGCGGGGCCGCCTCGGGGGTCGCTGCCGGACGGTCGCGCCGCCTTGTTCGAACCTGCGCTCCCGGCGGGCCCCGCGCCACCCTTTTCAAATCGGGCCAATCGCGGCGCGGCGCGGGGCGGGGCGGGGCGCCGTGACGTTGCGGGCGCGGCGGGCGGGGCGGCCCACAATGGTTTCCATGGAGACGGGCGGCCCCC
Source organism: Alligator mississippiensis (assembly GCF_030867095.1). NCBI lineage: Eukaryota > Metazoa > Chordata > Crocodylia > Alligatoridae > Alligator > Alligator mississippiensis. Next base: position 2,916,241 of record NC_081834.1, read on the forward strand.
TCGCGTCACGTCCTGCCGGGCAACGGAATCGCGTCTGGGGGAGGAGACCGCGCGAGAAGGAGGGCACGTGATCAGCGCCCCGCGGACACGTGTGAGGGCTGCGCGTTGACACACGTGCGTGCACACAGACACACTCATGCACGCACATATATATACATACACATATACACCCGCACGCCCAGTCACACACGCATACGTACACATACACGCAGACACACATATACATACACACGCAGGTAGTCACACACGCATACATACATACACACACACACACGCATGCACCCGAACACAGACATACATATGCACACACATGTGCACACGCACACACACATATTTATTTACATGTGTACATATGCGAAGGCACAAAGAAAAAATTACCCAATAATTGATTAACTCAATATGAAGAACAACTGTGGAGCCATATATATGTGTATGTATATATGTGTGTGTGTGTGTGTGTGTATATATATATATTTTTTTAATTATTATTATTATTATTACTTTTGGCATATTAGAATGAAAATGTCCCTAGTGACAGAGTCATTTTCCCATATCTCCTTTATTTACCAACTGATAAAACTTGATATTGGGTCAGGTTGATTTTCCCTATGTCGAGGACCCTCGTATTGTGACCCCTAAACGCAGCTGAGGCCTAAATCGGGTGGAGGAGAAGGCAGGGTAGATTTGCCCCTCGTCCTAGACGAGCGGGGCTGGGAGGGACCTGCGGAGGCAGCGTCAGGCCTGTGCAGAGAAAACCCTCCCCTAAACTCGTCGTCAAACAACCGTCGACCCTGCCGCAGCACCAGACGTCACACCCGACCCTGCCATGGGGAAAGCGGGGGGCCGCGGCGGTGGTGGCCACCATTGTGCTGCCGCCACCCCTGGTTAATGCACGCTCAAGAGAGCCACGGAAGAGGCTGTGCCCCCCACAACGGAGAAAGACGACCCCCTCCAGGCTGCATGGGGGGGGGGGGGGGGATTCCTTCCTGCCCTCAAATGTTGCATCTGTCTGACCCTAAGTGGAGGGGCAAGAGCTAGGATCGCCAACTCTGAATCTATTCCGGGAGGTTTCTGGAACGCCGACGTGCCCGTGACACAACACGGATGTGCCCGTGTGCATCGGTGATGGATGACAGGGCGTAGATTTTACATCCAGAAAGCGAATGCACACGACTGTTGCATTTTAAAATCCCACCGGACTTCCGTCTGAATCAGATTCAACATTTAATATTTATTTTAATGAATGACCTATCGTTTATCTCCCAGATTGGCTCCTGGAGATTTATATCTAATTCCTGGAGGCTCCAGGGCGGTGCTGGAGGGTTGGCAAACCTAAGCAAGACTCTCTAGCAAAGAGCCTCCAGCTTTAAGTCGCAGCAGGGGTATGAGCACAACCCAGTCAAAATCCCCAACTAGCAAAGCTCAGAAGCACGGTCCTAGCCCAGGGGTGTCAAGCCCATGACCTGGATTTGGCCCTTAGGCGTTGGCCCAGACTGGCTGCAACAGAGGACCTTCCCATAGAGCACCCACGCACCTGGGGGAGACCCGGCTGGTGCCCAAGCAAAGCCTGCAGCAACACCCAAACATCTGGTGCCCCAGCAAAACCGTGGCTTGTTCCTGCAGCAACACCCAGATGCCAGCTCTCTTCCCCCTGGGTCCCAGACCGGCTGAAGAAGGCAACACAGGTGCTGGAGACAGTATGTGGGGAGCAGCCCTGTGCTATTCATGAGGCCCATGGAGCAGTCCTGCCCCACCTATGCAGCCCACGGGGCCAGACAAGTTTGACACCCCTGTTGTAGACTAACCGGACTAATCAGAGCGCAATGTAATGTGGTCACCGGAAGAAACCCTGTTTGCCAAGCAAGCGGCCCAAACCTGCACCAACTGTAATTCCAAAGAAGTTTGTAATATATTGCAGTAGTCCCGTTTGGAAAATATTGCCCTGGGTGATAAATGGCAGCATCTTCCAGGAACAGCCAGGAGTCTAATCAGCTCTTCCAAATATCAACCCCTACCAATTAAAGGCAGCATCCTTTAGGGAGGAAACACCCCACCTCTTCCATCACCCTCTTTTCTGGTTGGGGATGGAAGACTTCTCACCTCAAGTCTTCCCTGAACGGAGACCCAGCCAGCTAGGCTTCACTCACGTCTTCCCCAACACTAGAGTCCACACAGGGAGTGATGCAAGAACAGTTGCTCTGCTTTAAATCCACACTGGGGACAGAGAGGAGATGGTGAGACAGGCCCATGTACTGCTGAATTGCTATCTTAATCTGAATTAACTGCCTTGTGGAGTCAAGACATACGTAACAGTCAATGCAGCTGCAGCCTGGCAGTCAGTGGACTGGGGACAGATGGCTGGAGCGCCAATGTAATTCTCCAAGACCAAGGAATCAGCACTGCTCATAATATTATGGAAGAAGGGTTGTGTTGGAGCGAGGGTAAAATAAGTAGGGTTAAAATTAAGGTAAAGGCTCAATCTAAGAGATGGCATCAAGCTATTGTGTAACCTGGCACTGGACCAGGAATGAATTACATTTATGACAAATGAACATGGGATCTTACTCCCAAAACAATGCATCATTTTATTCTGGATGAGATATAACCTGCCTCTTTCAGATACACATCAGGACAGTATCTCTTTTTCTGTGTCATTCCAATAAATAGACTAGAATCAACATAAGCAACTAGATTTAGTTATTAAATGGAAGGGGCTTTTGTGTCTCCGTCTTGGAAGGGGGTCTGGTGATCAGTGCTGGGATGTTAGTGTTAGGACTAAGACGGGCTACAGACTGGCCTTCAGTTTGCAGGACTCGGGATTTGGAGTACATAACGAAGGACAGAAGGAAACAAATAGCTAGTCGCTTGTACTCTGCACATATAACCATTTGACATAAGCAGTCCTGCATAAATAAATCGTATTTCTTTGCATGTGTACAGCTTAAGTCATGTACGTCTCCAACACAGTAAGAAATCTGATTGAGCTTCCTACACGATAGTCCAAGATGGGAAAATGTAACAGTACTCAAATAATTTATTCTGGTATAATCCATAGAAAAAATACCACCGTTATACTGCTGAAGAATACAGTATGATGAGGATGTAAACAATCACGTAAAACAAAGAGCTGGTTTTTTTTCTGTATTTGTGGTTTTCCTGTGAATAAATAGATAGCTATCTGTGAATGTGTATTGGTCACTGGCAAATCGGAGTTCTTAAACTTGAAACGTTAAACTACCAAATGTGAAAAAAGCTGAACTAGATTACATCAAAATGGCATAGAAGTTTATTTCACTTCTGGCGAACAAAGTCAGGTTCCTCCTGTGTTAGCCAACCAAAACAGTGAGATGAACATATCACAAGACAGTTGTCTTCCTACAGAAGTGGAGTTGGTACATACCACACCTATTTTCTTGTTATTTTTAACATTTTTTAATTTAAATAAAAATGTTGGATGAAATAATATGTTCCAGTGCTGATAAACTTGAAAATGTATCTTGATTAGCTTTCAAAGGAACGTTACCTCATTTCCCAAAGCCTTACTCATTTAAAAGATATATCAGTATCCTTGCGTCTTGTATTTATATATTAAAAAAGTTTGGTGCGCTGTCACCCAAAAGTGCATCTATTATACCTCAATAGAGGCTACTATTTAGAAAACCAATGATAAACCCATGTAATTTTCAAGAACCTTGATAACATTTCAGCTCAGTACTGCATTACATTCAAATATATTAGATAATTCAATGTGACAATTAAGTTACAGACACCCTCCAGGCTTGAGATACATGAACACTGCTCCCATGCATAGAAAACAGTAGTGAAAATGCTAGTGTGGCTAGTACAGCCTGCCCAATTCGCTTCTCCTGCTTTGTGGTCCCCAGTTGGTTGCCAATGGGTTCATCCAACGAGTCCGGACCAGGTCTAATCACTGTGTTAGCTCTGGCGCCCAGGGACACCCCCCAGGCTCGTACCTAGCTAACGTCCAGGGATGCAGCATGTTGCTATCCGGCCTCCCTAGCCTGCGACATCAGTGTTTGAGCCCCACAGTCGCACCCTCTCTATCCCCCTTAAGGCTCTCCCCACAGCTCCAGCTAGGCTATGGGCTGAGTTTCTAATTTAACCCCTTTGGGGACAACATGGCAGGAAAGCAAAGGACACAGAAGGCACAGAGGAGTTGTTAATCCGAGCAACGGTTTGTAAAACACTTGAGAATTACAGAGCTGCAAATACACAAGTCCTAAGATGCACTCTCACGTAGTCTGACCTCACCCCTTCTGGGAGCCCACGGCTCATAAGTGCTTCAAGGCTTGGCAGAGTTCGTGCTGCCCCTGCTCCCTGCACGTGCCGCAATGCAGAGAGCAGAAGCCCATTCTTCGCTGCGCCAAACGCTGAGCCCATCATGCTCGTCCTCCCTATAGGCTGCGGAGGGGCAAAACCATCTCTCCCTGCCAGCAGGCCTGTGGTTGAGATCGTCAAAGCTGAGCTACCTTGACTTCAGTCTAGTTGGCTTTGCACTAATCATATCAAACACCTTTCCCCAGCAACGGCAGCTGTGGAATTCAGCTCAACAAACTGCCCCGAGGCATGTTCAGGCAGGAGTTCACTGAATGCATAGTTAAAAAAAAACCCACAGAGTTCATAAACTGCTGCAGACAGAGCTCGCTCTGTGACAAGGACTCCAGTCACTTCTTCGGCATAGGCAATTTCTCCATTGGTGTTCAGTACCACCAGTGGCATCTGTGAAAATAATCCCGATACGGTCTTCGCAGTGTAAACTCCAGAGAGAGTTACAAAGTGAGCCTTCTTAGCCCTTACCTCCCATGTGGAAGTTTGCCAAAGTGGATATCCTGGAATAAGCGTCAATAGGGAGAATTATTCCAGAATAGCTACTTTGATAAATGTCCAACTGCAAGCAAGGACTCAAGTCCCTTCGTTAAGGCACCTGGTTGTTAAGCACTTGGGTTTAGTGCAAGGCGAGTGCATAGAACTATAAGTTTTTTATCTCATAGATATTATTTTGGTGTAAAAACATTAGTAAAAGATTTTTTTTTTTTAATTCTTTTTGGTATTATCACAGAAAAGAGCTGGATTCATTCTCTTGAACAGAACTACACTGACCTACACTGGCTAATGTGATTGGCATCAGTAAGGCTATACTGATCTACACCAGCAACGGATTGGGGTTGGAATTTAGGTTGTGAGGTTGGGGAGCGGTGAATAGAGGGTGCCTTAAGGCTTCCCTGATCCTAGCCCACCTCCCCAGGTCAACCCCCTTGGAGATGGCTAGAACAGCCATCTATCTGGCTGCTTTAAGTTATACTAGGCTGCAATGTCTCCAAGCAGTCAGCAACCCAGGACTGGTTTGATGAAGTAGGATGCCAAGACTTACCCACTTGTCCTCACTACACCAGCACCTGGCGAGGATCAATGAATTGGGAGCAACAGTGGTTTGATTCTCCTCTCATTCACATGATCATTCATCAGAGGCAACCACTGATGTCAAATGAAGGAAAGGGCCAGATGGAAAGTTCATTGTACCCAACAGGAAACTTCCACAGGTTGTTGTGAGCTTGAGATCAGGCCCTCGACCAGAGGGGAACAGGTCTGAGGATATTCAAGCTGAATAACAGGGAAACCCCGCCCCGCCTCAACGAGACCTGCTAGACTGGGGGATCATCTCCTTATACCATGAGTGGAAGGTCCAGTCCCAGAGACATTTCAAGGGTGGGTTGAAATCCTGGCCATAATAAAAAACAAAGGCAAAATGCCCACTGATTTCAGCAGAAATTCAGCCTGTGTATTACATTTTATGTTTTAAAGATGCTTCTGGCTGTGAACAGCCACTGGCATTACCCACTGCCACGTGCAAGTTCAGCAAAGCAGTCAAATACAACAACCAGGATATGTGGCCGTGAGCCGGTATGATATTCCTGCCATGAGTTTCCTTGTTTTGATTAAACCTGCCCTCCTTAGACTAGACTGCAAAACAGGAACATATTCCTTCCTTTTGCAGTAAGTTTTAAAAATCATTCTGTATCCTTTTTGAGCTCAAATATCAACTTGACTTAAAAACGTGCTCCCGATTTCTTCCCAACTTTGGAGTCATGTGTACAAAGACGGTGTAATACAAAGCAACTCATTCCTGAAAACCCTTAAATACGGGTTTTCCAGAGAACATACACCAATATCTTGCCACCTTACATGACATGATACTAGTATGACTTGATTCCCTTTCATCTGCAGGAGTGTAATCAAGAGTCTACGTGGTTTTTTCTCTCTTGGAGGACTCTGGAGTTGAATACAGTGCCTTTGAGAAAGCCCCAATGATGACGAGGTTAATGACAAGACAGACGCCAATCAAACCAACTGTCTGAGAGAGGGTAGGAAGCGGGAAGGAAGCTCGAAGCCGCTCATGTCGTGAAGCCATGTCCATCATGATGGCCTCCATTTGGAAGTACGTGCCAGCGATTCCACATACGTGGAAGACCTGGTGGCTGTGTCCTGCAACAGAGGCAAGAACTATTTCATGAGAAAGTTACTTTGGGAACACACCCACAAGAGTTAGCAAGCCCAAAGCAACTCCGTGTACTGCGTTTCATTCATTTATGTTGCTTCTTATTGCTGGGCTACTAAAGTATGAAAATTGTCCCTTCTGAAACTACCTGAACCTCAGCCTGCTGCAAATCAAGCCTACAGACCTACTGTTTTGGACTGCAATTCCAGTGTGAGTCACTACAAAGTGAGATCATTTGGATGGCAAATGCTCAAAAAACCTTTTAAGTGCTGTTAAGTAATAGTGGTGGCTCAGTTTCTCTTGCCGGTCAGTGCTCTATTAGTGCTCCATTTGCTGGAAGTACATTCTTCTGCATGTGAAAGGACCCCTTTTGTGGTCCTTAAAGACCGTGCAAAGCTTCCTGAAACAACAGGTCTCGGCAAACAGTTTCTTACCCACTTAGGCAAGACTACTTGAGCCCTAGCCCAATGTATCCAGAGGTTCAAACATGAAACCAGTTCTGTGTTCCTTACATATTATAACCCATGCTTGCTGCTCACGCTCCAGTGCATTTACATGCTGGAAATCAAGACGCAAGAATTGCAGGTTTCATCACTCACCGATATAATCAAAGTGCCCCGGTGCAAGTCTCTCCGGCAGATGTGTAGTGAAGATGAAGCAGGTGAGGAAGGCGAATACCACGTGTTGGATGTGGATGGGGATCACGCCTTCTGTGCAGCTGTCTTCTGCACACAGGTACAGCTGCAATATTGAAAGGGGAATTACACAGGGGAACCAAGGGAAGGAAAAAGCGAGCTGCAGACCACCTGTAGAAAGGGGGCTGGTGTCTCAGCTGCACCTCTACACTGTGCAGTACCTAGCAGACCATATGCTACTGCTGCCAACTGAAGCTCTTTTGTGGAGTTTGGTTTACCCCATGGCTGGGGGAGAGGTAGGGCTCCTCAACCACACCTGGAACCTCCTTGCTTGGACAAGCAAGTCCTGAGTGTTTGTATGCACCAGGGCTTTCTAGCCATGCCTTGCTGAAGGATGCGACATGTACACCCACAGCCTTTATGTACCAAGGTGATGAGTCTGTGTCACCTTGACTAGTAGTTCCCTTAGCATGACTTCAAGTGCCCGTATGCTCAGGCCAGATGCTAGGACCTGGAGCACTGCAGCAGACCCCAGCAGCAAAGACAGTCTGGTGCAATTAGGTCCGTTTCACACAAATTATGGGCCAAATGCTCATGTCATAGAATCATAGACACGAGGGTTGAAGGGACCTCAGGAGGTCACATCTAATCCAACTCCCTGCTCTTAGGAGGACCAGCCCCAACTACATCATCCCAGACAAGGCTTTGTCAAGCCAGGTCTTAAACACCTCCAAGGATGGAGACTCCACCACTGCTGGGGAGCCTGTTCCAGTGCTTCACCACCCTCCTTGTGAGATTTTTTTCCTAATATCCAACCTCAACTTCCTTGCTGCAGCTTGAGCCCATTGCTCCTTGTCCTGTCATCTTCCCCCACTGAGACCAGCCCAGCTCCATCCTCTTTGCAGCCCCGCTGCAGGGAGGTGAAGGCTGCTATTCAATCCCCTCCGTCTTCTCTTCTGCAGACGCAACAAGCCCAGTTCCCTCAGCCTCTCCCCAGAAGTCATGTGCCTTATGTCCTTGCTCTGGATTTCAATAAGGTCATATCCCAATCAAGTTTGAGATTTGAGTTTGGATTTGCAAATTGTAGCCAAGTTGCCAACGTGTGGAAAATTTGCCCTGCGTGCAGAAAATAAGGTGCGGGGGGAGACAAATACACACCAAAACTAACCGAGTCGTTTTCCTGATCTCTTTAAAAGCATCTGCATATTTTCCTAAAAGTGCTGAGTCTAACATTAAACCACCCGTGATCACTTCACTGCAGCTAGCAGAGGTACCTTGTGGGGACTAGGAAAGTGAGCCTTCACGACCTACCCTGTAGAAAAGCGGGATGCTGTCAAACAGGTATGGATACGCGAATGCCAGTGTGCGAAGGACTTTGCTGAACCTGGGCTGCTCCAGCTCCGGGAACCTGCAGCAAGAAGAAGCTTAGATTGAGCAATCACAGCAAATACATGACTGGCGTTTGCATGTTGTCTAAGAGACTGTGGCTTGCAGAACACGAGGTGAACGTGGGCTTTTTCATAGCCATTGTAATCTGTGCCGGCATGCAGAAAGCTGCTGCTAAATCCATGAAGGCAAGGCTGTAGCTACACCAGAGTTACAGCTGTCCCCAGACTGGTTGAGCTTTTTGTAACTATGACGGCACTGGGCAGAAAGGGATTAAACTGGGTGCAGAGAAGGACACCCCCAAGCAGCTCCTCGCCCACCTTGAAATGGGAAAACCCAAGTGGTCTAATAAAAGGTATCATTTCTGAACCAAGAGTTGTAGATATTTGCATTTCTTTTTTGTCTCAGACCAGCGCAGCTCCCAAATACATCCCAGGAAAACCCACACGCGTGCACAGGAAGCACTAGGACGACCTTCCCTGGCCCGACTCCATCTGCCTTTCTGGTCTATTAAGACTGTAAACCCATTAGGGCAGGACCTGCCTGCTAGGCCTGTGCAAAGTGGCTAGTATTCGCTTTGAATTCGGCTGATTCGGGGGGCAGCAATTTGATTCGGCAATTCAAATCACTGTCCCGAATTGATTCAGCTGAATCTCCGAATCACACAGGCCCATCCCCCACCCGCTCTCCCTGCCCTGGCAATGGCTGCCCTGCCCGCCCCAGCTCCCCGCACTTTGAAAGAAAAAAAAAAAAGGCCCCGACTCAACGGGTGTTGCCGGGCCGGGGGCGATCCCCCTGCCCGCCAACTGCCCATGCTGCATGGGGGACTCTACACAAATCCACCAACCCCTGCCTGCTCCCCCAGCCCCCCCATGGCTGCCCTATCCTGCCCGAGCTCTGGCCCTTTAAGAAAAAACCCCCCAAAACCTTGGACTCACTGGCTCCTGCCCGGTGGGGCACGATCGCTGCTGCCCCACGCTGCATGGGGGGCTCTTCCACGAGCCTCACGAAGCCCCAAGGCTGCTGCAGGAGCTGGTGAGTTCGAGGTTTTTTTTTCCTTAAAGGGCAGGACCTGGGGCGAGCAGGACAGCCATGGTGGGGGCTGGTGGAGCAGGGAGGGGGGTCAGGGGGCTCGTGACAGAGCCCCCCATGCAGCGTGGGGCAGTGGGGAGCAACAGGGATTGCCCCTCACCCGACAGCACCTGGTGAGTGGGGGCTTTTTTTTTTTTTTTTTAAAGGACCAGGAGCTGGGGCAGGCAGGGCAGCCATGGGGGGTTGGGGGAGTCCCCATGGTCCCCTCCCTGCCCCTACTGACGAGCTCCATGTGTCTGGCTCCAGCTCCCTGCTGCAGCCACCAAGGAGCGCCCGAATCATAGAAGCTCTCCAAATCTTTTCCGAATCGATTCGGAGAGCTTCGAATCGAGTCAGACCTTTTAACTGGTCCCCTGATTCAATTTGATTTGGTGATTCAGCCACCGAATCGGGCTGAAACTCCTCCGAATCGAATCAGCACCGGAAACTTCACACAGCCCGACTGCCTCTGCTCCGCATGTGTGCATTCCCATGCACAAAAGGACCCCAACTCTTGGTTGGCTTTAAGCCCAATATTAGCAGCCGGAGGAGGAAACACAACATATTAGCACCCAGGTTCTCTCAAATGACCACTTTTTATGTTGTGCAAAGGCTTGTGGAGACTCAGTTGGCCTGACCCAACCCTACTGAAATCAGTGGAAAGATTCCCATTCATTTAATTATGCAATGCATCCGGCCTTTTGAGATCAGGCACTCACAATCCTTCTCCACTAAATGCCACTGGCTCCCTGTGTCCTCTGCCTTCCTGGACTCTTGCAGTCTGTCCAGCTCAATTACTATGTGAACAGTGTTCAAAGCTCAGCTATTGCTGGGGCTGCTAGAAAGAAGTAAGTGAGGGAGGAAGGAAGGATGAAGGAGGTAATGAAGGGATCTGGAGTTCAGCAAAGTATAACGTGCTGTCCTTCCCGCCCCGGACCCTGGCCTGATGGCGGGTATCAAGGTGTGGTCTTGTGTCATTGGTGTGACAGGGTCCAGCATGAACTGATGCTTGAAGCAGTGTTGGAAAAGCAAATTTGAATAGCTTGGCACGACCGTTCTCCCTGGTTGTTTTCTGCAGGCCACAGTGGAGTGGAGTGACATACTGAGGACACATGATTATCAAATTTACGGCCCAGATTATAATATTCCTACCATTGGATACACATTCACAAAACAAAAAAGCAAATCAGATACTGTTGGTCACCTCTGATTAACTTCAATAGATGTATTTTCTAGATGCAGATGAGCATGCACTTGCCTCTTCTCAGACTCTGAGAGCAGCTTGGAAAATACAAAACCTTTTTACACTATCTTGGCACGGCTGTGTTTGCTCCCTTTCACCTTTAACACTGTCCACCATTGCACGGCAGCAAGGAAAAGCAGCTTTCTACATTAAGCAGTTGCTGAAGTTAGTCATTTTGACTCAATTTTTACACTGCTGTGATCAAAAGGCTGCAGAGCGAACCCAGTGCTGTCATAAAGAGAGAAATTTATATCCGTGTAGAAAGCCTGGTGGATAATGCAGCATTCATGCTGTTTGTTAATTAAGCAGGATTGCAGTTTCAATTTACAATGCATAAAACAGGTCTCGGAGGACTTGTATTTTGCACCCAGCCAAGATTTTGTAAATGTGGCATTTTAGGGAATGCAAAATGTATCTGCTAAAATACAGAGGAAAAATCTAGCCTCTTCTCTTTATTACCTTTCTAGGATGTCGCTGTTATAGTGGTGGTACGGAGCACCGAGCCTGTTGGTTATAATCATATGGTAAATGAGAAGGAACGGGTATGCTTGGGTGGAATTTGTGAGCATGACAAAGACAACCGTCAAGATGCAGTTTATATTTTCTTGGCAGAAAGCCTCAACATAAAGCTCACCAGCCCTTGACAAGCGCGCAAAGGATGGGAAGAAATGGCAGAGGCCAGAAAGGAGAGGCGGGAGAACCACCACCCTCGGTAAAAAGGACAGGTGCAGAAGATGATTTTCATTCACTCAAAGAAACAGTTCAACATGTCAGACCAAGGCAGGACCAAAGAGAGACACCGTGCAGGTGCATGGGCTGACGGGAGCGGGGAAAGCGGGGCATTTCGGTTCTGCCCAGAGCAGCCCTTCGCCTGGACCAAAGGCGGCTTCAGCTCTCTGCTCGCAGGTCATCCATCTCCTTTCTCCAGTCACTGCAAGCTGATTTCCCCTCGCGCGGTTCATTGTCAAAGCCACGTTCTGAATCAAACACCGGTTTTGCATGGGATGAAGAATGACGCAAGCTGGAGAGACGACCATCCGGCCCCGCGTGACAAGGGAGTGGGCAGGACACCTCTCCTGGATGGTGCAGGGTTCGGCTCCTCACCAGCCAGGCAACAGGGAGGTTAACTGTTCTTACTTAAATTCAACTGGGAAGACCGGCTCACCCCGCACAAAGCCTTTCCCAAACCCAAAGAGCTCTGCTAGACGACACAACATCCACTGGCAGAAAGCCGTGAGAAGCGTTCAGATACAGGGGAGCACTCAGCAGCTCTCACCGTGCATGCTGGGCCTAATCCTGCTCTCCCTGAAGCCAACAGGAAGGTGGCCACCCCATTTCTCTTACACAGCCACTCACACACAGCACGTGCGTTTGTGCAATGATCCCCGTAGCATGCACGCCTCCCCACCAGCACACGCATGGGTGGAGCATGGAGCCAGCTGGCTTTGCACTTGGGTTATATTTTTAGCCTAAAACAAACGGCAAAGATGGGAGAGTGGAGGGATAATACAGATGGGCAATGAGCCCACATGGCTTCCAACCCCAGTGCCCCTAAAAGAGAAAAGCGTAAGCACCGGATACAGCCGTTTGCCTGCGATTCTCTTGTTCCCATAACTGGTGGGACAGCCGGATGGGAGTGAGCAGTTTTTCTGCTTTTGTACCCTTCCCTTGGCATCCTGAGGACAGAAGAGACATGGGCCTTGATCCTGGAAGTCCTTGAGCAGTGCTGTAGCAGCCTGCGTGGGATTAATGTACCCAGCAGACGTGGAAGCTGTGCGTGAGGGCGAGGAAGTTGCAACGACAGGGGCTTATACGTGACCTTCCTGATGCAACTAGGAGCAACTCTGCACTCCTCACTGCGCCTTATTCTTACTACGATGCAAAAATAATTTGGCAGTCTCACAGCGGCCATTATCTTACTGCAAGGTTAGGCTCCCCTGTGCTTCTTGTCTCGCTTTTCATCCCTGCCTCCCCTTCTTGTTTGCACTGCTTGGTACTCAGACGCCTCAGACCACCGAACATATGCCACAAACCATTATCCCGACCAAGACATGGACAAACGCTCTTCCAGTCAGACGTGTGGACAGCAAGACACCCAGCAAAGCCAGCTGTGTTTACCGTCTTTGGTCCCGTCCAGGTGGCTCGTAGGATGTCCTCAAACCTTGCATATGGCACATGACACCGATGGAGATCCTGTTGGCTGCTTTCCTATCCTCCGCGGGGACTGGCTTCGGGTTCAGACTGGAGTGCAGATCCCATCTACTTTTTCCCACTCATCTCGCAACCCACCCAAATGGCGCTCTGCATTTTCCTGCTTCTACCTTGACACCCATTTCTGCAGCTCCTGCGTGCAATGCAATGCAGAGGTGCAGCAACACATGGATGGTATGCCGTGAAAGCTTCCTTTGCACAAGGCACAACACAGCGCAGAAGCTTGTTTCCCCCAAGAAAGGCTGTACAATGTTTGGATAGATCCACATGGGACTGAGGAAACGGCCAAAGTCCCACGCGGGCGAGAGGCCCCGAGGTGACTGTTGCACTGATGCCGGTTCAGCAGGTGAGAGGGATGGAAGCAGGAGTAGGAAGTCCTCCGTGAAAGGGCCGTGCAAGCATCCAGCACCATTTGAAAACATGTTAATTTTTATGTTTCTGCCTTGGCAATCCAGTGTTCAGGTTAGACAGCTTATAAAAGGCAAAAACCACTTTATTACCAACTCACCTAGCCGGTATTGGGAAAAAATCTCCTAAGAAGGGAATTAGAGCCGGTAAAGTAGGTAGATAATGCATCCACTCGCACGGCATTTTCAGAATGGCCCATTCATTTGCATTCCCATTGATCTTCAGGAGATGCGGCGTGCAGCAGGTCCGAAGGATGGGTTCATTAAAGACTTCAGGTGCACGGAGAAGTCCTACTAGAAATCAAGAGCCCTCCTCCGTTGTCAGAGGTTGTGGAGCAAGTCAAGGTGCCATCAAGGCGACATGGTTACCCCTTCCTGTTGCAAGCATATCAATTCTTTTCCCCCCGCTAAATTGATCTAAGTGCCTCTGAAAGTTAATGCCACGTACCTTTAGAGGAGCAGAACTGCAAAGCCAAACATTATATACATGTCGTAACAGCTATAAACTTCCAGGGGTACAAGTACAGCTCTTCTCTGGTTGCACACACAAACTACAGTAGATGACCCAGGCTGCATTGGCATATTGCTACCAGCATTTAAAGCAAAATGAAAGACAGATTTAGGGACGGCTGCACCAATAGGCTAAGCTGCACTGAGTCCAACATTGTCTCCTATACGCTTTGGATGCTGTATAGTACCACAACGCAACCCTCTGGCAACACCAACAACAGAAGCAGTGACCTCTGCAGAATATTGGGAACAGACCATATAGAAAGGTTGGATCGAAGACACAATGAAGACAACGACTTTGGACCCAATTTTGCCATGCTATAACCCCTATTCACTTGGAGGAGAGGCTGCAACACCCGGTCTCCCCGCTATAATGATGCTTTTATAGCAACACAGTTAAGATTACCGCGACATTTTCTGCCGCATGAAGTCAGATGAAGTTTGCAGCTGCCGTCGAGCATGGACCCTTTTGCAGTCTGCCAAGCACTTTGTATTCCCGGTGAGACATGGCTCAACGCTGCACTGCATTGCACAATCCCGACCCAGGACGCTTCCTCTTTTCAATTCAACCTTTCCTGTTGGAGCCTTTTGCCCCTTGCGTGGCTCAGGTCCCCTTTGCAGGATGCAGCAGAGACTGGCCACTCACACAGGCAAAGAAGAGGACACTGGTGGAGAGACATTCGCAAAACTATGGATTTTATGGAACTGTGTGTACTCCTAGTCAGCCACACTGAGCATCAAGCCCCCCGGGGAAAGGGAGTCAGTGCCAGAAGGTGGCATCGTTCGTCCTTGGCAGCTGCAAGCCAGAACCTAAAAGGAAAAAAAGAAAGGAGAGAGAGAGAGAAAAAAAAAAGAGACTGGAGAAGAGCCTTATTGCTAACAGAGACCTCCTGGCACAGCAGAAGTTGCATTTCTGTGCCACTGCAGTTCACTCGACAGCTCAGCTTGCAAGTCGTCACAGATGCTCCGATGGGGAAGCCACTTACTGTGAATACAGTCGGGGAAAAACACAAAAGCCTGTGGTTAGAGAGTCATTCTGAGAGTCTATTGCACATTTATTAGTGCAAGGGACGGAGAAGTTACCAATGCACCGGGGATGATGTTTGTGGGCCGTGTTGCACTGCGGGTCGTGGGGCAGTGCAGCGTTTCCGTAGGACCAGGCTTCCAAAACGAAGCAGGAGGAGGGGAGATCAGGGCAGTCCCTCCACACTGGCATATAGGACCGATTCGCCTCACTAGCTATGCTACGACCCATCAGCAAAAGTATCCCAGATTCACAGAAGTTTAGGGCTGGAAGGGACCTCGTGAGGTCATCGGGTCCATCCCCCATCATCTGTTGTTCAAAACCAATGGGTCTCATTCCCCACTTGCTCACATGGGGGAATGACATTTTTGGGGTACTTAGGAAGCTTCTCCTGGGTACTTAAACAAGTGACCGTTGAAAGAGGCACGACATATCCACAACGACTGAGGCAACCAGAACTAGAGCTCTACTGTCTTCTGGTAACAGTTAAGCATTTCTTGGGTCATTATACTTACTGTTTTGCAACACAGAGATGTTGCACTTTGCTTTTCAGGTCTAAAAGAATTTAAAACAAATCGAGGGGTTGGTTTTGTTGTTGGGGTTTGGAGGGTTTTTTTAAAAAGGCCCTAATCTTGGGCTGATCCCATTTCACTGAAATGCCGCAACCGTTGTAACCTGAAACAAATTAAACCGCTGTCACCTGTCCTCAGCAAAACCACCTCGCCAGCCAGTAATACAAGTCAGACAGGACACAAAGGAAGAGGGGAAACTAGTAGAAAAAAAGGGGAAAAAATAAATGGAGACTATATACAGGGGTGGAAAAAGGGAGGGAAAGAAGATTAGCAAGATAGTCTAAACACATCTATTCCTAATTCTGCTACAACATGTAACACTTGTTATTAGCATTAACAATGAAAGGTCCAAGCTGCCTTCCCAAATGCTGATGAGTTGGTCTGAATCCTGTAATACTCCCACCAAATGGACAATACAGGTTTTGGGGATACCTTGCAGTGCTGAGCTATCGGGTTGCTCCCTGCTACCTCCGTCTTTTTTGTTTCGATGCTTTGCCTTTTGCAATGTACCTCTCCCCGTTCAGAGACTACAGCGTCCTCGTATTCATTTAGGTACCAACAACAGCACTGGTCCAGCGCCAAACCCCGGGCAGTGAAGCCGACCAGCAAAACGTCTTTAAGCAGAAACCGCCGTGGGTGACTTTTGTGCATCTTGTACCGGACACACGCATGCTAACGAGCAACATTTTACTCACAGCCCGCGAATGCACAAAACAGACTAATTACCCCAAGCAATTCACAGCTCAGAAATCAGCTATCACGTGCAAACGACATGATCATAAAGGGAACTAGCAGCATGTCACAAAAAAGCTTCCAAGAAAATTTCCACTATGAAGTAAAATGAGTAATATCTGGCTTGAGATGTGGTCAGTTATTCATACCAGAAGCTAGCTAAGTACTTAGCAAGCTTTTAGAAAAGTTGCCCAAGTCAAAATGTCCTACTCCCCCCAAAATTTCCTAAGAAATCCCTTGCCAGGATGCTTGGGGTTTAGAAACAAGGAGGATACTTAGGGAGCCTTGCCTTTAGGTATCTTCTTACAGCAGACATACATGTCATATTCATTATTCTTTAAAAAGGAGTGAATTAGATGTACGAACTTGAAGGCCACACACCTGCAAAACCTTACACACATCCTTAGCATGGTGCACATGAGCAGTCCCATGGGTTTTGATGGGACAATTCAGACGCTTAAAATTAAGCATATGCTTAAGCACTTGGAGCACACATTTCATCTCAGACATGCTGTAATTAAAGAAAAACAAGTTACTATAGGCAGACATCTTCCTGCTGGAGACAGTAAGATATGAAACTCTCTTTCAACAAGTCTAAAGCTTCACCAATGAAGTCTTTTCACAGGCATTTTGGAAAACGATTCTAGTGCCAGCGCGCAACATGGTAATAACAGTGCATGCCCCATCTATCCGTTCTCCAGTTCACGGCATTTAGTGATACAACATATTCCAAGGCTGCGTGTTTAAATGAACATGCTTTGGCCATCACAGTGTCACACAGCAGTACCTGGAATAGCAGGAGAGACCGGTGCTAAGAACCGCGTTGAACACAGCAGTGGGTACGTAACAGCGATGGAAAGTGCTGCCGACCCATTCCTCTGGGAAAACGTATGCTGAATAAGCAACCGCAGAACCTGAAAATAAAAACAACACCCGGATCAGTTCTGAATATTATCGATGTATTATTCAGTAACCTTTTTTCTACAGTGGTTTAGGTCTCTGACTTTCAAACAAGCCCAAAGATTCAGCGGCAAAAAATACTGCAAGGAGCACGAAGGTGGACGGTTCCCACCCAGCTCTGCCCCGCGCTCGAGTGCTGTCCACAGATCGCGGACAAGCGCCCACGGACCAGGCAGCAACCCGGGACCTTAAAGGCCAGCCTTAAGAAGCCAGGTTACCTCCTCATGCACTGGAGACCAGAAGCTGCTTTGTCAGAGGGGAGAAATTTGGGCAGCTGGTAAAAATGTATATCCACCGATAAATGTTTTCTTTTCTAAAGACATCAAGACAAGGTGTGCAGCCCTGGGGCTGGTTTTGCTGCGACGTACATGGGGTTTTATGCCAGCAGAAGGCCACTAAGTCTATAAGACTTCAGCTGTTTCAGCCTGCCCCTTTCATTTTTTTTTCCCCCTTTTAAACTGAAAAAAACTCAGGGGTCAGCCCTGACTCCAGTGTCTCCCTCCAGCAACTTGCTATATCAGGACTGCCAGATCAGGCTGTAAAATGGGTGTTTTTAGTTGCAAGGGAAATGCTTCTAGCGTCTCTGGTGTTTGCGTGTCATTGCGGGTCCGTGCACTTTCTTTCATTTCATCCAGGTTTATGCCCAAATTATTTTATTAAGTGCCAGCACTAACTACCACCCGGGTAATTGCCAAAAGGATGCCCAGACACAGAGAGGAGGACTGAACCCCACTGGGCCCATTCTTTTACACGTGCAGTAAAGAAACCCGGCGGCACCAACTGCACCCCAGGATGCATCCGATTTGCAAGCAGGACAGCAGCTCCCCCGCCATCCTTACACGAGACGCATCGCTGAGATTAAATCGACTCCGGGCAAGGTCCTTTCAGCAACCCCGCGTGTGGCCGAGCCCTGATAAGCATTATCTGCGAATTCCCGGGAGGGTGGCTACGTTAGCGACGTGTGCCGAATTGGTGTTTCAGCCTGGGGGAGAACGTCTCTCGCTTATTTTTTCTTTTTGGCGGGGTGGCATGGAGATTTGGGGCTGTTTGGATCCAGGGCTTCTTCCTTTTATGCTAGGAATCAGCAATAAAAGCATCAGTGACAGATACGGTTTATAAGCCAAAGGCCACTCCAAACTGTGACAAATCCACTGCCTGCAAATGCACAGGAATAATCAAGAGCGATAAGATCCAGGGCCTGTGTCTGCATCGTTAAAACACCAGAACGATGCTCACGCAGGTCTCCTGGACTCAGCATTCAGATAAACCGTGTCTGTAAAGCTGTAGCAGTAGCAAGCTACCACGCCGGCCCCTCCTGTCTCCGATTCATGCACAGCACGTGCTTGTGAAAAAAAGCCAGCGCCGTCCTTCAAGGATAGCGCAGCGGATGACAGGACCCAGCGTGAACAGATCGAAGCCATGCGTGAAGGTCTGCAGAGGGCAGCAGAAGTCCCGAGAACGGGTCTTTTCCCAGGCGGTGACAGCTGGGCGAGTTGTGTACGTCCGCGGGGATGGGGATGGGGAAGGTGTTTGTGTGTCTGTCTGGGTCTGTGCTGAGCTAACGTGCAAAGTGCGGCTATTCTGCAGTTTAAAGACAAATGCAGACTTCACCCAACTGCGGTGCCGGCGTCGAGGGCTGGCATGCCTCCACCTCTGAAGGCTGGATTAAAGAAAGGAAACAACCCTGGTGACTCACAAAGCCCAAACAGCCGCGTGCACTGTGCAGCTGGGGTGGAGACGGCTTTTCTGTCACAAGCTCCCGCTCCGGGTGCGGAGAGCTGTCAGGAGATCCCTTTCCTCGGTTCCTCCAGCTCCTTAGTCCACAAAGTGGTGGGAGAGCCTTTCCCTCTTGCATTCAGCAATGCAAAACGTACAAACGGGTTGAAGTGACTTAGGAACTTCAGACCCATTTTCAGGAACCTAAATGCCATCAGCTTTCAGGATACGTCCGTGCAATGCTACACCAGCGATCTACGATTGCACTAGCAGAGGAGCCCCGTCTGGGCAGCACTCCACCTGGCCTCATTTGCCTCATTGAGATACACCCTTACCGAGATGGGAGTTCAACTCCAAAGTCCTAGGCAGTTTGGAAAACCCCACCGGTTATTCTGCACAGCGTTTGCAGCGGCTCTTACCCAGGCTGTAGATGCTGAGGCTGCCGTAATCAAAGAAGTAACAGATGTGTCTGGCCTGGGTGGACATCGTACTGAACGTGTGGGCACAGCTGGACATGAAGGGGTAAATGCAGCAGGTGCTCATGTAGGCAAGAAGGGGCCAAGCGTACACGTCGTTGCAGAGATCCAGCGCATATAACAAGGCAAGCAGCTTCCCTAGGAAGTAGCTGGAAGACAAAGGCTCCAGTGAGACCCTGCTTGTTACGGGGAAATCTTGGCTCCACCAAAGGCAACAACCTACTCGTCTCGATTTCGGTGGGGCCAGGATTTCGACTTCTCATTTTGCCCGACGAGCCTAGACGTGGGTTACTGCTGTCTGGGCTCTCGGGCGCTGTTTCGCTCGAAGCCGTGAGCACCGCTCGCGACTCGCCCGGGTGCCAGCGTCCCCTTCCCCTGCTGCCTCCCACCCCGATGGGTTATCAACCCATTGCCGACTCCCACGGCCGGAGGAGGGCTTGTAAGAGCATCTCGAAAGGCAGCATCCGAGAGAAAGCAGGGTAAATACCAGGCAGGCACAAAATGCGTCCAGATATTTAGGGTTTCATTTGTCATTTGGAAGACACTGAGGAGGCAATCTGCGGCTGAGCTTCTGGGATGGCGGTACCCGAACACGATGCCCTGCTCACGAAACACCTGGAAGGGAATGAGCAGAAGCCTCTCATTTAGACGGGCTCTGTGCTGTTCACCCTGCACCACGGGAGCTGTATTCGGATGCCGGCCCTGCATCGATACCCCTGTTCAGGAGCTGCCTGGAAGAGGGGCGCTGCTTTGAGCTGCGACGCAGAATAGCGGGAATTGCCTTTTGTTCTGGGTGCTCGCCACCACGAATGTGTGGGCTAAGCTAGCTAGTAGGTGGACAAAAATGGCACGTTCCCCTCCTTACCTGCCCAGGTAAGGAACAATCACAGGGCAGGAGCCTGAAGCACCCAGGGGAGTCCTAGGTCTCCAGGAGGACAGGTCTGAGTGTGCCCCATCCACATCCCACTTTCCCCCAGTCTGCTGACAAGTTTCAGCTGTTAGTGAGCAGCTCTGGACTGGACCCCACTGTGGCTTAGGATGCCGAGGTCCCCACTGGCAGCCACCCAGGCGTGGAGCATATCCGTGCATTGGACGGATGGGATGCACGTGCTCCTCGGGACGCACAGATAGACCAAGGGCGTCATAAGTGGTACAGGCAGCTCGTGTGTGTGGCACATGGCAGATCAGGGAGGGGACAGGCAGCACAGGGGCACATGGGTCAGAAAGGGAAAGCAGAGCAGCAGGTGGAGCAGGGAGCACAGGGCAAGAAGCAGCAAGCAGAGCAGCAGGCCAGGCTGGGAGCACAGAATGCAGAGTAGCAGACGGGACAGGGGGAGAGGATCAGAGTGGCACTCAGGTAGGGGCAGGGCTAATTTGTGGTGCACCTGCCAAAAAAGTTGGCCCCACTGGCATGGACCAACCCCCAACGCAGTGCCTGATCCTGCAGGCACGCAGGGTTTGCAGCAGATCTGTCTGCTCAGAGCAGCGTGGAGGCCAGCCCATTGCTACGCCCGTGCCCGTGCCGGCAGGATCAGAACATCCCGGCACACCCCAGCTTTGCACCGTCTTGAGACCTCACATAGATATCCTAGGCCTGATTTTCCAAACAGAGAGAGATAGAGAGATACAGAGAGAGAGAGAAATAGAGAGATACAGAGAGAGAGATTTTCCAAACAGCTCAGAGTCCTCAATGGACTCAACTGCTCTGCAAAATCAGGCCAGGTCGAAGTGCCTTAGCAAGGGCAAAGCATCCTAACTGCATGCACCAGCTTTGATAGTCTTGTCCTGATCACGCTAACTGCTCACCTGGCATGTAGATCCCACAGCAAAGGGCACGGGATACCCCAACATGCACACACAGGAGCGCTCCAATTGACCTGCTGCTTTTGCCCTCCCATAGACGCTAAATATTAGCTTTAAAAAAACCAACCAACCAGCACACTTCATTTCTCGGTAGAGGTTTCGGCTGGCCTCAGTCTGCATTTTTTGGAACATGAGGCCAATCTTCTTCGCAGAGTGGGGCAATGTCTGTTGATGCAAGAGGGCTGGCTGGTTTGGGGTTTGTTCTCTTTCCCAACCCCAGTGGCCTTTCTGCAGTAACACAATATTATGCCACATGCTCAACATTTTCCCTTTTTCACAACACAGATTTCTTGCGTTTAAATCTGTTTTTAAAGATATTGTGAATGACAGTCAAAATCGTATTCACCACAACCCGCTTTTTGGTGGATGAAAGTTCTCTGATCACGTTAATCACTTTTCCCATAAGCAACAAGCGTATATATAAAGTTGTGTGTGTGTGGGTGTGTGTGTGCGTATACATACACATGTGTATACACACCTGAACTGCAGTATTAAATATTTGGGCTAAAGCCTGCATCCTAAACAAGCAAACCTCATCCCACTCAAAAAAAGACCCGCTTTTTTTCAGAAATTCTTGAAATATTGAATTTACTTAGCTTTGCTTGAAGTGATTTTTATATATTTATATAGGAGTATGTGTGTGTGTATGCATATATATAGCTAATATCTATCCATCAATCTATATAATATCTAGTTATCTCCAGATAGATGGCTATATTTATACACACAGATATATACACGCAGATATATTAGATAGATGGATATTAGCTATGTGTGTGTGTAAATATAGTCTATCTAGCTATCTCTAGATAGAAATATTTACACACACATATATTAGATAGATATATGTGTGTGTGTGTGTGTAAATATAATTTATCTGATATCTAATGTGTTAACTAGCTCTAGATAGATTATGTTTACACACACATATGTATATATATATATCTATCAATAGATACACACACTAAACATGCACACACAAAACCCACTTCAAACACAGCAAAGTAACTTCAATCTTTCAAGAATTTCTGAAAAAAAGGGTCTTTTTTTGCACGGGATGAGGACTGCTAGGTTTGGACGCAGAGTCTAACCCAAATATTTAATATTCCAGCTCCGATTTAAATGCTCCGAAGCGATGATTGAGAAAGAAAAGCGGCACCGGGCTGTAAGAGGCTGCTACAGCCCGACGCAGCGGCAGCCAAACACAGGAGAGACCCACGAAGCAAAGCCACACTTACTTTGGGCACTTGATTAATGTTGAGCAGCCTTGGCAACTTCAAGCTCAGCATCGTGGTCCGGCCAGCCAGCACCGGCTTTGGCTCTGAATGCTTTCCGCCTCCACCGCCCTGGAGACCGGCTCCGGCTAATCCTTCATCGGTGACTCAGGCTGAGGTTGTCTTCGCTTCCACCTCCCTACCTCTTCACCCAGCGCCTACTGCCAAGGCCCCGGGCTTGTGCGCTAGGGAGAGCAAGAGCACAAATACAAGGGAGGTTGCTATAGTGAAAGGAGTGATTGAGGGAAGGGCCCTGGCCAGGTAACTTTGGATTCAGGCATGCACGGGCTGCGTTTTGCACGGCTTTGCTCCCATGCCAAATCACGGCACTGGCTGGGGATACGTTAGTCCTCTAAAGCTTGTGACCGAGGAGGCAAACAAAGCCTACGGGCCGCTCACAACCTTCTTGCACTGGGCTGAAAGGAAGAGGGACATGGAAGTAGAGAGACCGATACCTTGGGCCCAGACCCCAGGGCACTTTGGAGAGGGGAGGGTGGCCTGAGGTCTCACAGAGATGTGGAAAGGAGAAGACCGTCTCCATGGCTGTGCCCGTTACCTCCCAGCCCCATGGACGCCCCTGTACGGGCACTCATGGAGACTCACTCGAATGATGGAGACAGGACGGTCCCCACTTTGGTAAGACATGACTGTGAAGCTGTCGCAGGCAAGCAAAGCACTTGAAGAAGCCAAGAGAGGCATCAGCAGCGCTGACACAGGGACTGGGAAAGAGGGAGAAAGTCGAGATCCCTGCCCAGACCGCCACAGCTTCGGGGTTGGGGCATCGCCAGCTGTTGTACCAGCGGGATGCTCCCGTGCGCCATCAGGGACCCTTTTCTCGGGTCGTTTTGGTCCTACGACTGCAAACCAAGCCAAGACACGGGCTCTCCCTGGCTACAGCACAAGCTCCGTGCATGGCAGGACCAGCTCCTTAGCCGGTAGCAGCTCATTTCACGTTCACAAAAAGACAAAACGGGGACAAGAGCCGTCTTCCAGAGCTGCCGTGGGGAAGATCTCAGCTCGGGCTTGTCCTTGGACATTAGCAGATGGGAAGGAGGTATGGAAGTGTCCATGCTGCAGGGTTTGGGGTACCCCAAAGTCCTGGGGGCTCCTTCCCACAAGGGGTGAAATAAGCAGGGCGGCTCTTATTGCTATAGGCGTGAGATGCCAACTCCTCTCTGGACTCCCTACCTCCCAGGGACCGGCACATCGCCGCCTACCTCAGCCCTTGCAGGTCTCACCACCAGGAAAACTCCACCTGTCCCCAGCCAGCCTGGATGAGCCGCTCGGAGAGGCTGGTGGGAGATGGAAATAACCCAGTCTCGGGTCCTGGAGCTCCTGGGATAGGCAGGGGGGAGCTTTGACAACGGGCATTGCCTCGTGGGCTGCTCCTGGCAGGTGCGAGGAGGGCTCTTCAGGGAAATCACAGCCTCCGGCAGGTGCAGCCCTAACCGAGAGCCCCCTCCGCCCCTCGAGAGGAAGCAGGTGTGCTCCCACCTCGCCGCAGGCAACAGGCTCCGGGCCGCAACGTGCTTTGAAGAGCTCCTTGTAAATGGGCATTTGCAGCATCCCTCGAGGAGCGGTGCCTGGGCGACCCCCGGGCTCAGGAGCGTGCTGCTGTTCAACTCGCCCGCGGCACGCGGCTGCTATTCCCGCCGTGCAAAGGGGAGCCCAACACTAGTCACGGGCCGGCTGCTTCACTTAAATTTTGACCGAATTGTACTGTCCAGGCTGGTACACTTCCTCCTGAGGTTTCCAAACCAGCCTCAGGAGCATTGGGTTGGGACGGAGGAAGAGGAGGAAGGAGCCTTCATTGGGAACAGCCATGCCAACATGCAGCGCTCCTAATTTCCTAGAGAGTCTCCGCTTTTTCCCTGCACCTGCAAAACCCATGCCAACATCCCCGTGATGGCCAGGCCACCGCTCCTAAGCCACGAGGGGCTCTTCAGCTTAGCCCCCTGCAGAAATTGCCATTAAAAGTGGGGGCATTTGCAGAACACGTTGGGTGAGCTTTAAGAGGCGAACTGCCTCGAGAGCCCTTCTGCCGGCTGACTTTGTGCAAACGTTAGCTAAGGCGCTAGAGGCGTTTGGCATCATTCCCCAGGGGCCTGCGCGCAGGTTTGGCTCTTTCTTTAATGCCAACAGCTCGTGGGGTTGGACAGGACGGGTTATTGTGTGCCATCACTTGGGGCACTTGTACACATGACAGTCACAAGAGATCCCAGACAAGTCTTTGCAAGTTTGCATGACAAAGGGAAGACTGCGAAGAGCGTGCAACAGCGCACTCGCACACACACATCTCACGTTCCCGATCTGTGCCCACCTGCTGCAGTCTGGTGGGGTTTAATCCACAGGCTTTCTAGCCACATCTCCACAGCCTGGGCACGCGGTACCCAGTAAGCGACAGGGGTCATTTCAGCGTGAGTACCCAAACACCTTGCTTATCAGCCCGCCTCAGCTTCCAGCGGCTCTGCAGCCAGCTGGCACTAGCAGAGCCGGATAACAAAGGCAGCACTCGAAGGAAACGCTGCGCTATATTTAAAAGAGCATGACCCGAGGGACGGAAAAACGTTGGCACCGCAAAAAAAATCTTTTGCAAGTGGGAGTTTCGTTCGTGGCTTTGTCGGTAAGTGCTGCCTCCGGCAGACTGCCCCAGAGCCTCTCCTGTCCTCTTCTCTCTGCGACTACGGCCCAGGTCACAACTTTGATGGCTCTGGGGACTCCCAGAGTGGACTTTACATTGGACATTGATTTCACCCTGACCCTTGTCACCAGCAGTAGAAAACCAGCATAGCAAGCACAGCTTTTGCTATCCTTTTCCACCCCAAAATTACCCTCCGTCTAATGGATTAACAAGGCTCCCCTCTTCCCGCTCCAGCGCCCCACACCTTCTCGCTGGGGTCTGCATTGCTATCTCCCCTCCAGGGCACACGGAAAACGAATGCTGTGGTCCACCCTTCAAAGCTGCTTCTCAGAAACAAGTTAACCTTTACTCATCTTCCGTTCAAGAGGAAAATGAACGGAGCCAAGGACATTCAACGTGACAGAAAACCAAATCAGAAAGGGCATTTAGTTAAAGTTTACACTTAGTGCTTTAGCTTTGCCATTATGCATAATTATCTTCCGCATCGTCCCGATCTTACGGCCAAAGTTCTCCTCTATCGATCGATCGATCGATCGATATACACACAGAGATAGATACATGCAGAAAGATAGATAGATGCAGACAGACAGACATTTACACACACACCTCTCTCGAATATCTATCCATCTATCTAATATCTAGCTACCTCTGAGGCCTTTTGGCATGTTATGTGCAGCCTAGGATCTACTGAGACCCGCAGACCAAACGATGGGCCTGACCCCACGCGGGGTGGAGAGGCTTTGCCCCCCGTCATTCCCATTTCTAGGCATCCAGCGTTATGCAGGACTAGACCTTACGCTGCCACCCAGACAGCTTGGCACAGAAGCTGGGACTTTCCTCTATCAAAACCCTTCGTCATAAACACAAGTGGAGTCAGGAGACGGAATAAAAATAATCCCTTATCGGAGCAAACTGCCCAAGCTCCTCAAGATGCTCTCGGCGCGGCAGCTCTGCTTAAACCTGAGCTTGCGGATCAGCCCGGGATGGCCGCGCCGCTACAGAAGGGGCGCTCGGGACCCACTTTCCTAAACTGCGGAGGCCACGTTACCTCCTCTCGCCGCCTGGGAAGTGCACGCGCACGAGAGCAGGTACGCGCCGCTCATCTGCCCGCTGCAACGCGTGGTTACCCAGTCCGTACCTACCGCTCAGCTGCAGATGCATGTGCACAGTGGAGAAAACACCCACATCTGCTATTACTTTATTTTCCAGCAAGTGGCAACTCTATTGCTGTCCCTATCAGCAGCCTCCACACCCAGTCTTCTGCGTAAAGAAGGGGTAGAAACTTGTTCTTCGCAGAAGGCACATCCTACCCGCCCCGCCAGGCTCCTGTCCGGGCACCGAATCAGGTACGGTCCTGAAACATCCTGCGTGAGCACGAGCCAGCTGCAGCCGAACCACCCTTACCTTTCGCACGCGGGTTTCGCCCATCCTCTCTCCACGCCGGCATCCGTGGCCGACCACCGAGACCCACAAGACTTGTGTCAACGTGGTTCGCTGCTCAAGGGGTGGAATCGCCTTCAGCTCCTGTTGCAAAATGGGTGTCAGAGGCAGAGTACAGCAACCTGTGCCCAGCTCCCAAACCAACGCACAGGCGGCGCGACTAGCACAGCCCACCGACCACGCGCAGGGGACACCACCCTGCCTCCAGCAAGGGAAAAGGTAACCACCGACATAACAAGGGCCACGGGTTGCACAAACCAATCATTGCCACGCGCCGTCATAAGGGTATAAATAGCCGAAAGTCCATTGTAAAGGTTAGGTGCCCGACGCGAGCTATGTCCCCATCCAGCCTCTCCCCATTTTGCAGGCCTCACACGCGCAGCGAGCTCAGCGGAGCGGTGGGAACACGAGGGTTTCCTGGTCCGGCTCCAAAACTGGCTTTGAACCCGGCGTGAAATGCAGAGCTCCATTTCCCTGCTTATCTGCCAATTCAGACGCCTACGCCCATACATGCAGAGTTGATATTTTTATGAGGCACGCGGCACTCGGCGCACACCCATCTATACGGGCTGGAGCCGGCCTCTCCTTCCCTGTTACCTTACCCAGGAATATTTCTCCCTGACATTTTAACTTCCAGTTTTAAAGCCTGTGGTGGACAAAGGAGAAAGCCTGACGTTCCCCGCATCCCTGTATAATCACCTCTCTTCGGCATGCTCAGGCTTTTATTATGCAGAGAAAAATATGGGTCTGAGAGGAACAACCTTCCCGTGTAGTTGCCCACCGTAGTTTCTATAGTTACATTTATCATCCCTGGCTGCAGGGCAAACATAATCTGAGTTAAAATACAACAGGACACACTGGAAGGTTTAAATTCAGGGGGAATGGTTTAGCCATTAATAATTAACTTTTATGACTTAATCAGTACCACATGAGAGAGACTAGTTAAACTAGGAAACCAGTGGCTGGGCTGAGCGGCCGAAGCACCGAAGGCAGTGACAGAGGAAATGCCAAATTGCAAATGCCAGACCGAGCAGGGCAAGATCCGTAGCAGGTTTTATTTCATTATTATTATTAAATTGTTCGCTATGTGCTCAAGACCCGCTGCCAGGAAGCAGCACGACCCCAGCAAAGCACATGCTTCAATCCCATAGAAGTCAATGGGGATTCAGCAAACTCTTCAGCGCTCTGCTGAAAACAAGGCTTTCATATGTTGCGCCCCAGAGGTGGCTGCATTTCACCGGTTTATGCAGTTTAAGTAGCATTTTTTTTTAAGAAAAGAAAATGTGTCCTATTAGAAGAGGGGAGTTTGAAAGGACCCTTGAAAACACTTTCAAATCCATAGTCACCCTTGTAATACCAGACATTACATTGTTTTTACATTATTTCATATCAAAAACTCTTTTTAATTTGGCATTTGGGAAAAAAAAACAAACACCCCAAAGTAATTAATTCAGTTCGTTAGATGTGCTTTAAATGTGCTTCCAGGGGGTCCTGGAACAAAGGGCATTAGTAAAGCATATGATATTTTTAGTACACTATGCATGTGTGAAGGAAGTGACTTAATCCGGATGAATTACTGCCCTCCTGACACGCGCACACCCCCTATAGAAATTTGTACATGTGTGCATACGCGTGCCCCAGACGCACGCACTCATTTCTCAGTGTCGCCTTTCTCTGCGTGAGGCCACGAGGAAATCAAAGCTTTCCTTTGCCCACTTCCCCGTGTGCCTTGGCTGTATAAAAAATTTCCATCTGTTTTCCTCCACGGGACAGGAGAGGTCACCAGCTGAGCGTCCCCAAGTCCGGAAGGGCTGCTGCAAAGCAAATCCGCCCCGTACTTACATCCCTGCTATGCTCGACAGCAGGCTTTGCCGACACCCTGCTACCCCGGAGCATCGAGGCGGCCGTATTGTTTGGCAGCGCACGACTGGAAAGCACATCTATCACCCCGTGCTAAAGAGGGGAATTAGCTCTGGCTCGGCTGGGGAGCAGGCTTGCAAAAGGAACGGCGACCCGTTGCTCTTGGCAGGGCAGGGGAGCAGAAGGGGAGGACAGGAAAGAGAGCTATGCTGGCTGGCGGGGCAGCCCCGGGGTGGGCCTGCTGCGTGCTGGCTCCGGCTGGGGAAGGACACGCCGAGGTCGTGTGCGCCTGCTGCTTTGGGAGAGCGAAGGCCGGCTCCAGCTCTGCTGAAGCAGGGAAGGAAAGAAAACAAAGGGGAAGAGCAGAGTGCAAAGCAATCCCAGATGCTGCTCGGGGTGAAGCGCCAAGACTCACGGCAAAGCATAGGAGACCTCCGAGGGTCCTCACCTCCGCGGCCGCCCGGGGAGAGGGGCCAGGAATGCCCCCCTGCCCACAAGCTTGCACACTAGACATCACAACTGCAGCCAAAGGGCTGGGAAGGGAGTGGTGGAGCCAGGGAAACGAAGAGGAGGGGATGCTGGGCCCACAGCCGCCATGCTCACCCCGAGTAGTGCTGAGTGTGTAAGACAGTGCCATGCAATGGGCTCGGTAACCAGGGAAAGGCACACACCAGCAGCCCGGGGTTCAGAGACACGCATCCTACCACCGCTCACCCAACCGTCCCCCTGACTCAAGGACAGGGGCTGTGCAGTTGCCCACGCGGTTGGTACCAAAGCAGCCGCGGCAGGTTCCAGCAGCCCCATGAAGCCCGCATCACCTCTCCCTTTCGGCTCCTGACACTGCCGGGCACAGCTCTCCGGCTTAGCCCACGTTCCTGTATGCAAAACCAAGCCTATGTTTCTCCTTCCCTTTGATAAGGCCTCTATTTTTACTCCAGCTCAGGCAGCTCTAAGTAACATATTTCACAATATTTGAATATAGCAACAGATTAAGAGCCTTGAATCACTGAAGTGTGATACAAGGTCATTACTCTCGTATTATTAAGTAGTTAAAAAACTGTATCTAGGCACAGCACATTATTCACAAATCACGAGGAGCAGAAATAATGGTCATTTTAAATCAGGCCTCATGAATATGCAACAGTACCCCAGGTTTTAATCACACGGGGAAAAATATATCTTGACATAAAATTAAAGTCTGAGGCTGTTAACCCTCCCGCCGCCAGCTCCTGAATGCGAACTGCAGCTTTCCCTTGGATGGCGATGGTCTGCTCGTCTTATTTCCTCTCTTTTCCCTTCCTTTTCTTTTTTTAGTTTCAGACCACAGTGCATCAGTTCCGACTTCTCCTTTCGGTGTCATTTCATCAGTGGGAACAATCGAGTTATTCACGTGGAGTGACCCTTGCTAACAGCCTCGACAAACTGACAGAGGAAATGCTGCGACCACAGGACGGAGACCAGCGTGCATCGCTCCCAGCCGCGACCCGGCATTCCTCCTGGGCGCGACTCCGCTTTCAGGCAAACCGTCCCGCTGACAGTTACTTACTTAACCCTCCTGGACTGACCTCCTGCCAAGTTCAAACACACTTCGTCTGGAGTAAGTAACTACAAGAGAGATGGTCCAACGAGTAGAGCGGTCCCGAGCGAGCTCACCGATGGGGCCCTGCTCTCGGCAGGGTCAGGCTGGCCTGGTGACCACGGAGCAGGCCCCAATTCTCCGAGGTTCTGGATGTTCGTGCTATAAGCACCTGCATTTCCCAGCATTTGGGGAAAATCATCCCAGCAGGGACCAGCATCGTGCAACCCAGCGCGCCCCACCTGCAAGGTTCACGAACCAGTGAAGGATACAAGCCCTTTCGGGGCTGCTGCTTGAGCACTAGTCTAGACGAGCGCCAGTAAGACCTGCAGGCACCTGCCATGTAAAGCACTATAAGCACCATGGACTGGGCCGGACTTCAGGTCCGTCTTGCCCGGTCTCATGTCACACGGCAGCAGAGAGCGGGGGCTGAAAGCGAGAACGAACAGGGGACGAAGGGGGTTTTCCCTTGGTCCTCTCTCACCTGCAGCCTCCAGCCTTGACGATCCGATTTGGAGGCCATGCCCCTCACTCCCATAGCGACCGCTGCCCCTTTCCTCCAGGCATGTGTCCAGTCCCTTTTTAATCTAGCTAAACTCAGTATCCAGCACAACCAGTGGCAACGAGTTCCATCCTTTCATGACATGCGGTGTGAAAAAGGACTTCCTGGTGTTTGTTTTAAATTCGTCCCCTCATCTTGGGACCCCCTATGGCCCCGTATTGCCGTCCCTCCCAGCCCTCACCGCATTTATCCTCGCGAAAGCCCTGGGCTGGTGGCAGGCTCTGAAGGACGCAGCGACTCAGGGACTTGCCCAAGGTCATTCAGGAAACATTTGGCAGAGCAGGAATTTGAAACCACCTCTCAAGTGCTGGAAAAGTGATTTAAGCACAATAGCACACTTCTTCCCCTCCCTGCCACTAACAGCACCGAATTTGTGCGGATCCCGGCATGCAGCAATAGCCTGTGACCAGCTCTGCACGCAGCCCCGTGGATCACATCCAAAAAAGCCTTGCCTTTGCTACCAAAGATCATTTTAAAGATGCATTAAAATTCCAGGCGTGCCGTGTGTCCCACCCATCAAACCTCCAGAACAGGGCGTGTTTGCAAGGTGCTTACTGTCAGCTTTGCAATTAGGAAAGAACAAGCACAGCAGGGCCAGCCGGCTCCCCGACTGAGCTGGAGGAAAAGATGACCAGCGTAGGGGTGAGGAGGGCATGCAAAGCCTGGCCCGCTCGACCGTGCACACACCCTGCACGGTGCACCCCAACTGCAAGGGACCCAGCAGGGATGTGGGGAGCTCGTGAGCAGAGCACGGCTCCGTCTGGTCCCCTGAACATGCAGGGTTGGGGGCACACGAACCCAGGCCGCCCTGCCTTCTCCCCTTACATGTGCCATGGCCCCGGCCGGCAAGGTAGGGGTGCAGAGACTGCCGGCCCGCGGGGCTTTGCTCCTAAGCAGACTGTGCCTGAGGCTGAAACCTCGTCTCTGCATCCTTGAGAACATGGCTCGACTTCGGAAGCAAGTGACCTTTCCCACCCGGCTCTGGCACGAAGGCTACGTGCTGTGCGGAGGCAAGAAACTTCTTGCCGCTTGGCTCGATTAACAAAGCCGCATGGAGCTGGTGCAAAGGCCAAGCTGCTCTCCCGGTTCCTCCCTCCGGCCTGCCCTAGCTCCTGGCTGGACAACAGCCACCTTCCTGGGGTCAGCTCCCGGCCGGACCTGGACCTGCCAGGTCCCGCCACGGCCGCAGAGACCTGGCGCTGCCTGCTCTGCATAACGAGGAGGCACAGCAGATTTGCACCTTATACATTAAGCAAAGTGTGTGTGTAGGTGTGGGGGGTATATGTGGGTGTGGGGGGGTATATGTGGGTGTGGGGGTATATGTGTACATGTGTGTGTATCTGTGTATATATGTGTGCATGTGTATGTGTGGGTACATATGTGTATGGGTGTGTGTGTATATATAAGTGCGTGTGTACAGTGTATATACACGTGTATAGGTGGCAGCTATGCTACGCTTAGCTGCTTCTGCTCAGACCTGACGAGGACCGCCTTGCAGTCGAAAGCCTGCCCAACTCTACCCCGACCAGGCAGCTGGACCAATGCAAAGATAATACTGCAGAAACCCTTGCCTCTCACCCAGTTTCTAAGTCATCGCAGCTACAGCATCCCTCTTGCACTCCCATGTATGTAGATACCAGTCTACCAGGCCTTCTACTTGCCTCCAGGCTAAGACGGGGGGTCCACCTGTCCTGCGCACCCAGAGCAAGCAGGCAGACTCGCCAGCTCCCCCCGGCGAGCGTGCAGCAGCCACCCCCACCCCCGGCAGCTGTGCAAGCCAAACAAAGAAATAAATGCAAAATTGCAGAGCAGGACTGAAGAGTTTACCCCAGAGGCTACGGCAAGTCTTACCCTTTGCACCACGACCCGGCAGGATCCTTGCCAACTTATGCAGCAACACGAGGCATTTTCCAGAGCCTTGAGAAACGCATTTTCCTGCTCGTAGGCGATTCTGTGGTCCCATCAGGCAGACAGATGCCTACAGATTACATTCCTGGGCCAAACCCGAGCAAGGGCCTGCGTTTGCTTCTGTAAACAATTAATCTGTTTGGACGAGCATGATCAAACTATCCGCACGCGATGCACAGGGCGAACTCCCACCACTGCTCTGCCTGGCTGCACGCTGCACAGAGCACAGTGCCCCCGCGCCGCTCTGGGCCGGGAGAATTGGCGGCGGTTCGGCACAATGCAGAGGTTTCTTAGGAAATCTCTTAACGGGAAAGCCCCTCGTCGGCACCGCATCGAATGCCAGCACATCTGCATCCAGTTCTGGCTCAGCTTTTACTCCCAAGGCCGTCAGTGGGGATTTCTCCGCTCGCTTCATTCAGTGGAGCCCTGGAAGCTCTTTCAGTTATTAGCAAAGTTTTCTTCCCCCGAAGCCCAGAAAGCAAAGGCCGGTGCTGGACCGCTGCCTGCTCCTTGCCATTAGCTTTACGGCACATGTTAAGCCATTTCCGTGCTCCTGCCTCTGCTCTAACCCATTTCCTGATTCTTTCAGGAACGGCTTCGTCAGGCCGCCGTGTCTTTTGCCTGGCTTCCTCTTCAAACTGCGTGTGCTCACAGGGGGAGGGAAACCCACCCGCGTGCAAAGTCCCGGGAACCGTTCATTTGTGAGACCCCATGCACCTCTACCAGCCAACCTGGCCTGCCAGGGGCATCCCGACTACCTGGCTCCACAATCCCACCGTACAGGCATAGGATAAGCGGCATTGCATGTCACTAGGAGTACGCCAGTCCGTGCTTGAGACCCGACAGACATTGCTGCTCTGCATTTTGCACCAGCGGGTCCGGAAAGCTAATGTTCCCTTCTGGTTCTAGGCATCTCTCGGGTTGCATTTTTCTTCTCTGAAGACATCGATTTAGATTTATTCCACCAGCACTTCCATCTCCTCCGGTGCACGAACCACTGCCAGGCAAATGAGCTGGAAAAGATAAAGCCTGCTGCCACGCAATAACAGCCTAACGAAAAACGTGACAATTATTCCTGGGTATTTTTACACAGGAGGTGACATACGCCGATCAAATGCTTCAGCCCGACGGTCCCTCGCAATTAGCTTCGGCTCGCTAACTCAGCAGCAGGGCCGCACATTGCGCCGATGAGGGCGAACAGATTTATTATGCGGTGCTAGACTCGATCCCAGTCCCAGCTGCTAATGGAGGCCCCAACCGCGGGCTTTGTTTCTTGTCTGGCTCTGTCACAAGCATCTCACAGTTACTGGGCACGTCTACACATGCAAGTAATGCTATTTGGCTTTACTATACAGCAGACTAATTTGCTGCACAATAAGCACCTGCACGTGTAGATGGTGACACTTTACTGTGCAGTAGATTAGTCTCATGTAAACACAGCCACTAATGGGATTTTGGTCCTCCCCGGATCCTGTGAAGCAGGGACCTCCGTTCTGCCAAGGCAAAACCAGGACAGGACACATGACGTGACTGGGCCAAGGTCCCAAAAGAAGTCCACCCCACATCTCCTGAATCCCAACCCAGTACCCCGAGCGCTAGGCCTGTGAACAGCTCTTCCACCGGCTACTTGTGCATCTTCGGAGAATAAGTTTTCCAGCTTGAGGGTGGGGGGAGAAGGGGGATTCCACTGCCTGACCGACCCGCGTGGGTATACGGGGTGTATTAGACCAGGTTGTTTCCCAGCAGCAGTCCCACACTCAGCAACACGGCTCGAGGCAGTCAGGGCCAAGTGGTAGACCGTTACTCCTAGACCATATTGAGGCCCAGAGCTGTAATGAGCCTTTACGGAGAGAGCCAAGAGACTCGAGTCAGCTGCTCCTGCCAGGTAAACACATCGGCAGCCATCTCCGTGTTAACCCAAGTGCCCGTGGGATGCGGCGGAGGCACTCCCTCCGAGCCAGCAACCGGTACGACGAGTTTCGACCTGGTGGAAAATTACCTCCGATAAACATCTGAGCACGGTGCTTTCCCGAGCTGCTGGCACCGCAGAAGCAGTGCCGTGAAGCAAAGCTGAGACCAGAGGGATGCCTTGCTCGCTCGGCCCGTGAATGAGCAACGGGCACAGCACGAGCCCTCCGGGCAAGCCAGGAGCAAGGGGCTTCCCTGGAGAGAGCCCGGCGTTACCCGGGCACAAACAAACCCACTTGCTCTGGGAAAAACGCATCTTTCAGGGCACGTTGGAAGTGGAACAGAAGCAAAACACTCCCGACATGGGTCCGGTGCAATGCTCGGACAGCATCAGAGCGCCGTGGTGCCGACCTGCCAGCCGGCCCCGGCTCTTGCTCCCACAGGCACACGACAAGACACAACTTTCTAAGCCAGCTGCTCCCAGCAAAATGCACCACTCTTGGTCACAATCCTCGTCTGCTCCATGCTGCCGGTACCGCGGGGACGCAGGGAGCGGCTGGAAGCAAGAGGCGCCCTCACGCTGCCCCCAGCTCAGCTGCCAATCCAGCACCTTGCGTCTATTTGCAGATGCTATAAAGCGAGCTGGGTTCAGCCGCTCTTGCTCAGTCGCCCTCCAAAGACAGAGATAAACGGAGGGAAAAAATGCACAGATGGTTTTTCTGCCACTGACTCAGACATCCCCCGTGCACCACAGCCCTGGCCCAGCACTCTGCATGCGGTGGCAGCCTTAGGGGAGGGCACACCAAGTGACCGCCTGGGGTCCCGCACTTTATGGGGCCCCAAAGGTTTGCAACAAATATCCGGCTTGCTTATAGGTCATTAAAATTAAGCCCCTAAGGGGCCCCGAATGACTCTTGCCCAGGGCCCCAACAACCCTAGGGCCAGCACTGTGGCATGCACAGCTGGATTCTGCTGTTATTGTACCCTGCGCAGCCCCCGAGAGGCCATGCAGGCTGCTGGGTGCCTTGCCCTTTCGGCAAGCAAAGCCAGGCACCTAAATAACACCCCTTTGGGCCTCGCTTTAGATGCCCGTTGCATTAAACACAGGGGTTCATAACCTCGGGGCTGGGACAGGACAACCCGAAGCTAAAACTGCAGCGAAGCGCCATGCTCCCTTCTTACCGACGCTGCTCCAGCTCCGTTCAGCTAAAAGCAGAAGAATGAGGCCTTCTCCCAAAAATCAGTTCTGGACAAATCCGTCTCCCCCTGTTTGACTGGCCTGGAAGAGGGGAGGAGAGCAGGGCTTTGCACTGGGCGCACTTTGGATCCGCGGAGGAGCTCCCTAGGCTCCTGCCAAACAAAGTCTGGGGAAGAAGAGAGGGGGAAAAAACCTCACATATGAGGAAAAGGGAGGATCTGGCCAAGACAGGCACAGGCGTAACAAGTCCCATCTCGACCCGGTTTAGCCTGACAGGCCACTCCTGGTAATTACGGCCCTGACTGTGACTGCTGCGGCTGCAACGAGGGCCGGATCCTGCAGCGCTCTCCGAGGCACAACCACCGCAGGAGGGCTGGAGCGGAGAACGGCGGGGCTGCCACGTCTCTTCTGCTGCTTGTCAGCGCCCGTGAGACCAGCGCCAGAGCGTCGCTGGACGGGGTCCTTCCCCGTGCTGCGAGCAGACATGGACCGGGACGTCGCGTCCTGTTTCGGGGGCTGGCGCGTGGCTTTATCCGTCCCCAAAATGGGAGAACGAGGCAGGGGAGGGCATGCCCCAGGGGGCTGGTGCACAGGGGCATGTCTCCCACCCTCCACGGAGCCACCCCGAGCCCCTGGGACAAACTGGCCCAGGCCGTGACCCCACTCACAGTATCACAGAGCAGTGGGGCAGAAGTCAGAGTCCAACCCCCGGCCTGGATCAGTCCCGTCCGAACCATCCCAGACAAACCCCTGGTCTAAACTCTTAGCAAAACTACCGACAAAACGCCCGCCCCTGCCCCAGGCGCAGCAGCGGGATCACAACCACCAACACCCTGCAGCTGCGACGGTGGTTAAATATACTGGCAGTGGGCAACACAGCCTGCGACAGAGGAAGGCAGCACCCCCCTGCCCCCCCATGTCCGAACCAGCCTGAACAGGAGGGGAAATCCCTTCCTGACCCCATCCACCGCTGCTACCTACCGCAGCCAAGCGCTGCCCAGCCAACTGGGGCTGCGGGCACGAGGTCTGGTACCCAGCACGGCTGCATTCACCCAGGGGCTCTGGCCAAGGGTTGTATGGGAACAGCCCTGGTGGGAGCAAGTCCACCCTGTCATGGCCTGCTGGGGG
The DNA here is from genome assembly GCF_030867095.1 of Alligator mississippiensis. Taxonomy (NCBI): domain Eukaryota; kingdom Metazoa; phylum Chordata; order Crocodylia; family Alligatoridae; genus Alligator; species Alligator mississippiensis. The sequence continues at coordinate 2,953,059 of NC_081834.1, forward strand.
AGAAAGACCTGCCTGGTATCAGTTTTAAACCCATCACCTACTCATTTCACCCCTAAGACCCCGGCACCGCAGTATCGCAGTCCTTCCCAGCCCTCACCGGATGTATCCTCACAAAAACGCCGGGCTGCAGACAGGCTCTGAAGCACGCAGGGACTAAGGGACTGGCCCAAGGTCGTTCAGGAAACATGTGGCAGAGCAGGGTTTTGAACCCTCCTCTCAAGTGCTGGAGAAATGATTTAAGCACAAGATCCCACTCTTCCCCCTCCCTGCCACTACCAGCACAGCAGGGTCAGCTGCTCCTGGGCGTCGCGCATCCATCCTGCACCTTAGAGAAGCTGTTTTGCCGGCCCGACACCGCTGCTCAGCATTCATACATCCCACCCCGTCCCAGCAGCACCGCCTCTTGGAAACATTTCTATCTACTTCAGTGGCTGCAATCAGACCATCTTATTAATTTGTAGCTGAAATCAGGGCCGCGGTGGGCTAGGCGCTGCACAAAGCACAAGGCAGGTCCTGTCCTGAAGCACTTGCTCTCTTTATAGAGAAAACAGACACTCAGTGGGGAGGGGAGAGGTATTATTATGCCCATTTTACAGATGGATAGTGGAGGCAGAGACTAATTAAATGGCTTTCCCCAGCTCACAGAAAGCGTCCAGGGCAGAGCTGGACTATGAACTCAGGGAAGGCATCACATTAAAAGCAGCTTTCCACGTGGTTTCTACACACGCAAACACAGTCGTGCACACGTGAGCTTGCAGATCCTAGTGACAGCTCTAACGTCTGCCGTCAGGGCAGTAACGGGACTCTTTCCCACCCGACAAACTCCCAGAAAGTTGCATACTCAACATCATTTCTTCATTTTCCAGTGAACTGAGAAGTGCTTTCATTGCACCCTGACACCGGGGAGGTCGTCACTCAAGTCTTGTGCTAGCCCATGAGTTCGAGGAAGGTGGTCGCTCCAAAAAGCTGATGGTGACTTACCAGACAGGCCGTGTGTCACTATATATTTCTGGGCTAGTGAAACCCATTTTTTGTAATAACTATAACAAATTAATTTGGATGCATTTGGTCTGTATCCGACTCCCCGCAACCACTTCCTCCATCACCGACTTACCAGATACTTAACAAAAATCTATTTTGCCCACCAAATCTCCAGCCGAGTTAATCAGTTTGTTAATTTAATCCAGTGAACGACACATGAACTGAGGGAGTTCAATAGAATCCAATTAGAGAAAACCTCTGTGAGCATCGGGCTGGATCAATTGGCCTCAATGCAAATTTATGGGAGCCAATTAGAGACGAGAAGTGAAATGGAGAAGAGAAAAAAGGAAAGAAGTGCACGTTTCCTGATGTTGCAACTGAGGAAGAATAGGAGTCACGGGGTCTACACCATGTCACCCTGGCTTCTGCTTTGGTTTTGCATAGGGCATGCGCAGGGATAACAAGATGCCCCTTTACAGAGGTGGGCACAGCCCCACGCGTTGCCCACAATCACCGGGCAACAAACCAGCGGCAGGGCGAGGAGCACAGCTGTGCTCTGCCCTTGCACGCCAAGCCAAGACCCTGCTCCGTTTGCATTGCACGGTGGACGAGCGGCTCTGCCGCGGGTGGGACACTGCTATACAAAGCCTGTGGGACCTCCGTGCACTACGGCTTAGAGGGGCAATTATTGAGCTTCCTTCCTTGCAGCCTCATCACTCCGCAGTCTCTCCCGCTCCAGCCTCAGCTTGCTAGGGACTGGATCCAGAGCCCATCATGTCTTTCTACTGACTGCCTTAGGTGTGGGTCAGACTTTCCCAGCCACATTTCACTCCATTATCTAAAGTGCACACAATTACTCTACTGTTCCCCGTCCTCCTCTCTCCCCCTTCGTGCCTGGGAGTGCTGTGCGCTGGGAACAGCGGTGCAGAACTGCCCTTTCCTGGGGTCATAGCTGCAGCTAGCCCGATAGCCCGTCTCCCACCGTGCCAGAGAGGACACGGGGTATAGCCAGCATTTCCCACCTCCTGACCGGTTTAGTGCAAATTTACACTTCCCCAGTGTAACTCCGCGCTGTTCTGGGCAGAGGCAGCGGCTGCAGGACCGAGAGGTGCATTTGAAGGGTAGGCAAAGTCGCATCCAGTTTTGCTTACAGACCTTGCAGACTAACTAAATCACAGACATGCGCGGCACAAACTTTCACTTCCTCCGATGCTGGGCAAGGACGTGAGCAGAGCAGTGCACAAAGTGGAAGGAGGGGTTTGAAGGCCTGGCTTCACGAGGACACCGCTACCTGCCTCTCTGCTCCCGGGCACCGTGCAACAACTGGCATCGTTTAGCAGCCCGCCCAGCAGGACCCCTCAGGACACGACCGTAATCCAAGTCGATTAATATATGCTAACATAACGAGCTCTGTGCTTCCTTCCCTGTCCCATTGACGGTGCTGCTCCTGCATGCTCCGGCCAGCTGTTTGTTTGCAAAGGTTTCCTAGCCTGGATCTCTCAACTGCTGCAGATGTCAACTCGCCTTGCTTCGAGATAAGTCTCAGAGCCTTCAGGGCTGTTTGGCTTTCCCCCACGCGCCTGCTTTTTATCAAACCAGTAAGACAGGGCAACTGTTTGCAAACTATCCAGTTACCATTGCAGAACATCCTCATCCCAACAGGATCTAACCACTAGGCTGGAAAAAAACACACCGTTCAGCTCAGATCCCCGCTACTTTAAAAGGAAACGTTGTCCAGAAGTGCGCGGCTTCGCTTGCACTTCCCCTCCGTTCCCAAGGCACACTTAGTGTCGCTCGAACCTCCGAGCAGCCTCTGGGGCTACTGGCCGTGTTGGATGAAACCCAACATCGCCTCCAACGTGCAGCCTTCGGACGCCTGGGGAGACGGGGGTTTGAAGATGACAACATCGGATCCAAAACCAAGCTCGTGGTTTATCAAGCAGTCGGGGTCCCCACCTTACCGTACAGAGCTGAGACACGGCCAACGTACAGGAGACACCGAGTCATTGGAGAAGTGCCAGCCACGCTGCCGGTGCAAGACCCTTCCCTTCCTAGTGGACTCCAAGATGAACATGAGCCGGCAGTGTGACGAAGCCATCAGAAAAGCCAATGGCACTTTATCGTGCATCAGCAGATGCATGACAAATAGGTCCAAGGAGGTGATACTTCCCCTCTATCGGGCGTTGGTCAGACCGCAGTTGGAGTACTGCGTGCAATTCTGGGCGCCACACTTCAAGAGGGATGCGGATAACCTGGAGAGGGTCCAGAGAAGGGCCACTCGTGTGGTTAAGGGCCTGCAGACCATGCCCTACGAGGAGAGACTAGAGAAACTGGACCTTTTCAGCCTCCGCAAGAGAAGGTTGAGAGGTGACCTTGTGGCTGCCTATAAGTTCATCACGGGGGCACAGAAGGGAATTGGTGAGGTTTTATTCACCAAGGCGCCCCCGGGGTTACAAGAAACAACGGCCACAAGCTAGCAGAGAGCAGATTTAGACTGGACATGAGGAAGAACTTCTTCACAGTTCGAGTGGCCAAGGTCTGGAACGGGCTCCCAAGGGAGGTGGTGCTCTCCCCTACCCTGGGGGTCTTCAAGAGGAGGTTAGACGAGTATCTAGCTGGGGTCATCTAGACCCAGCACTCTTTCCTGCTTATGCAGGGGGTCGGACTCGATGATCTATTGAGGTCCCTTCCGACCCTAACATCTATGAATCTATGAATCTATGAATCCAGCGGGAAGACAGATGCACCAACATTAGTGTCCTCTCACAAGCAAACACCACGAGCATCCCTCATCTGACTTCAACTTTGCTGTGACGGCTGCGTCATCTGGCTATCTGACTCCAGACTCCCGAGCCCAGGCGTACGCTCACGAGAAGGGGAGAGAAAGCGCTTCAAGGACATCCTCAAGGCCAACGCGAAACGATGCAGCATTGACATCAACTCCTGAGAGACGACTGCCCAGGACCGCCCCAAACAGACGAAGAGTCTCAATACCTTGAAACCGGCACAACGACAACAGGAGACGGAAAAACGGGAGCGGAAGAAACAGCGTGTCGTGGACCGAATGAAGAACCCGGAGCCACCCCGTGCAAAACACGTGCCCGAGCTGCAACCGCCTGTCGATCCCAGACCAGCCTCACCAGCTATCTTCATACCCACGGATAAGGCAATCACGGAAGACAATCGCCCTCGACTGCGAGGCACTGCCGATGACCAAAGCGTCCTTTGGACCCGCGTATTCTGGGACAGCAGGAAAGTCGCCAACAGCAGAGACCAAAGGAGAGCTAAGTTGACACTAGCCCCACGCCGGGATCTTTGAGGATGTTCTTTTAATTTTTCCACCTTACTATTCCAGGTCTAACCTGAACTCCAGGGCTCACCACACAAATGCCACTTGGGATCTGCCCCGCTCAACCCAATGGAAAGGCTCTCCTTGACTTCAGATGCTTGAACCCTGATGCTGCAGAGCGATGCCCAGGCTTGCTGTGGAGCCCTGCAGGAAGATGCTCTGGGGCTGCTCCCAATGCACGAGGCTACGGGCTGGGGCACTGCATTGCCACTGTGGACTCTCAGACTGGGTGGCCTGAGCAACTCTTTCCTGACCGAGGCTCCCAGTCACAGCCACGATGCCCACAATGCAGATATTCAATAGGGATCATTGCAAAGACCCTGCTGTAATATTTCAAACTGTTTCCTTTCTCCCTTGAGAAAGGAACCGGTGAGCTAAATGGTCAAGTGCTGCCAGAGCTACTTTGCAGGAAGGCAGTCCATTGCACCAGGACCCGTTTCAGTGGAGTAGAGCCAGGCAGAGCATCAGCATGGACTCAAGCGCACGTGGGTGTAACGGGCCAAGTGCAACGTGTCTGGCAGGGACAGCAGACAGGGCTCTGCCGCCTGCTAGCGAAAAGCAGGATCCCAGCATAGCATGGCAAGGGATGGTAGGCTCAGCCTCTGCAGGCCTTGTGCATGCAGCAAAGAGCCTGGCCCGTCCCGTCCCGTCCCATCCGTGTTTCTGCAGACGCGATGCTACTGGTGGCGTAGCACAGTCCGAGGGGTCCTGCTAGCATCCCTTGCGTGTAACCCCATGCAAATCCAGCGCCAGGCATCCCGAGAAAGCCGCGACACCCAAGGAAGCAGAATGGCCAAGCCGATACGGCCCGAGGCCGAGAGAGGCAGGAGACCCGAGTGCTAGTTCGGGCTCTTCCAAACACCTGCTGCCTGACACGGAGGAGGTCCCCGCCAGGACCCGCATCTCAGCTTCCCCCCACGTACAACGGGGATAACGCTACTTAGCTACCCGTGCAAAGCACCGTGAGCCCCGGAGACGAGAACGGCCAAGCCCTCCTGCCTGGGAAAGCACCGGTCTCCTCTGCCGTACTTGAAAATTAATAAAACCAAGGCAGCCTGGAGCCCCTGCGCTCACCACAAGCAGACACGGCCACAACACCAGTCACCTGCTCCTACCCCGGCTAGGTTGGTCTAGCAGAAGGCATCCCTTAGCACCATCAACTGAAGCTGTCCCAGGAGAGGACCTCGCCTTCTGGCACGTAAAGACCAGGAGCATCCCAAAGGCCCCGGATTCACAGCAAATCCCCCCAAATGACTTACCCGTCAAGCAGAAACCGACTCTCCCTCGACATTCGTCCCAACCGATTCCCTCCGCTTCCTGGAAAAAGGGAAATCAACCAGTTAACAGATTCAGGAAAGAATTAATACAAAGCACTGACGCCTGAATGATTACATGATAAGGCACGGAGCAATTCATTGTGCTCCTGCAAAGGCCGGAGCACGTTCAGCTGACCCTGCCCTGCCCTCTGCCGGGAGCAGAGAGGCAGCTTGTCCCTGCCCGGCGGAGAGCCGCTGGCCTGGAGATGCGGGGTGGAAGCTCAGTGCAGATGCGGGGCTGGTCGTGCACCTGGGTTAACACGAGGGCTGGTGTGCATCACTGTTGCACCTACAAGCGTGATCGTGAGGGGCGGCTGCAGCATGCTGCGGTCCTAGGATGGGGATCTGGGCACGGCTAGGCAGGGAAGAGGACTGTCGAGGTGCACAAGGGCAGTGCCGAGGTGCACGAGACCTTGCAAATGCCTCTGGTCACAGGTTGCTCCAAGAAACGCCCAAGGGGCTGCAACTGCCAGGGGATGCCTTGCCTAAGGATGCCTGCCTCCAAAGCATATGCGAGACCCGCCGAGCTCGCTGCCTTTGCTGCAAGTTATGAACAAGGGGCAGCAGGGAGGTAGGACTAGACACCTGCGGGAGTGGGGGCACTCTCCATCACCGGACGTGTTGGAGCAGACGTAGGACAGACACTGGGCGGGGATGATGGTGATGTCTATGCTCTACAATGGAGATTTCCCAGCTTCTGGGCTGTGCTGGTTGCTCCCCCTTTTCTGCTCCGTGTGTCGGGGGGTTTTAAGCCTTTCCAGAGGCGCTGGGTGCTGGCTGCAACCCATGTTGGGCACTTCGACTGGTCTGTGCCAATCAGGTCCTAGCTAGACGGTCTTGCCCGTCTGCCCCGGGTCAGATTGATGCCACGTTCGGGGTCAGGAAGGAATTGTACCCCCTTGTCAGATTGGTACGGACTACGGGATGGGGTTTTGCCTTCCTCTGTAGCAGAGACATGGCCTCCATCCAGGATCTCTTGTGCACGTGTTGACATTGCATAGAGGCAGGACGGTGGCTGCCGCGGTCCCTGTGCTCGCCCTGCGGCTGGTTCGGGCGCTAGGTCTGTGTTGTGCCAGTCGTCTTACATAGAGAGTTTAGATTATGGTTTGCGTGGGGTGGTTTGGACAGGGCCGATCTGCTTCAGGCAGAGATGCACACGCATTATTGCACTGTCTGGGGTGGTTTGGATAGGACCGATCCTGCCTTACGCAGGGGTTGGACTTGCTGCGACCTTCCAGCCCCACGGCTCGGTGATTCTTTGCATGTTTCCCTTCCTCTCACCTGCTGCCGGCTCAAGGTGAAAAGCAGCCGGCACCTGACTTGGGCTGCAACTTTGGGAAGTTTCCACGACGATATGCTTGAATAAAGAAACCATTTCACACTGCTCACATCCCCGCTGAGCTCCCTCCCTGTCAGCAAGCAGCCACGGCCCTCGTTGGCAGGAATCTCAGCAGAGACAACAGGTTGCAAGCTAATCCCCAAAGACATTTGCAGAAATCAGTACACTCAAATATAAGCGCTCACCTCTGAAGCCTGGTCCAGCCGGGGAACAGAAACAGCAGCACCGGAGACTTGGTTGCCCGGTCAAATCCAGCTCGGCGTTTCAATGCTACACTGACCTAGCACAATGTGCAGGCATGATTATTAATGCAATTAATCTCTTGAATAGCTTTAATGGATAAATAAGTGCACAACGATCAATCAAACTCCTCCTTGACAACTCCCAAACAAGTCATCGGTGAGGAAGGCGCAGTCCATCAAGAGGCAGGACGTGGGGCGCGGATGTATCTGACAGCTCCAGTAGTTTCACGCCAGCCCGAAGGGCCACGCTCAGGACGGCCGGGGCAGCTTCTGCATCAGAACCGCATCCGCGCGCGTTTGCTGAATGGAGACAAGGAGCGATGGTACCGATGCACATTTTGTATTCAAGTGGCACGAAACATCCCAGCGGGAACGCAGCTGCGTGTTGCTCCTTAAAAACATTTCGGCCGTTTCCTTCCCAAACGAGTGTTTGGACCCTTTCATTTTCCTTCAGTTTTGACAGCAATGGAGAATTTTTCGCTCCTCCTCGTGCCTTTTTGGCTCCTGTCTCCTTTTGCCGCCTGCCGCAGGGAAACTTCCCTTTGAGAAACCACTGGGACCTTTCCACCAAGGCTATTCCCGAAAGATAGACTCTGACCTGGTGCACAAAGCCCGGGCTCCTGGGCTCTTATTCCAGCTTGGCTGCAACCGTTGGCAAGTCGTCTCCTTTTTCAGGCCCTCCCAAGCGAACGTGGAGACCCTCATTCAGCTGCCTACAGGCTCGTGGCAAGGCTGCTCTCACACCAGCCCGTACAGCATCCCTAGATGGGTGAATGGAAGGGGCCTGGTCTGATATCCCAACACAGTGCATGGCCATGCAGCCCTCAGGGCCTGATTCTGGTGCCGGGTACCACCTGCGTTGTCGGGGGTCGGACCACCCTGCCACGGCGTAGACGTGCAGCGTCAAGCTCTTCCCTCCTGCCCACCCTCTTGCTCCCTTCCTGCCTCATCTCTAGCCTGCCGGCCCCAAAGCTACGGCCGCGGTCGTACAGGGTCCAACACGAGGGGCCTCCACGGCCCGGACAGCAGCGAAGAAGCGGATGTAAAAAGTTGCTTAGAGAAAGTGGTTTTGCTGAACTCCGTGGCTGCCTCGATCTGCAGCTCTCTGGATCCCAAGGGACCACAAACCCGCGGTCTCGGAGGAGCGCTCGGGACAGCAGAGCCGGGGCTAGAAGATGACGCTCAGGGCAGCACCGACCAGCATGTGCATGGGTACGGGTCACCTCCAACCCCTCCTGGATGACAGGCCATGCAGTGTCCCTGTCCCCAGCGGAGGCTGCAGCATCCCCAAAGCCTGCCCCCGCCGCCCCAGGCAGCTCTGGGGACTCGGCAGGTTTGCCACCCAGAGCCAGCGCTCCAGCAGGCACTGGAGCCCCCTTGCAACCCCCCTATGCCCTAAGGGGCTTCCTGGGCCCTTTGCAGGCTCGAGGTCCCTTGGCAGCCCCTTTGTGCCAGCAGCATCGGTGCAACCAGAGCAAAGCACAAGGTTTCCCCAGGCTGGGAGCTGGGCAGCACCCCCTCTCCGGCTGGCTCCAAGCCTCAGCACATCCCGGGCAGGGCTCCAGGCACTGCTGGCTGCTCAGAGCCCTGCGCCCCCCCGGGACCTGCTGCAGCTCAGCCTGGGCCACGGGCCTTGGAGGCAGGGCTAGGAGAGGGGCTGGAGGTGGACGCGGCCTGCGAATTGCAAGTGCTGGCCGTTGGCGCATCCAGGAGCAGAGGCTGCCCAGCGCCACGTGCCCCCGCGCTCCCTGCCCACGGGTTTTACGTGAGGTGCCCCGAGCCACGTGTTTGAGTGAGCGGGTAAGTGAGCAATCAAGTGAGCAAGCATGTGTATGTGTGTGCAACTTTGTGAGCATGTGAATGTAAGAGCGAGCATGTGTGCAAGCGTCTGAGAGCACGTGAGCATCTGCAAGTGTATGAGCGTAAGCATGTGTGAACATGTGAGCATGTGTATGAGTGAGCATGAGCACACATGTATGTGTGTATGAGCATGTGTGCGTGCACAAGTGAGAATGTGTGAACACATGTGCATGCACATGTATGTACATGAATGTGTGCATGAGCGTGTGTGCACGAGTGTGCGCATGCATGCATAAGCATGTGCATGTGTGTGTACATGAGCATGAGTGCGCATGCATGAGCGTGTGTGTCCTCCAGGCGTGCCGGCAGCGCCTCCCCGGGCTGGCTGCAGATGGTGCTGTTGCTCAGCCCATCCTCCGGCCGCCTCCCCCGAGCTGCAGCCACGGTCAGAGGGACACGGGTGTCTGCTCGAGGGCGCTCCCCCGGGTCCCGGGTCCCAGGCCCCGGGCCCGGCAGGAAGAAGCAGGAGCACTGCAGCTCCTTTCCCCCAGAGCAGCATTTCCCACAACCCCTGGCAAGGCCTTTTCTTCCCCAGCAGACTCCAGGCACCGAGCTGCACTAAGGGAGCCCCCAGCTGCCCTGCATTACACATGGGGAAGGCTTGGCTGAGCTGCCCTGAGGCCCCCAGGATAGCACAGACCAGGGCACAACTGCTTGCAAAAGGGCCTGCCCAAGGGTCACATTAAAACAAGGCCCCAGAGATGCTCCTTCCTCAAGGTGGACGAAGCAGTTGATCGGGCAGTGTAGCAAGGCCCCTTGGACCGAGCGGCAGAGCTGGAGGGGTTACAGCTGCGCTGCACAAATAGCTGCCCTGCACGCTCATCTGCGCTCCCTGGCTCCACCGGCCGCGGCTTTCCCTGAAAACCCCCCTCCGGGGAAGCTGGGAAAAGTGGGTCCTGAACCATCTCTACCTGCAAGAAGGGGAAAGGCAAGGCAAAGGTGCCTGGCTGGCGGTGGCTGGATGAGAAAGCAACATCTCTTGTCCTGTTTACCTTAATTTGATGATCAGGGACCAAACTGAGGGGCTGCAGCTGGCCAGGGGAGGCAGAACACGAGGGTTTTAGCCCGTGCTGCTGGCCTGTCGTGCCCTGGGCTAACAGAAAAAGGACTGGACGCTGCCACCTTATGCACTGTATCAGCAACATGCCAGAAACCAGAGGAAGAGCCTAAAACTTCCAAAGAGCAAGTGGACACGGCCACGTCAACTCCTTCAACAGCGGATTTGCATCCTCAGAGCTGAATCGTGGCCTGCTTTAAACAGGAAACACGCGTGGAAGACCATAACAAGTCCACAAGCTTCCACCCAGCTTGCGCTCCACCGCTGTCAGGACACTGCAGCACAGAAGTACCTAACCACGGCGACATTGCACGCTGCAAAGCAATCGGGGTACAGACAGAAGTCACCCACCGGTCAGACCCAGCGGTAACTTTGGGCTAAAGTGCGTCGTGCAGATCTGGACTTGAAAACTCCCCGAGGTGAGAATCCAGGCCTTGCAGGGCAGTTTGCTGCAGTGGGTAGTTGCCTGCGCTCTTGCAAAGCTGCGCCTGCCTGCCAGGCTGAACGTGCCCGGGCTGCAGCTCCCCGGCACTGCTTGTGGGTTGCATCTCTACTAAATCATGGCCTGAGTCAGACCTAGGTCCCTCTTGCCCCGTCTCCTGTTGCGGAGGCTGAAAGGGAGCGTGAACAGGGTCTGGCCGGGGTTTTTCCCCTGGTGCTTTCTCCCTTGCAGCCTCCAGCACTGAAGGTCCAGGGTGTCGATTCAGAGGTCATGCCTCAATCCCACGCTCCAGGTGCAATACACCGCAATCAAGTCACTGCTCCGCCGTCCCACCAACCAGCTCCCGCGACCCGTCTGTGCCGGGCACGTCCGCCCACCCTGCAGTCGCTCCCTCCCACAGCTTGTCCCTGTCCCTGCCTCTGGTTTTTGAGATCCCTTTTTCAGCTGCGGCCCTCAGAAGTGGATGCAACATCTCAGGGCCAGGCTCATTGCTAGCCTGATCCTCCACCCGTTTGCTGCAGCTGGCACGGGCCCGGCCCAGGGAGCAGGAGGGCTGGAAGACTGGCCTGGGGGAACGGCTTGAGAGCAAGAGGAAGCAGAGGGAGGGGATGAGGAGTCGTCACGGGCTGGCAGACGCGGGTGCTGTGGACGCACGGCACGTCTGTACCGGTGTAAGAAGGGAGAGGGCACACAACGCGCCCCCTTATGACTTGAATGCAGGGGAGAATGACCCGAGGACTGACCGGAGCTCAAGCAACACCCGCATCAGGCGGATCTGCATACGCCGTGCCCCAGCGCTGCCGTGTGTTCACAGCAAGGTCCCCGTCCCCGTCCCTCTAGAGGGACCAGGCCCCGTAATAGCTGCCCGCTGCTCATCTGGCTGCGCCCAATCCTCGTGTCACTTATGGCTCGAGATGACTCCAGTGCAAACAGGTCCAGTGTCCAGGCCCTGAGGCAGGGTAGTGCGAGGTGCTGTACAAACGCACCACGAAGTCCCAGGGGTTTTGCATGGTGAGGCTCCCCGGAGGAGCCCCCCAGCACTGGGAGCTTTTGCAGGGAAGTGAAGATGAAGGCCTGTGTTGGGCTGAGCTAGCTTAGGGCACACTCCCGCTTGCCTTTTCAGGGTTTTGAAGCTCACGAGGGGATGCAGAGGCCCCGGTGCTAGCTCCGAACAGGCTTCCTGCAGCTGGGCAGAGCATCTCGGTACCACCGCAGGGGCGATGCACCCAGATTGAACCCGGGCCTTTCTCTTGCGCAAGGGCAGAGGAGAGGATTAAGGCACGGGGCTTGTGCATCCCCACCCAGCTCCCCCTGCACAGAACAGCCTCCGCCCAGCACCGGTCCTGGCCCACCCGGTCCGCGTGCATCGGTAACAAACGGTGCCCTTCCCGGCGCGGAGCAGGGGCCTGCCTGCCACATCAGCTGCAGCCGGCGGGGTGGGAGTTAGCTTGGGCTGTGCTTTGAGTCCCGTCCATCCCAGCCCCGACGTGGGCAGCCCTGGCAGAGGCTGCCGCATCCCCCGCCCCCTGGGTGCACCCGGCAGGCTCCCAGCTCAGCCAGCACCGGTGCGGGCAGAGCTCCAGGCCAGGCCTTCCTTCGGGCATTTCCAGCCAGGCTGGGTGTGCACTGGGGATCAAGGAGGGGTTTTTAACGAGCCCACTTCATTGTGATGGAGGGAGTGGGTTTGTGCTCCCTGCCCCAGCACTGCTCTTCAAAGAGTCCCCGTCGCAGGGTGCCTCGGCGGGCTGGACACCGGTGCCTGGCAATCCCCCCGGGCCCTGGTGGGCCAGACTCCATGGGGCACAGCAGGGCATGGGGTGGTGGATCTCTTATTTTCAAAGCTTTGGGCCTCGAGCTTTGTGCCGTGCCGGCTCCCAGTGGCTTTCCTGCGACCGCCCTCGTTTCTCCGCTCTCTCGGCTGCACCAACGGGTCTGTCAGCGTAGCTCAAGGGCTCGCAAAACCCTGTCGAGCTCTGCAGAATCAACCCCGGAGACGAAGCAAAACCTTTGGGGAAGTCTGTGGGCTGCTGCAGACCCTACCCCTGCCCCACAGGTCTAGGACTTGCTAAGTCCATCTCACAGCAGGCAAAAGCCTTCCTGCCCCTGTGCTGTCGTGTTGGAGCGGATAAGCAGGCACCAGGGCAGGGAGACGTCCGCTGCACGAGGCTGCCATGCAGAGGCGGCCACCCCCCGGCAGCTCCACATCGGGGGAATGTCCATGCCCGTCTCCCCGCGAGCGGCGCACGGGAGATCTCTGGGCCGTGGGCAGGAGCTTGCTCGCGGACCCGTGGTCTCCCAGCTGCACCCGTGAATGAGGAAGGGGAGGCAGAGACTTGGCCACGTCAGCGCGGGCTCTGTAGGAGCAGGCTTGGAGCGAGGGTGGGTGCTAGCGCCATGGCGCTGTCCACGTGCCAGCTCTTGATGAAGCAGCGCGTTCGTGGACCTGGACCCAAGCGGCCTTCAAGGACGGCGACTCTCTAGGCCAGCCAGAGATGGGAGGCAGCTCTGGGCTGGGGTCGAGTCCTGCAGAGACAAAGAAAACAGCTCCTGCTACAGAGCCAGGGCCCCGCCAGCAAGCAGCAGAGGGACAGGAGCAAGGAGCTGCACCAGCCAGGGCTGCGCGTCGCTAGCACGAGGCTGAGCGGTCCGGTCTCCGTGGGAAAGCATCGGGTGCCCCTGGGCAAACGTGTGCTACATGCACACATACTTGTATACAGACATGCACGTATGCACGAGTATGCACATGGGGACATACTTGCCATGCATGTGCGCACATGCCCACCCATGTGCACATGCCCATATGCACACCCACATATCCACACAAGCACACCCACATGCATGCCCACATGAACACACCTATGTACACCTGCGCATGCACACGTGCACACCCACATGCATGCCCACATACATATGTACACCTGCACATGTGCATGCGCGCACGCGCACACACACACACGTATGCACAGACTCTGAAAATCTGAGGAGCTGCAACAATTCGGGCTCCCCAGCACACCCCTGAGGCTGCTCAGTGGGGCAGCCACCAGCCCCCTGCAACCGGCACTCTGGGCTCGGCTTCCCCGAGGTCTCTGCTCACACCCTCCCAGCCAGCCCAGGCCCCAGACGCCTGCGCCCATTAGCACCCAGTAGTGCCTGGGCACAGCACTGGTCTTGCTGGTGCACGGGGGCATCTCTAGGCAAGCAAAACCACATCTGCAAACACAGGCACATCAGTTCTTCCAGGGCACTGCTGTCAGCACCTGATAAAGTGAACCTGGGTTTGTGAACGCTGGTGCTTGCGCTCTCTCTTATCTAGTTAGTCTATAAAGTGCAGCTGTGCCCTGCCTTCTGCCTGCAGACCGACACATGTAGCTGCCTCTCACCCCTGGCAGCAGCCGCCCCCTGACCCGCGGCACAGCTAATGCCAGCCCGGGCTGTCTGAGGCCTGCGTGATGATTGAGATGGTCTCCATCCACGTACAACGGAGGTCTCCCCACAGCAGCAATGGAGGCACTGGCTGGGCTCTGCCTTTGGAAATGGGGGGCAAGGAGGGTGGCCAAGTCTGGACGGTTCCTATTCAAGGCGGTCACGTTAGGCCGGAGCCCAAGGGAGACAGCCCACACACGGGAGCAGGCAGGGAGGGCGTTTGCAGTGGGTGCAAATCCTCTGGGACAAAACAGAGGTCAGAGAATCAGAGAAGCGGGGCTGGAAGGGACCTGCAGAGGTTGCATCAAGTCCGACCCCCTGCCCGAGGCAGCATCAGCCCTGTCCAAGCCCTCCCTAGAGCTGGACTGTCCTCAGACGACAGGACAAGGAGCAATGGGCTCCAGTTGCAGCAAGGGACACTGAGGTTGGATATCAGGAAAAACTCTCTTACGAGGAGGGTAGTAAAGCCCTGGAAAGGTCATCTAGGAGAGGTGGTACAGTCTCTGTCTTTGGAAGTTTTGAAGACCCGGGTAGACAAAGTCTTGGCTGGGATGATGTAGCTGGGGCTGGTCCTGCTTGGAGCAGGGGTTGGACTGGATGTGACCTCCTGAGCTCCCTTCAACCCTCATTGTCTGTGATCCCAGACAAATCCATCATCTAAACTTATAAAACTACCAACACTACAGCAGACCTTGCACCCGACCCTGCCACGGGGAAAGCCGGGGGAGCGCGGCAGCCAACACCCTGATGCTGTAAAAGGTTGTTAATGCATCTCGAGAGACCTCAGGCAGAGGCCGTGCTCCTGCTACAGAAGAAGGCAAAACCCCGCAGTCTGTACCAATCTGAGAAATACCGTGCAATGGAAACAGGCTGAATCAGTCCGCAAAGATGAAGGCAGCCACACTTGGGACGCACTGGGCAGGTCTCGACGCACCACGACACGGGGCCGCGAGCATCCGAGGCACCTGCACTGTGCAATGATGCTCAGCAAGACCCAGAAGGGACCCCTGCTCAGGAACCCCCTGGACAGAGGAGAGACATCCCGATCTCTGGTTTTGCCCAGACATCAGGTAGGACCTACCCCAAAGGCTGCGGGCAGGGGAGACTACAGAGCCTCTCCCCTCTAAACCGCACCCTGGAGCCAGTCCCCAGCAGGCGCCAGGCCTTGATCGCTAGCAGAAGCCAACTTTGCCATACTTGCACCATTTCACCCCATGCACCGCTCTCGGGAGCGTCAGGGGGGGAAAAGGGCACCTTACCTCCACCGACTGGATGGCCTCTTCACCTCCTTCTCCACGCAACGAGTTCAGTAACCCTTCCTCGGCTACGGCATCTCTTCCAGAAATGCGGCCGGTCTCCATTCAAGGCCAGGCAGCGACAGAGAACCCACCACTTCCCTCCTTCACTTGTTGCGATGGTTTGTGCATCCATCTGTTCAGCCCCTCTTCTCACTAGGAGGCATTATCCCAGCCCTCGAATTATATGTGGCTATTTCCTGCAGCCTCTCCGGTTTGCTGCCCCCAGCACCAAACGAACGCTGCGTGCCATTACCTGTACTTCTGCTCCCCACGGCCCACTCGTATCTCCCAGGACTGCACCAGCCCGGGGTGCCTCGGCCCTGCGCAGAGCTCGCGTTCAATCCGCTCTCTGCTCCGACCCCAGCCCCTCTGCGGGGTCCCTGCATTGCAGGCTGCAGCCCCTACTGGGTTTGCCAGCGCTACACACAGGGCTGTCTGGCTGCCCGGCCTCCCGCGTCCTTTCCCATCCCACTCCCCCGTGGCAACAGCAGGTTCGAGCAACGCTGATTCCATCTTGGAGACCGGTTTTAAACAAGTCTCCATAAAACTAGCTGCGACTGGCACTTGACCGTGCTGTATTAAGTGAACCCGGTGTCAGCCTGTCCGTGATTTTGCCCAGAACTGCTGCCAGACAAACCAGTCAACGCTTCCCTCAGTTCTCATATTCCCCCTATTTGAACGCTGGCATGTCAGGACTCCTCCAGGCTCCTGCAGTAGTCTTAGATGTATTGAATAAAAAAAATCACATTCCAGGGAGACCTTCTCGGCCAGCTCTTTTAAGACTCTTGGAAGACAATTATTGGACTTGCTGATTAATTTTATCCCCAGTACGTTTTTTGACATTTTTCTTAGGACCACAAAGTACTTTGCTACCTCTGTATGTGAGCACGCACATCACCTTGCTTCTTTTTATATAAGGACAGAAATGTTTCTTGCACTTACCCCCGTATACGAGGCACTGCAAGATCCCGGGAGAAGAGATCCTAGAGGCAGATACAATTATTAGTTATGAATAAAGACAGAAGCAGCTTCATCACACGGTAAAATACAAAACAGAAAACTGCTGCGACTTAATCCATAAAGAGCGAAGGGACCAGCGAGGTCCTAGTCTGCGACCCGGGGTCCCGGGCAGTGTCATAATGCAAATGATATCCTAACAGTAACGAAGCACCCAGGAGGTCACCCCCTGCCCCCCAATTCACCACCCTACTTTTCCAGTTTAGCAAAACGTTTCGACTGCTGCAAAAGCTACACCGAGCGCTACAGTACAAAAGCTGCCGTCGTCACCAAAATGAATTCTGATGACAGTTATCTGAACTATCTAAAAGACATCAACTTTAGAGGGTCAGAGAGGAAGGAAAGCTGCTAAATTTACGGAGGATTGTACTCTCCTAAAGACTCATGACTGGCAAATCTGGGCTATGTTTTCAGCATCTGCACTTTGCCACAGCAAATTCAACCTTGTTGAATGCTGTAAAATGCTGAGCACTTGTGCCGTCTAAATAGCTCCTTTCCATTTTTGGAAGAGGATTAGTAAATTATAGAAGAAAGCTATTTAACATTCAGGAAATGTAACCCATATATGCGAGTTATCAATCATGCCAGGCAGATGGTAAATGTATCTCCTTTCACCACAAATTGAGCAGCAAACATTCAAATTCATCACCAAGACAACATATTTAAATTCCCTTCTATTTTCAATTCTGACATTCTTAAATTGCTAAGTAATGAAAATCAATATTTGCATCCAGAGAGTTGAAGGAAAATGCTGGAAAGTCGGCATCATGGCAGCCGAGGCACGCTCTAAGTATTTGAAATCTAGCAAATTAAGAGACGGTAGATTGGGGTTAATATACTGTACGTAGGTCAGCGTGATCTTGGCAACTAAGAAAGCAGGGCTCTCCCCCTCCAAGCTGCCAGTGCCCGGGGCCACGGCTGTCACCAGCAAGGGGGTTTCCAATTACCCGGCCCCTGGGCACCCAGCGCTACGTTTGCTCTGGACATGAAACGGGAGGAGTCTTGCAGAACAGGATTTTGTGTTGGGATTTTTGTGGTGGGATTTCATCCCGGGTAGATGCTGCTGTTTTTTTAAGGCTATGGACGAACTGCCATATCTATGGGTAAGACAGAGCACCAGTTATCCGATTACCAGGTAAATGGGACCGGTAACCCTCTGTCTGATCTTCCCGGAGGCTTGAGAGACTGCTACACGCGGTCCCAGGCGGCCGTCCAGCTGCATTGTTAGCGTACAGGTCTAACGATCGCTTCATTTGCAGAACGAGCACACCTTTGTACAAATCGCGTGCTCTCGTGCTTAATGCAACTTCCAGGGGTCCGTCGGGGGAAACGACCGCCATCCAGCAGTGCAGCGCCCGCCTTTCTGGGAGGCTGGGGAGACAGGGAGGCACGAGGGGAGAGCCAGGACGACAGGCAGCCCCAAAGCACCTAGCTAGCAGCAGGCACGTTTAGCATTAGGGTCGTCGCTTCAAGGATACCATCTCCTCAGGATGACATTTAAAAGCCATTAGGCGGATTGCTCACCAAACGTGGATTTGTGTCGACTTATCTGCAGTCGGGCGCGGACAGTCTCCCACGCGCGCGGTTCGAGTGACGCGTGAACCAGCCCGAACGCGCCTTAAGATAAAAACTTTTATTTTACAATTTTATAAAGCAGCTTTACATGAAGCACAAATGTTGATCCATTTACTTTGTATAGAAACATAATAGTACCTTTCCCTCTGCAAAAAATCATGTCTCGCGGTATAGAAAACTAACGTGTGCACATTGTGCTTAAACTGCAAAGTCTGTACAGCTTTACAAAGGACTACCCTTTAGAAGGGCATCCGGTAAACAATTTATTGCATATTTAACACATGGTGTATACCCCACATGTAAAACGTAGAAAACAATAATCAAAAAACCCAAAAGAATAAAGTACAATTACAAGGTGAATGAAAATAGCAGCTTTCAGTGAATGTCTTGCACAATGACCAAGAAAAACAGCACTGCCACACATCCAGAGTTGTGCTTGTGTGTCACTGGTTTGCATATACCCACGTGCACGGTGTTGGATGAAGTGTACACACACACACACACACACACACACACACACAGAAATCCTAACAAAAGGGTTATAACAGACCTTAGCCCCTAAGATCTTTGTCAGTTTTAAAGTGGAGGTACAGAAAGGGGTCGCTGCTATTTGGTGAATTCGGACAGACGAACGCTATTCGGCACTGGTGCCCGACAATTCCCTCCCCCGGCTCGACTCCTTTAAAAAAAATAACAACAACGAAGAGGGATCACACTTGAACTCTTGTAGGCTGGAGATGCACTCACACCTGGGTGTTCAATTTACACTCACGCACACGCACAGGGGACAGCGATGGCAACGGCGTTAAGGGTAGAAGGATGCATCTCCTGTTTCTCTGCTGACCGGTGCTAAATTATGCCTCCAAACAAGCCTATTTCGTCTGCTGCTGGGTGGGTTGAAGGCAGGGTATGAGACACAGAAAGATCCATGCCGCTAGGGTTCGGGTTTGTTTTTTCTGTCCGTCTTTTCCTAACAGGCTAGGAACTCGTGGCCGCTTTGCTAAGGCACCAATACTCGTCACAGAAGCAGTACTCTAATGTGCTCGTCCGATTCACCCAGCTGGAACTGGCCGTGCTGTCGAGGAAACGCAGGCAGGAGGACGTTTGCCTCGCTCCCAGATAATATCGGCCTTTGCAGAGGAAACAAGGGTTAGGGGGTTTATTTTTGATTGTTGGGGTTTTTTTGTTTTTGTTTTTTTTTTTAATTTGAGGAGAAAAACTCATCTTTTATGACTTTGGTATTGATAAGGGATTTTAGGTTTCAAAACACTTCTGCTGTGGCATCCGCTAGGCGATACGATCGCATTCTGCATTTGCAAAGATCACAGGAACCACCGCCCGGTTCCACGTCTTCGTGAGCAAATGGAAAAATTCAGTCAAGTCCACCTGCGTCCCGTCCTCGCGCCTGTCCTTGCCAGCAAACTAATGCCTGCTTTGTCTCTGAGAGCTGCTTGATTACTGAAGCCACTAATAACTTATACAATAGGATTAATGGCAATGTTTCAATAAATAAATGTACTTGGGGCTGGAAGGGACCTAAACAGATCATCAGGTCCGACCCCCTGCCCTGGGCAGGAACGTGTGCTGGGATCGTATCACCCCAGCCAAATATCTGTCTAGCCTCCTCTTGAAGACCCCCAAGAGCACCACCTCCCTGGGGAGCCCAGTCCAGATCCAGTTATTCCTAGTAACCCCCAGTGGCGCCCGGGGGAACAGACCCCCCCCATTCCCACTGGTCCCCCCTGGTGAGTTTGTAGATGGCCACCAGGTCCCCGCTCCACCTTCTCTTGCTGAGGCTGAACAGGTTCAGGTCCCGTCGCCTCTCCTCGTAGGGCCTGCCCTGCTGCCCCCGGATCATGCCGGTGGCCTCCTCTGGACCCTCTCCATGCTGCCCACATCCCTCCTGCAGTGCGGTGCCCAGAACTGGACACAGTACTCCAGCTGCGGCCTGACCAGTGTCGCATGGGGGGGAGGATCACCTCCTTGGCCCTGCTTGCAATGCATCTGTGGATGCACAAGGTGCGGTTGGCCTTCCTGACCGCGTCCCCACACTGTCAGCCCATGTTCATCCTGGAGTCAACAATGGCTCCAAGATCCCTTTTTGCCACCGTGTCGTTGAGAAGGGTGTCCCGCAGCCTATAGGTGTGAACCTGGTTCCTTCTCCCTAGATGCAGCACCTTGCACTTGTCTGCATTGAACTCCATCCTACTCTCATCTGCCCACCCGTGACCTGTCTCGATCTAGCTGGATGCTGTCCCTCCCCTCCAGCGTGCCCACCTCGCCCCACAACGTGGTGTCCTCAGCGAATTTGGACAGCGTGCATTGCACTCCCACATCCAGATCGCTGATGAAGATGTTGAAGAGCACGGGCCCGAGGACCGAGCCCTGCGGGACCCCACTGCTCACATCCCTCCAGGTCGAAAACGACCCGTCCACCACCACTCTCTGGGTGCGACCATCTAGGCAATTTGCCACCCATCTGACTGTGTAGGCATCGACGCCACAGTCACCTCGTTTTTTTAAGAAAATGTGGTTGGAAACCATGTCAAAGGCCTTCTTAAAGCCCAGGAAGACGACATCCACCCCGACATCCTCGTCCAGGGATTTTGTGACCTGATCATAAAAAGAAACCAGGTTTCTGCCCTCAATGAACCCGTGCTGGTTGCCCCTGAGCATTACCTGCCCTGCCGGGCCCGTGCAGATGTGCTCCTGGATGATTTTCTCAAAGGTTTGCTGATGTCAACATACGCTTAATCATACCGGAAAATCCCTGGAGCTTCGGGGGCTGAGATTCATAATGTGCCTGTACCAAAATATTGGCAGGTATTAATATGGCCTACAACCAAATTCCAGCTAGCTTACCATAATCAAATATTATTGGTCTAGTGACACGATCAATTGGTTTTTACTTCCTTGGGTTTTTCAGTAGGCAATCCACATGCTGAAAGACCATAAAGTCCAGCGAAAGGAGGTTATAAATACAAAAAGGAAATTCTGTGTTAATTCTGAAACCTGGACGGAGCGAACGTCTGGGTTCGGATGCGTTCGGTTATTGCACGGATACCCTCTCTCACTTGCCAGAACCACTAAGACGATTCAGACATAAAGAATAAGCTCAGGGCCGTAGGTGTCGTGAGTGTTTAAAGCATAGGCAAAGGTGGGGAGACAGACACAATCATTTTAGCGTACTACGTTCTTGATCGGCTTTTTAAAAAAGCATTTTAAAAACAAAATTGCCATAGGAAAAAAAAAATCACCGTTAAGTCCACTGAAATCAAGGCTCCTATGAGCTACTCAAAAATTAGCTCCTTAGCCCATGTTTAGGATGCCAACAGAAATCTCCCCCATGCACACAGAAGCCTCTTCAATGCAATTGGAAATACAGTACACAAGAGAGATTTCAGTGGCACGGCAGAAACGGCGACCAGCAAGCCTCAAACGTGATTGTAGCCTTGGCTTTATATAAAAAAAGGGGATGGTATGCTTGCAAAGTTTTGTGCAGTCAGCTAGTCCCACTTCGAGTTGTGCTTACGTAACACAAGTTAGGAGCCCGAATGCTGGCTAGGTGCGTTTTCGAATCGACACACCCCTAAAGAAACCGTACGTTGCGAGTACCTCGATATACAGAACCGTAAAACAAAGATTTGTGTATTTTCCCCCCCTTCGAGAAAAGAACCGGTATAAAAAACACCTTTAAAAAGATACACTGTCCACTACCCAGGCTACAAGTAAATACACAGTTACTGCATTACACCACGATTCGTTACTCTGTTGTCAACATATACACAGATTATTCCATTTCAAAGGAGGCCACATCCTAACTTTTCAGGCAAGTGCTGGACTTTAAGGACCTTTATGGCTTCTGTAAATTATCTTTTTTTTCCCCCCCTCCCCTACAAAAAGGAATTTTTCCGCCCCCCGAAACTCAGGAGTACAAATGGAGTTTGACACGGGCGAGTGATTTCATGGTGGGACGCTACGGACAGGTAAACGAGTTGAAGGAGATGCTAGCTTTGATCCAAATTCTCCTTACCGGATCGAAGCATTACCGCGCTGGAATGCAATCGTTTCACATCAGTTTTAAGGATCACTTCTTTGAAACAGCCCATCGCTTAGTACGCAACCTTTTACAACACACCCCGTTTCCCTTCGAGAAGTCCAGCGGCTCCCGCAGACAGCAGACGCGTGGTTTTGGTTGTCAGCTCTAGTTGTGCTTTGCCCTGCCGCCCTTCAGATAGCTCTTCCACCTCTTGACAAACTCTTTGAAAATCGGGGCCTCATCAATCGTGCTCAGCAGCTGGAGCTGGTTGATGTGGGTGGTGTGATAGTCCCATCGGGCCAGGTTGGGAGCCGTGCCGAGCATGAAATGGCGAAGGTCGTAGATCGTCCCTGAGCCAGTATCGTAGAGTGGAAGCATGGCTTTGAGGGACTCCATGCCCCGGTCGTACAGAAGTTTTGCCTCTTTCCCTAGTTTCTCCCCCGCCGTTTCTTTCAAGTCATACAGCCCGATTAACGAGTACATGAAACCGTTCAACACGAACGAGCTCGGCGAGGTCGGGTACTCTTCATACCAGTCGTGCTTCTTCATGAAGACGGCTTTCACGCCGTGCTGCTCAGACAGGAGCTTGTAAGGTGCTGTGGCCCGTAAAGCTGAATTGAGGAATGTGTGGTCTTTCGTTAACAGGTAAGCCCTGACTAACGTGGAGATGGCCTGCCCTTGGGCCATGGCAGAGTACCAGCCTGGGTCTAACGACCGAAACCCTTCCCCGAGCTTCCGCATCACCATGATGGGCCAGCCCCCCCTTTCATCCTGGTTCCTCACCAGCCAATCGCTGGCAGCAAAAAAAGCCGCCATGTGCGCCGTGGTCGCTATTGTGATGTTATCAATGAGGCCTTTTCCCTTTGCAATCAACCTGACCACCTTTTTCGGCATGATTTTTGTCTGCTTTACAGCTTTTGTGTTGGAGAGGCCCACTCCCTTCCGGAGGTCAGTGACCAGGTCTCTGGTGACGGTACTCCAACTAGTCCTCGGCCCGATGCCGTAGTAAATGTCCCTGTCCTTGAAAGCGATCAGCTGCATGTTTGAGACGTAGTGCACTGTGAAGAGCTGGTTCTTCTCGGTCGTTTCCAGAACCACTGATATGCTTCCGTTCGTCAGGAATTTGAGGTCAAAAGAAATAATGAAGTCCCTTGTGTTCCCCAGCTGCAGAGAGGCCCCTTCAGTATTTTCTGGAAGAAAAAGAAAAGCACCAGAAACAAAAGAAAATGTGTCAGGCATAAGAAGATCTTCCTGTTAAATGTCCTATTCATCTGCACCCCAGTGGTTGTACCGTATAATGAGGTCACCCGATAAAATCCAAAATACTTCAAGGGCATTTGATCAATAAACCTAAATTCCTATTTCCATTTTTACGTCAGTTCATCCTTGCCTGTTACTAAATTAAACATAAAACGATCCAATTAACGAGTCAAGGGTGACTCCTGTAACACCAAGGGAAATTTCTCCTGGCTAGCCGATGTGAACATCCTGCTGCATTCTCTCCAGGAGGTGCGGAGTCAAACCGGGGCCGAATCGCTTTATCAGCACCTTTGCTAGCTGATCAGTAGCTTGGCAGAAGGGCAGATGCCAGGATGGAGCTTCAGCCAAAGAGAAGATGGCATCAGAAACATGAAAGAATGGGAGAGGCTGTGATGGAAAAAGAGGTACTAGTTATATCATGAAACGTGTTTGGTAGTATCAACATAGCCAGAGCAGACATTAGCCACCCTTTCTAAAATAAATCCTATTCTGATCTCGGCTGGCATCCTAATAACATGATACGGACACCTTGTCCCAGGGGGTTACGACCAAAAAGACAGAAAGGCAGAAAGCAAAAGGCACCTACCGCTATAGGAATTGGCCATGAGAATGAGGTTTGATGCACATAAATTCAGTGTTTCATCGTAGTCTGGAATTACTTGCTCTTAGACTCGCAGTCAGATAAATCATATCAACTACCCTGTGCCTGAGATAATTAACCACCCACTTTTCTCTTCACTTGCCCAGACACAACCTTGTATCAGATCCCGTTGTTATCAGCTTAATTGTTTAGTGATTCCCAGCACATCAGCTCTAACTCTGCAAACCCACTGAAGGCAACGGGCGTTTGTGAAGGCAGAACTGAGGATCCAGCTTGATGACTAGCAGCGCACCAGAGACAACCTGGCTTCATATCCAGAAGCTCCTGAATTTGCAAGGAAATAACGTCACAGTTTCACACTGGAAGCAGAAACAGAAATGGGGAGAAACCGTGCAGTCACAGCAAGGCCGCGTTTACGCTGGCTTTTATAACAGACAACGGCAATTTTAGCAAAAGAGCTTGGTGAACCGAAAAAGAAACAGGTAGTTAGAAATCCACTGGGACTAAAACTGAAATCTATTAGCTGCATCTCTGCATCCTTGACAGCTCCAAGAGCAGGGAACTGATCGGTTTAGGGGGAAAATGAGCACAAAACAAGATGACTTCACATTTCAGTGTGTGCGTGTGTGAGCATTAAACATCTATAAGGGCAAAACTCCCGGTGCTTTCTGGTTTTCACATGTGCTAACAATTAAATAAGTTTTCAAAGCAACATGCCGCCGTGAAGCCCAGTGTTTCTTCACAGGCTGGCTTCCAAATAGTAAAATCTTAATCCCCCCAAACCAAGATGATCAAAGGAATAATTAGTTTGTTAGACTGCATGCAGATCCTATCATTCTGAAAGCACAGAGGGACGATAAACACTTAAAGGCAGTCGTTCTAAATTAATGGTTTTTCAAGGCATTAAAATTCTCATGCAAGAGGCAATTGTTTCTTTGCTCATGCTTCTTGATGTGCGAAATATCCCATAAATATTTCTAAGTGCAATAAATGAGTTGTGACCCCTATTCCTGAAAGTCCATAGGGCTTTTCCCATTTCCCCGACAAATCCATTACACTCGGCATTAGGACTGTTTTCACATTTTGCCTTGTAAGGCTTCATCCCACCTGTTCCTATTTTGATTAATAAATGCATTTTTTTAAATGCTCAAAAGGTCAAAGCTAAGCTCCTCCAAGGTCTCAAACTCAGCACCTAGAGAACACTACCTGTGTTTTGCTACACTAAATGCACTCTTTTGCAAGTGTGTAAGTGTACTAAATGCACTCTATTGCAAGTGTGTAGGTGTAACCCCAGGTAACCCGTCTGGATTTTACCAGCTAGATTGTACCACCTTCCCCCCAACCCCAAGCACCTCCTCACACCTACAGTCTCTCGTTCTCTTTGATCCTCACTGCCTGGCATTTGCATTTTCACAGACCTGTAGTATTTTGCATTATGGCTTCTATTCCACCCAGGAGAGCACACAAACACCAGACTCTCCCTATGCCTGAAGAAGGGTGTTTGTGCCCAAAAGCTTGCAAAGAACAATTTTTCTAACTATTTAGCTGGTCCAATAAAAGAGATCCCATCTACCCAAAGAACCTGGTCTGTCTGCCTACGTCCTTAGCCTAACACGGCTACAACCCAGCGGCTCTACTGTAGGCGACTACCGAAGTCGCAGCTGATACTTAGAGAATGCGGTGAAGTTTGGGCTTTTGTGAAAGCGCATTAGCTGACCGCCCCCGCTCCCATTTCTACTTATCCCAGCCCCGTTTGCTTCCCATCACACAAACAGGAAGTGGGCAGACAGAAAATTTTAAGAACCAAATAAAAAACCCCCCAAAGGTTGCCTATTATTTGCACTGCATTAAGTGCTCATAAATCCATTACTAAAGGGCATCTAAAATAAGGGGATGCGAAGTGTGGCCTTCAAGGTCTGAAGATTACTCTGCCATCAATAAAGGATGAGGGGAGAATACATAAGAGATCCTATAACCTTTCCTCTCCTTCTATTTATCTACTACAAAGACACAAGAGTGTTCTCAACAGTCTTTTCCTCGGAGACCCAGGCCCAAGGTGCTGACTAAAATTACTTCATTGTCTTTTTAAGTAATGGACTCATTAATTCTAATGGGTATTGATTAAGGCGGAAAATACATTATGTCCTTATTAATGAGGCTGTCTTCAGACAAGGGGAATCGTTGCATAAAATAATGAATTTTATCCATGGCTTATTTTGTTAAGTATGAAATGGAGTATGACAAAACGCCAGAGGAAGCAGCAGTACGTCTGAAAAGCACCAGGAGTGGAGTGGGACCTATGGGCGCGTCTACACGTGCATTAACGTGCTTTAGTTAGCGCACATTAAATCTAGTACCTCCATTGTGAGCTACTAGAAAATGGGCATTAACCTGTCTTAATGCACAGTAGTTAAAGAGCATGCTTTTTAAGTGACGTTTAATGCACATTAGCCTATTTTAATAAGCATTAATAGCACTGTTTTTAAAGTGATGCTTTAATGAACATTAAAATAAAGTAATGCGCATTAAAAAGCACATGTGTAGATGCACCCTATGGCTCTAGGGAGAGACGTATGCATTAGCTGGCCATGCTTCGGGACAAAGCCTTGGCTATAGCTGGAAGTAAACAGCACAGGCCTCTGGTTGGGCTGTTTATAGCCAGCCATTCCTGAAAATAGCAGAAAGGCTCTCCAAAGTCACTCCGGCTGCTCTCACCCCCAAAGGGCTGGCATGGGAGCTGGGGATCAGTTGGACAGAGGAAGCCTCACCAGCCTCTTTCTCCTGGGCGCCTCCTTTGCTGTGACAACAGAGACCCACTACAACCTCAGGGATCCTGCTATGCAGAGATGATGATCCAAGTTACCGGTGACTGATTAGAGACTCAAAGAAGACCGGATAGAGGACACAGACAGTCACACCAGACCCCAGGAGTAGGAGCAAGATAAATCTCCCTGAAAGCCCTCAGACCCAATTCCATCATCTTCCTGCGCACAAGCTTTACTGAACCGGACAGCTGCTCTATTCTGTAACCTACAGATCCCATCTATTAAAGATCCCCCTCACCCAGAAACAACCAAAAGAGGTGTGTGCCAACCATAACTCGCTCGCAGACTAGCCCTGGCTACACAAAATCGACAGCGTTGTGCTGTGGCCACGAGAGCATTCCACGGCTGAGCATGGCCTCCTCTTGTCAGCCTGAAAGAGGCCTGGACCGATGGGCTAACTATGGCAGAAAGACCTTGTATAGCAAGTGTCAGCCCAAATATCTACATCTAGCAAAAAGTTTCTGACTGCGGGGGCTGCTAAAGGAAGGGCCACATAGGTAAAGCTCTACAAAAGATTTCATGAGACCATGTTGGCATTAAAATGCTTAGAAAAATCACTGAGGCAAGTGCTGTTTTATACTCCTGAACCCATTCTGAAGTTTTCTGCCTCTGACAGGCATGGCAGCCCAAAGAGGTGGCTCCTCCAATTGCTTGTGTAGCACCATCTCTTCCATAATACAGCTACGCTGCATTTGCGAGTTAAAAGTCAGAAAAAACTAAGCTGGAAGTTAGAAGGAAAGAAAAAATGAAGAGGCTGAGAGAAAGGAGTAGATGTTTCGTGGATGGGAACCGGATATACACCTCTGTACTTGATCCGTGAAGTCGCGTCTTCCCTGGGAACCTCCCTGCAAATTAACAAGTTTATCCGCTAGGACTCTACAGCAACCCACCTGGAGCGACGAACTGCTTCACGTTCGTGAACCGGGATTTATCGGACACCGTTGCAACAGAACAGCCTTTTGGGACAGTCCAGTCAGTAGGCCTGCTGCTTTTGTCCTTGTCTTCGGCTGTTTCGTACACCTCTATGTGAGGAGGTTTCTCCGTCAGGTTTTTACTGTAGTGACTCAAGCCATACTGTGCAATCTGGATTGGGTAGAAATAGCCTTGAGGCCCCCACTGTGTAGATAACGGCACACCTGTAGACATGGGGGCGGGAACCACAAATAATTTTGTAAGATCACGTAAAAAGCAGTTTAAAACTCCCCAATCCCCCCCTACCCATGCAAATACTGGTAAATAGTATTTATAACCTCCCATCATTAGTTCACAGGCCCACACAAAGAAGCCCTGTTCAAAGAGGTGACTTTCTCCTTATTATACCGTCTGCAGTTACTAAAAAGCTGCTGTCAAAACGGACCAGATGCGAAAGGCAGAATGAAGTCCTCGTGTTGTACCACGCAGGCAGGCAGGCAGGCAGGCAGCTGCTAGCTGAAACGCCACGCTTGTCCATAGATATCGCATGCTTGCATGGATTTTCCCCTTCTACTTCGGAGACCATTAAATCCCAAAGGACGCCACGTTCTGCAGAATCCCCCCAATATAATATAAATCGTTGGCAATTTACAGCTCTGTCCTCGTTATTCCTAGAATCTGGCTCAAGTTAATTGATGCGGAACCTACAATTTTACTCGACACCTACACACCTTCACTAATTACGACAGCTCTCCAGCTACAACCCTATTACAAGTAGTTATTGAAATAATGCCAATACAGTCACGTGGCGGCTCCGCTCTGCTATTAGCAGAACCTACGAGTGCTCCTCGCTCCAAGTTTCGTAGGTTTGGCATGATGTATAGTTAAAGAAATGGCAACCTAGACTCTAGCCTAAGTCTCTCCTCTCAATCTGGCTGCTCCTAGGGTTTTTCTGAAGAAGCTGCCTTGTCCCAGAGCCCAGAAATGAAGGCTCCCTTTGTTTTATCCAACTGCCTCTGACTCGGTGCCTTTATTAATATCCATTCAGATGTGCAACGATACCATCCCGTTCACAGCCCTGGCAACCAGTATGACAGATATAACACTGCATCACTGACAATGTGGGCACGAACACAGGGAAGGAGGCTATTATTTATATACAAAGAGGTGAGCATAAAAGCACATGCCTCTTTGAACCAATTAGTCTCCAAGATGTGACCCTGCCCTACCTTCTGCCTATTTAGCTAAAATAGCTTGGTGAGCTAGAAGAAGAACGGAAGTCCACGAGCAGCACACGGCAGTTAAGCTTTGGATAAAGGTTTCTTCAAATCAGGCTCCTTTTCAACTAAAACAATTCCCCGGCCTTTCAACGGAAACTTAAAAGCCGAATCTCCCGCGGAAAGGAAAGCTAGGATTCCTGCCCCACAAACCTTTGAATGGGGACAAAGAGCAAAGCAAATTGAAAGTGAAAAATAAATACTGTGGCATTCGCATCATTTCCCCCTTTGGAAGCGGCAAGCGCAGAAGCCAGCGGTGCCTGAAACCTGGCGTAATGAAAAGATTAGTTAAACTAAATTAAAGATGATACATTTTCATATATTTCTGCGCTCCCTGTTACTAATAATAAGTGTTCTTGATAGCGACTTGATGGACTACTACTGCTTGAAGAGTAAAAGCATCAAGGGAAATATTTAAGTACTGTGTATTATCTCAACTGCTGGAAGCTAGCTTGCTTATTAATGCTAAGTGTTCCCCGTTAAGGGTGCGTGCATTGGGATCGGAAGACGCACAAAATGAAAATCTGCTATAAAAGCCTTATTTGTAGCTGTTAATGTACGGAGATGACATGATTAAATTCTCCAGGTCACGGGACATGAGGCAACATATTAACCTTGTAGGAGAGAGACAAGGTAAAACATAGCAGCTCCTCTTTCTCACGTCTAAGTGACAATAAAAGCCTTTGAACAAAATGATGCAGAATAACAATGCAAAGTCTTCCCCGCTGGCTGTAACTCATTCTCCTATCAAATTTGTTTGCCAGACACCTGTCATTTTATTCCCCCGCCTGCGTCGAGGCTCGGGCATCACCTCCCACAGGGACAGCTCTAAAGGGCGAGCTGCTAACACCAAATCTGTAGGTAAACGATGCTCGGCAATTTGGTTCGATTCAGTCCCCACCAGGTTGTGCCCGAAATACCCGTCAGCAAAATGTGTTGCACATTTGCCTGCAGCCTACATGTTTTGCGCACCAAGGAGTCGCGGGACGGTGGGGGGCTGCATCGTTTTGTAGAGTGCATCTTACTTGAATGAAATGTGTTAGAATAAAGTGTCGAGGGCGCCGCACAGTGACCAGCAGCAGGTATCTCCAGGCACTCACTATATTTAACATGCCAAGCAGACAGTGTTTTAAAGTCACAATAAGGGGGTAATCATTGATGGAGAGGGATAGAATGACCTAGATAGAAAGCACCTATCTAGATGAATGGAAAAATCTGGCTGGGATGATGTGGTTGGGGCTGGTCCTGCGCAGAGCAGGGGTTGGACTAGATGTGACCTCCTGAGGTCCCTTCCACCCTTGTTGTCTATGAAGCTATTTTTGTGATATCTTTGATCGGATGCACGGTATAGTTGGGAAGTGCTAATGGACAAGCGTTGGGTCATCAGGCGCTCTTGCTCTCCCAGCTTTACAACTGGTCCATAAAAATAAAATCACAAAAAAGCCTTTCCTCATGGCATTTGCTGGACCATCACGTCTACAACGACATCCCAGCCCTACTATCTAGATTACTTATTCTCAAACAGGGTGCCAAGAGACCCCCCCAAGGTGTGCCACAGGGTGCCACACAATGTTAGCACTGTTCGGTGTGCAAACACAATTCACAAGAGAAACTCCGATTTCAAATAGGAATCCACGCTATTAACCACGTTCTGCCCTGCTGTGGGCTTTTGAGTTCTTTGCAACAGAAGAATTGCTCTACTATTTTTCTGTAGTCAAAAAAAGAAGGAAAAAAAAGATTGAAAGCTCAGAGCCGGCTTTTTCCAAGGAGAGCCTCGAGTCTAAAAACAGTCGAGAACCACAGGTCTAGATAAACACAGCCAACACCAAAGCAATTGGCTGAAGTTTCCCAAAGCTACTTAATGTAATATAAGAAATAGGGAGAACATTTTCATCTCATGAGAACAGTCGCCAGCATTGAGAAACACAGCATTTGTGCTGAACGGTATCTAGTCTCCAAGGCTGTCAGCAGATGCTGTCCATGGAGCAGGATCAGCCACTCCACTGGGCGACAAAGGTGTTTCTTGCTGTCCCGAGCTGGGACGTGGAAGTGTGACATTCATGGCCAGGGAATCCCTGGCAGGAAGATTATGGGGGCAGGCCTCTACAAGCAGGGACATCTAGGCACTTTAAAGGTCCTTCCTGGGGTGTGCGGGACTGGACTCCTGTCTGGGGCAGCAGGAGAGCACGGGTAGCTCTGGGCTGCCCACGCTCTCCCATCATAAAGCAAACACACACCCACTGTGAAAACGTGGCACAAAGGTTTACCACCTACTGTTGTAGCCACAATTTTGGACATTTATGGTGCAATGAGGAGACAAGTGTCTGTTTGCTTGGGCTTTGTCCTGACATACAAAATGTTTATGGTGGCACGAAGGCAATGCCTGTTTCTAGGCTAGTTGCAGCTTTGAGGCAGCCATGACACGTAGAACTGGCCCTGTCTGCGGTACAGGAGAGTCGGTTAGAAGGCCTTTTTAAATGCCTGGCCTAATTCAGAGCTAGGTCACCTTGGGACGCAGTTCAAATGGAACCAATAATAGCATTGCACAAGTCCCTTTTTTTACCACTCGCATGCATAGTTTGAGATTAACTGCATCTCTCTCTCCCCGACTATTTTACTGAAATAGGACGGTGATGCTCCTCTCCGTTAAAGGCAAGGTCCAGTAAATGCTGAAACAAACAGTAAACTGAGTGTTTAAAAGCAGATGCAGGGAATCGGATGTGGCAGTTAAGCTCAAGAAAGCAAAACAAATCAATAATCTCGAAAGAATCTTTTAAGATTTCTAAAGCCCGCTGCTGGTAGAGATGTGTTGCAACAGAGCAGTTTATATATTTTTCCAAATGTATGCTCGAGATTAAAACTATTGAGATATTGATGGAAAAGGTGCAATAGAAATATTCACTCAGCTGATAACGGTGTTCTTTGGCATGTGACCTGAAGGACAACAGTATTTGTGATTAATTCAGACACCGTGCATTCACTCCCGGGCATTTTTTCCATATGAATAATCCTATTTTGTGCAGGGGCTTAGAAGCGACCAGATAACAGAAGTAAAAAGCTGATGCTAACGTACAGTGGAATATCACTAATGACTATGAAATACGTGTGCATGTGTGCGCACACACACACACACACGTGATGTTTCAGGGGTGCAGTTAATGGCTTGCAAACCGGTAATTTTCCCCTTAAATTAAAAATCCATCATCCTATCAATGCATTTCGTTTCCCTGAAACAGTTTAGTTTTTGTCTACAATATGCCAAAGAGTGCCAATCGATTTTACAGTAAATTTTGTAAAAGTAATGCGTTCTTGGTACTACAAGACGGCACTAGAGCGCTTGTTCATACAAGTCATGGGCTGCGTGGATTCACCAAGTACAAAGCAGAAGGGTCCTACACTTAGCTTTTCATTTTCCTCACGGTCTTACGTGACAAAGCTTTAAAATGGTTTAAATAATCCCATCTTTAACTCAAGCAATTCATCCGCCCTCAGGAATTACAATGGCTCTGATACCCCAATTGGCTCAAAGCGCATGCTGGGCCCAGTTAAATCTGCATGCATTCAATCCGGCACTATTTGCTCGTGGTGCACAGTATTCATCTTTTTGCTATAAAAAGGCTTTCCAAAGTGGGAGGTTAAATCGTTCCGTTAACTCGCACACGTATGAATGAAAACAAATAAGGTCTTATCTTGTTAAACGCAGTGTGACTGCTGAATAGAGAATACTCCTGAATAGACAGTTCCGCCTCATGCTATCGCACAGATGACCCAAAATGCTCTCTGGTGCTTTGTGCCTCTGCCCTGAGATTATAACCTGTCTCCACAGGGCTGTGCAGTGAAGCACGAGAGGACCTTCTGGTGCTTCCAACCAGCTGCATTAGAGACGCACGAAGGAAGCTGGAAGGACAGCACAACGCTAGCTTGAGGCTTGCATTGGTGACACCCCGACTGAGACTTCGGGAAGCCAGAGACCTCTCAAGAGCTGCCGTTGCAGAACAAAAATAAGCCTCGCATCTCTAATGACGACAGCCAACTTTAAGGGGCATTTCAGCTGTAATAAAGCGGGTCAGACTGACCTTCAACGCCGCTGATGCACTTCACTCTGTCGCGCACTTCCACGTTGTAGCCCTCGAAGGACATGAACACGCCGTCGGGGTGGTAGGGGGCTCTCTGGGTGTACACTTTGGAGTAGCTATGGGAGAATTCAAACCGGTCATACCCATCATACTGAGCAACCTTCCCGTAGACCTCAAAGTACTTCTCCACCCAACTGAAGGGCAGGAAGACCTCGCTGCCCTCTCGCCTCCCTTTTATCGTATGCTCGTCGTTGATCAGACAGTCTATTTCCTCGTATTTCAGTCCCAAAACTTTGTTCCCGTTGCTGTTGAAGCCGCCCACGATAGGCGGGGCTTTCTGCTGCTCCTGCGGCGATGCCTCCTCGCTCTGCTGCTTCACGAGGCTGTTCACATAGTTGTTACTCTCCGAAGCGGCCGCTCGTTTCTCCAAGCTGTCCACGCGGAAGCCGCTGTTGAGACTCCGGGGGAACTGAGCCGCTTTATCGCTGGAGCATTTGTTCCACAGCAGCACCGTGACAAGCGTGAAGAGAGTGCAGATCACGATCAAAGTCTTATAGTTGACCCGAGCTGCCAGGCAACGCATATTCACATCATACCTGCAAAAAACAAGACGGGAGAGGTTTTCAAGTACAAGTGGGGAGCAAGTCCACCGGGAACCAACAGGTCTTTGCTTTTACACGAGTGGCACGTGGTCGGCTGGGCAGCGGGAGAGCTCGTCGTTCCTGTCTTATTAAACACCAAGTTAAATTCCCACCAGAGCCCTACGGATTTGGACTACGATGCCCTGGACGAGTCACGAATGATTAAAAAGTGCAGACAATTGTAAACACGCATACAGACAGAATCGCAATGGACTTGGCAGCTGATAATTAGCCTGTTTAAAGGTCCTGACCAATGCCCTGCATAGCACTGGTCAAACCAGCCGACACTCATTAAGCATTGGATACATTTTTTAGCTCAGTAAAACAAAAGGATTAACCATTCTTTTTTGTAGGATTATCTTCTGGGTTAGATACAAGTTCATGTACAAGCGCAAAGAAACCTCTGATTATTTCACTCCCTTATCCTCATGTAATTCTTGTATACAAGTGCTCTGAATTTTTGTAGAAAGAAATTACACACAAAGTATTTATCTATAGAAACACACAATTTTCATCCAGCAAGCCAGAGTGGATAACATTCGCATGCAATTTGTAATTCAATTTTTTCCTTCATTAGAAATGCTAAAACCTATTCTTCACTGTGTCTCGATATGTCAAGCAAAAACCAAGCTTACAAAAAAACCTAAATACTGATAATTAGCTGCTATGGATAGTTGATCATTACCAACTCCTTCGGAGTGCCACACTTAACCAAACAGACCTCAGGTCTAAGGTTAAGACGTAGACCTAGATATTAGACAGTATGTCTAATGTCCATGTCTAACGTCTAGCAATCTCTAGACATGTTTCATAGTTGGTCGGGTCGGAAGGGACCTGAGCAGATCATCAAGTCCGACCCCTGCCATGGCAGGTAAAAGTACTGGGGTCAAACGACCCCGGCAAGGTGATCATCTAGCCTCCTAGTGAAGACCCCCAGGTCATGCTGGCACCAGTGATGGGTGGCAGGATTGGCCAGTTTTTGATGCCTGGGGCCTGATAGGGTGGGCTGGGTCCTTGCTTGTGGGAGGGCAGGTTCCAAGGCCACCTCTCCAAAAGGAGTACTTCCAGGGCCAAGGGGAGGGACTTCCGGTGGCAAACGTCAGGGGTAAGGGGGCGGGACTTCTGGTCCCAAGAGGGCAACCAGCAGGTGGGGCAACTGAAGGGGTGGGGCTACCCTTGCGGCCCTTTACAGCTCACCAAAACTCATCAAGCGGCCCTTCGCCCAAAATAATTGCCCGCCCATGTCATAGGGCCTGCCCTGCTGCCCCTTGACCATGTGGGTGGCCTCCTCTGGACCCTCTCCAGGCTGTCCACATCCCTCCTGAAGTGCGGCGACCAGAAGTGGACACAGTACTCCAGCTGCGGCCTGACCAGTGTCACGTAGAGGGTGGGGATCACCTCCTTGGACCTGCTCGAGATGCATCTGTGGATGCACGACAAGGTGCGGTTGGCCTTCCTGACCGCGTCCCCACACTGTCAGCCCATGTTCATTTTGGCATCAGTAATGACCCCAAGATCCTTTTTGCCTCTGCACTGGTGAGAAGGGAGTTCCCCAGCCTGTAGGTGTGCTGCTGGGTCTTCCTCCCCAGGTGCAGCACCTTGCACTTGTCAGTGTTGAAACCCATCCTATTCTCATCCGCCCACCCCGTAACCTGTCTAGGTCTGATTGCAGCCTGTCCCTCCCTTCTAGCGTGCCTACTTCTCCCCACATCTTAGTGTCTTCAGCAAATTTGAACAGGGAGCTTTCTACCCCCTCGTCCAAGTCGCTGATGAAGATGTTGAACAGCGCGGGTCCGAGGACCGAGCCTTGGGGGACCCCACTGCCCACAGCCCTCCAGGTCGAAAATGACCCGTCCACCACTGCTCTCTGGGTGCGGCCCTCCAGCCAGTTAGCGACCCATCTGACTGTGCAGGTGTCAACGCCACAGTCCCCAAGTTTTTTAATGAGAATGGGGCGGGAGACAGCGTCGAAGGCCTTCCTGAAGTCCAGAAAGACTACATCCACTGCGACACCTGCGTCCAAGGATGTTGTGACCTGGTCACAGAAGGCCACCAGGTTGGTCTGACAGGACCTGCCTCTAATGAACCCGTGTTGGTTGTCCCTGAGCATAACCTCCCCTGCCGGCCCCTCGCGGACATGCGCCAGGATAACTCTCTCAAAAAGCTTCCCCAGGACCAAGGTAAGACTAACTGGCCTGTAGTTTCCTGGGTCCTCCTTCCTCCCTTTTTTGAAAATGGGAACCACATTGGCCCTTTTCCAGGCCTCTGGCACCTCACCAGAGCACCACGAGTGCTCGTAAAGGCGTGCCAGGGGTCCCGCAATGACCTCTGCTAATTCCCTCAGCACCTTGGGGTGGAGATCATCAGGACCTGCTGGTTTAAATACGTCCAGTCCCTCTAGAAGTTCCCTGACTAGATGCTTACTGACCCGAGGCCTGGGTGCACCTCCCCCAGGGCCTGAGGGGGTCCCGGTGGGTGGGCTGGTCCAGTCCCTGCTCGGGAAAACGGAGGCAAAGAAATTGTTAAATAGGTTAGCTTGGTCATCTGGTGCGACGACCAGATTTCCTAGCATGTCTTGCGTAGGCCCCACATTACCCAGTACCTTCTTTTTGCCCCCTCTGTATTTAAAAAAGGACTTCTTGTTGTCCTTGATCCAGGTCGCCAGTCCCATCTCCACCTTGGCCTTCCTGACCGCCCCCCTGCAGCTCTGAGCACCCGAGGTGTAGTCCTCCCTGGTGGAATTTAAAGCACACCGTACGAGGTCAGCCAGCCTGGAAGAGAAGACACGCTTGCCTTTAGGAGAGAGGTGAAGCCCCTCCCACCCGAGCATGCCTCTAATGTCTATTAGACAGTATATCTAATGTCCATGTCTAATGTCTAGACACAAGACAACAGACATGTCTAAGTCTATGTCCAGTGTCTATTAGACATAGACAGGGAGAACGGCAGGGCAGTGCCGTGCACTACCACACTGGAGGAAAAAGTACTTTTTTTTTTTGGATCCAACTACACTGCAACCTCTAGCAGGCAGAGGCAAGAACGTGGGATGAAGACCCTTCCATTACTCTCTAGCAAGCTCTCAAACCAAGGCACGTGTCTTGATGGTGGCACCTAGGAGATGCAAGAAACTTGGGAGGTAAGCTACAACGGAGGGCTTTTATTTGGTAGGGTTAGAAAGGCAGGCCTGGTGGTGAGCTAGAAGTACCAAAGGCAGTAGGATGCTGAAGGAAACCCCCAAGTGACCTTCCTCTATTGAAGTCCTAATGAGATTTAAACTGTGCCGATCAGTAATTCGCCCCAGCAATTTAGGGTACAAACAGAAGAGCATGTCGCTGAAATGATGATGTGCTGCATAAACAGGACGAGCCAGAAACAGCAGTGATCCAAGAGCAATATTTTTCTGAATAAAATGTGGTAAATCTAGCAATAAAACACTCACCGGTTACCAGCTAGAGCAGCAAAGGAGCACTAATGACTGTAATTCACTCCATGGCACGCAGACAGGGAAGGCAAACACAAAGACGCTCCATCAGATACAGTCAAGTGCAGCAAAATGAGTCATTTTTAACCGCGTGCCCTCCCCCCAGAAGCTTTTCAAGGGAACAGGCCAACTACTGTTCTGAGCTTTAAAATGGTAAAAAGTTAAGAAGTCATTGATACACATAAAGGCACCTTCAAATCCTAAGCAACAAGAACATTAGCTCCAACTTGGATTGCTTTGTTGCCGTTTATTATAGACAAGCAAATATTAAAAACCAGTGTTATAAAATATATATATTAAAAAAAAAAAAAAGATTTGGCATTTCTGAACCAATCTGGCACTGCCGCTAATTTACACATACGTTAAATACCCCAAGTCAGGTATTTATGCAAAGCTGTTGCTGCTCATTTTAAACAGTTATTTTAATCATGTGCTTTCTCCAAAACACAAAGCAAAAGTTTGAGGAACAAACCATACTTTACAGCCTTTAGACATCTACAATAAAAGCAGCAAGCTGATTTTTAGCAAGCATGCATGCAAGTGCAAGCCACTGGGGTTTTCTCCAGGAGGAAAGTTGATCGTGCCGGATGGGCTATTAAAGTTTCTGCACCTCAAATCCATTTGGTTTAAAAAAAAAAAAAAAAATCATAATGGGAACAAGCAAGCAAGCTGGTGGCTGTGGGATTCACGTTGCTTCTCACCAGGCTCGGTCCACGCCAACAAGGGAAGGGATGCCAGATGATTTTAGTTAGAGGCCTCTACAGGAAAGGGCAAATTGGGAAAACGCAAGAATGCCCCAAGGGACAGGAGGGAGACTCGCACTGTAGTGCTTTAGGGCTCAGGTTTCTTACCCAGAGTTTCCCCGAGAAGAAGGTAGGGACCGAGATGAAAAGGCTTCTAGCAACAGAAGTCCTTCTGCTCAGATTTTTCTGACATCAGATTTCCCATCCGCAACACTCCCAAGCCCTGCATCAGTTGGTGCAAAAACCAGGATACAGATTTCAGTTATCGAAGCATAGTTGTCCCTCCTTCTATTCAAGAACGAGACCCTTCAAACATCCAAATGACCGCAAAAACGTTTGTTCATTTTCTAAAACTGCAAATCACGTGCCACTGAAACACTGCATTTTTAATTTGATGCTTGGATTTCTTTTCACCAAAGGCAATTCTCAGTCACTGGTAGCTACAGCGTAAAATTTTGGATTTTTTTTTTTTTTTTTTAATCCCAGCATCTTTTCCCCCTTGAAACTGCTTTTGAGCCGATGCCAATCACTGTTGATTTAAGAGGGGAAATAGAAAATGTACCGACTTGACCTGGTGGGTGAAGTGCAGAGCTGAGGTTTGCTGGGTTTTTTAAATTTTTTCTTTAAAAGCCTCTCTCCTTCAAGACTTGTCTTCACCTTGCTACTGAACGCTGCTCCTTCTTCCAGCTGTTTTCCATTTCTTGGAAGCTACAGCGAGTTTGAAAGCGCTCAGATGAAAGGCTTTTACATGGCCTCAGAGCTGCTCTCTTGCAATATTCGCTCTGGGGGTGGGACAGCTGTTGCTCCACGCGCAAGCAGGAGCAAGCAAAATAGATGGGGAAAAGCAAGAATTGAGCAAAGGACACGGCAGACGACCTGATCTGTGGCACGGCCCCTATCACCCAAAGTCATAAATATGTATTGTGCTGTCTGAAATGCTACCGAGAGCGACAAAGGGTAAAAACTCATGGGCTGGCATAGCAAAGAACCCACAGCACAAGCCATCCACAACATAAAAAGCTGATCACAGTTGTAAAGAAATACCCATAACTAGCCAGATATCAGGACTGAAGGCCGCCATACACGTACAAAAAAATTAATCTGACGGTCAGGTTAAAAATGCAATTGTAATCAAGTTATTACGATGGCCAGTGGATTCCTAAATTCATTTAGAAAAGAAGTGGATGAAATGCTAATTGGATTCTGTAACTCTTCGCGTACTGCTGTATACGCAGCATTTGGGGCAGCTATGAGAAATAACCTTAAAAACCAGCACTGTATTACCCCAGATGTTCTTCGAAGCACAGCTCAGGATGTTAAATTTCACATTCAAGTAACGGTACGGTATGTGCACCGCTGGGCTCTATTCTCACCCAAGAAGCTGAAGTGACCTAAGGCGACTTTAATGAAATGCTGCAGAAGTAGCTGTAGTTTCTGCTGACAGACAAATATGCATGAGTTGCGCTCTACAAAAATTAACAAGAATCCTACTCGGCTTGCTTTTCCCCTACTCTTCTTTTA
This sequence comes from Alligator mississippiensis, assembly GCF_030867095.1. Lineage (NCBI taxonomy): Eukaryota > Metazoa > Chordata > Crocodylia > Alligatoridae > Alligator > Alligator mississippiensis. Next base: position 2,992,334 of record NC_081834.1, read on the forward strand.
AATAGAAACAGTGAATTACCGCTCCCTAGTTTTATGCTTCCACACTGTAAGCACCATCTGGCTATTTAAAACTGGACCTTAAAAGATAAGTGTCCTATTTTCTGAAAGCCTAGTTTACTACAAGCTTTTAGAGAATATAAATTTTTATATAATTGTATTTTTATGGTAATGCTAACATAAGAATAAATCTAATTTTCTGCATCAGCAGATAATTTTTAGTGATGATGCTTTCGGGATGACCTCAACAAATATGCTTTGCTTCTTTTATACAAAGAGATAATTCATTTTTAAATGGAGAATAACATTTCCTACATACTTTCCCCCTAGCTATAAAAAACATTTAAAATTTAGTTAAACCATCTGAATGGGGGTGGGGGGGAGAAGACATATGTATATGTTTTTCCATGCCTATTACGCCAATGTTTTTAAATAGACTATTAAATGTTGCTTTATAGCATTGAATAGTTCCCAGGCATTCCACAATTATACGCCGTATTTTTTTTTTATTTTATTCAATTTGCTTCTAATGCCTTGGGTGCTGCATCTCCGCAGGCTCAGTGTAGAAGTTGGAGCATGACTTCAAATAACTGCCTTCAGCAGATCGCTCGCTCAAAGTCACGCCCCAAGACCCCCGGTTTGTGCTCAAGAGAAGGAAACCTTGTCTTTGTGGTCCAACTTTTAATATCTCCATTGTCCTTCTGAAGATCTCGGTGAGACACAAAACTAGTCTAACCAAGTTCGACAAGCTGCAGACAAACCATCGCAGGCAAGATCTGTGATAAGCCACCCATACAGAGTTGCTGCTGGTAACGTCAAGGGACATCCTGATGCATGTCTTGGACTTGGGCTGCGTGGCTAGAGGCATCCCGTTATTCTGAACCACTCGTAAAGATGGGAGGGAGAAAATGGCAAGACTGACCCTACCCTAGTTATGACATGGGGAGGCAGCCAGATCCAAGTTCGACCTGAGCCCAAAGCAGAAGAGACTGACATTCACTGCCAGGAGTTATAAGTTAGTGGAGTGGTTCCAGGGAAGTGCAAGTGAAGGAGTATGAGCTGGTGTAGGCTGAGATTGAGATGCATTCACAGTTGTGTAGGAAAGGCTGCCATTACATTTAACTTGAGTTCAAAACACATTGCTTGTGAAACTAAGGTTTCACTTGTCTTGGTCAACTCTGAAAGGACCACTGCAGCAGACTCTGCGGTGCAACACAAAGTTTATACATGACAAGCCATGATACCGAGCCTGAAGTCAACAGAAGTCCTTCTAGCTTTGGTGGACTGTGCCTCAGGTTGTACCGAAAAAGGCATTGTGGGTGCACGCTAGGAACAGAGGAAAATGTGGACCTACAGTAGTAGAGGTCAGGCATAAAATTTAAGGTGGTCTTGGCTGGCTACAGCTTGAGTATTACAAATATCTCTTTAAAGGCCTTCAAGTTGTGCTGCATCCACAAACACTATTTTAAAGTAAAGTAAAGTTTGGGTTTTAAGAACCACAAGCCCCTTCTCATAGATTTCATAGACATTGGGGCTGGAAGGGACCTCGCGAGAGCATCGGGTCCAGCCTGTGGAGCTCACGTCTGAACCGTTTCCCCACCAACATATACTCTATGCTTTACCTTTGTTCTCCATTACCACAGGCTTTAACACGTGAACAAATATTTCCGAACTACTCAAACAATCCTAACCTAAAGCCACAATTCTTGCGTCTCACAGCAACCAACTGCAACGCCCAGGAATAAAATTTCAAATACAGAACAAGTGAACTATTGAAGAGTTTCTGCTCCTGCTAGGTTCAGGCAATTGTCCTTAGTTAACAAGGAAAAGAACAGAGAAACGTGCCTGTGCCAGTTCAAGGACAACTGGAGACTCTCTCAACCTTTAAGCCAATTTTGAATTATAGAAAAACGCAGGTACCGGTCAACCGCAGAAGTCAGAAGAGAGAGCCTGTAATGGGAAGGAGTACAAAGCAGACCTTGAAAGGGTTGCTTTAAACGGTTTTTATGCCTTTGTTGCTTCATTATGCTATAAATGTGGCTTTGTTGTAGGATATTTTAACCTTTTAAGGAATGCAAGACTGAAAAGATTTTCTACTTGGATGGTATCCCATCTGTCTTCCCTGCTTTTACTGGAGGACACAAAAAGGCCTCAGAGGACGGATGTTGCAGGTTTTGCACCTTAACCCAGTGGTCCTCAACCATTTTAGACTCAAGGCACCCCTCATCAGACTCCAGGCAAGCCTCAAGGGAGACCCTGGGCCTGCCCTTATCTGCTAATCCCCTCCCACTTCCTGCAGTACCCTTCAAAGGGGCTTGGGGCATCCCAGGATACCCCTGCACCCCGGTTGAGAGTCACTGCTCAACCAAACCCCCTGGTTCTCATCCATGTAGGTTTAGCATCACTTTATCCAAAGCCTTCATTAGGTATTGGAATGACAAGCTTTCACAACATGCAAATGTTTCTAAACATCATGGCAAATTAGTCTTTTCCTCTCTCCATTGCTCAGTTTTTAAAAAAAGAATTACTAACTGCATCTACTGCGACCACTGACAGCCAACCAGTTGCCTTTCATTTGCTTCTGTATTCACCACTCAGCTGTCAAAATCATACAGACAACTGAGGAATGGGCTGGTTTTGTGTCATTTGCTTCTTCAGCGTGTCAATAAATTGGATGCCTGACAATGATCCTTAGTTGCTATCACATCAGAAAGTGTTACCACTAAAGAAAGAGTTAAAAAAAAAAAAAATCAAAATTCAAAAGTTATCCCTGAACAGTTAGGGACAGTCCCTAAAACACTTTATTTATCAACTTAGTCCCATAAAAAACTCAACATAGTATGTTTTTGTTACCACAGAAATTATTTAACTAATTAAAATGCAAAGAAATTCCATATTTTATAGAAAGAACGAGTCAATTCCAAACATATGTTAAAAGGAAACAATTAGGACAACTTATTTTGCCAATGCAAATGAAGTGTCGAGGTTTTTAAAACACTGTTTTGAATACAGAGAATGAAAATAAAGTTAAAATAGGGAGAAAAAAAAAGAAAAAAAAAAAGCGAAAAAACCCAACCCTTAAACTACTTTTGCGACTGCTGTTGTATTAATTATGTCTGCAAGCAAAGGGAAGTCTCAGTACTCCATGCTATGAATTATAAATGACTGTCACAGCTGTATACTTTGTGCTGAGAATGCCAGAATTAGTTCTTCAGTGTTTGCTGGCATAGCTGTACACCTCCTATATGAAAGGAAACAAATTAAAATATTTGCTGTCATGATTCTCACATGCCAAGTCCTTTATGGGGAAAAATATATATTCCTAATGCAGCCGCATCTCTTGAGTTGATATTCCCTAAAGGTAAGAATCACTCGGGGAGCCAGGCTGTTGTCACAACACAGAACAGAGGAGTTTCTTAGTCAATTGACTGTTACTCTTGAATGTCCATTTATAAAAAGACAGCACTGGGGAATTGCCTGTAAACTGGTTTCCAGCTGAGGACCATCACCGGCTCTCTGACGTCGGCTAATGAGCAAGCTCGGGTAGAGGAGCATAATACGAACAGGAATCCTATAAAGACTTAGAGCAGTTTGTTTTGTAGATGCTCTTTTGCTCCAGCAGCTTCCGAAGACCGTCCCTCTCCTTACCTGTGCGCTTGCACAAATCGTAGAAATGCAGGGCTGGAAGGGACCTTGGAAGATCACCGAGTCCGAGCCCCCTTCTCTGGGCAGGAATACTGCGGAGATCAAATGATCCCAGCAAGGTGCCCGTCCAGTCTTCTCTTGAAGACATCCAAGGTTGGGGACTGCACCCCCTCCTTGGGAAGTCGAATCCAGATTCGGGTCACCTGTATCGTAAAGGGTCACTAAACTTGACAACCCTGAGCTTTCCCAAGTCCCATTCTGCGTCTCTCTACCGCTTACAGCAGCCGAGAGCTTCTGGCTCTAACACTTATTTGTAGACAATCCTTTTCAGAGCAGTTTATCCAACAGAGCTCGATCAAACTGACAGGTCAGCACCTTCCCCGAGCCACAGGTCACAAATAAGATCTGAACTGCGATCTGCTGCCCCCCTCGCACAGACAGAGAGCACGGGAGTAGCAATGACTAACGCTGATGGAATAAAATCATCAACCTCACACAACCCAGCAGACAGCGCAGTCGACTTGAACAGGTCCTTCCCGCAGAGGAACGACTACGTCGCCGGCAGTGGTCATCAGGTAACAGAGACCCCTAGGAGGGAGTCTTCAGTCGAGGGCCCCCAGAAGGCATTTGATGTGCAGGGTGTGCGGGTAATTCTAGGAAACGCCTTTAAATGCTACCAAATGCATGGGGGCAGGGGGGACACTGGAGACAAGCATCCTGCATGAACTTTAGGACCTTGGTAAGCTGCACCAATTTAACGTTCAGCACTGTTGGATCCATGTTGAGAAAGAGGAGTTAATTGGGCTGACTGGAGTCTTTCCAGACAGAGGGGCCACAGGAAATGGGCCACCCCAATAGTCCGAGTACGCAACAGGGCCCTTCCCGTGACTCACGTTTAAGGCCCGGGGTAAAATCCTAGCCCTGCTGAAGTCAGCTTTGAAACGCCCATTGTTTACAAGGGGGTCAGGGTTTGCCTCTGATCTCAGGAGAGGCGCCAGCAAAGCTGCAAGGGTCATGCTCGGTACCTCTACGTGGCACGACTTCCACGCGATAGAGCGTCGGGATGCAGACTGGAAGGAAGAAGCGTGTTTCCCAGCAAGGGGCCCCGAGAACAGAGAGAAATAACGAGAGCCCGCACGTGCAAACGTTTCCCAGAGCTTCAGGGACACGAATCCCGTACCACCCGGGTGACGAGAGATCCTTTACAGCAGGGCTGTCTAACTGGTGGCCCGTGGGCTCCTGTCCAGCCACCAGCCATTGCTCTTGCACCGACACTGGCAGGTTCCCCTTCTTTCCTCCAGCTTCTAGTTTCTGCCCCGATCCTGGGGAAAAGGGGGTGGGGTGACACAGTGGGAGGGGGCCAGGCTGCTCATGCCATGCACGTGGCCGAGGCAAGCGCGCCGCGTGCTTGGAAAAGAAGGGGGCCACATTGCCCTGCTGCCCAGAAGTTGGATAGCCCTGCTTTACACAGCAGTCTTTCAGGGAAGGCCTCAGAGACAGGTTCCTGGGAAGAAATACGGGCGCTCGCAGAAGAGCACGACCCACGTGAATCAATATTTCAGATTTACGACGGGCCCGGATGCGAGTAGCGAGAGGGGAAAAAAACAACGTGGCTTCACCTGCTTACCGTAGCTTATAAATTTGAGAAAACCTGCACTGACCCCAGGGGCAGGTACCGTCAGAGCGCTGGCAGCCGGAGCGCACCGACTAATCCTCTGGAAGAATGAGCAGCAGAGAGAGGGGAAAAAATAAAAATAAATCTGACTGTTTCTGAACAAGCTGACCCAATATTTCAGAGCGGAGGCTGCACGCTGGCTTCCCAGACAACTCTGCAAAGGCAATTTCAAGTCTAGTGAAACATTTAAATGAAGGGCAGATGGGAGGGAAGGGAATCAGGAAAACTGTTAGAAGCCGAGGCTTCATCAGGATAAAGGATTTGGCCGAGAACTGCCCACCAACTTTCTGCTCCCCTTCCAACGGGGCACGCACACCCCGCGCTGTTAATGGGAGCATCTCTCCTCACCTCCCGGCAAAGAGTTTTAACACACCCTGTCGAGCTCTCGCCTTGCATTAAACCCATCAGCTCCGTCTCCCAGAATACAGACGGGCTCCTGCCGACGTGAGCCTTTGACAGAGGTCGTCTTTGTTCCAATGGCTGACAGGAAGTAGTTGGGAAAAGGAGAAAATTAGGCTGCGGCTTCACCGCAGACTTCTTGCGGCATCACCGTGCTGTCAGGGCTCTGAACAAGGACACGATCCTGACCGATACAGCCGTGCTGGAGAAAGGGGCGTTGTATAGCCGTGTTGGTCTAAGGACTTCGGTAGACGACGTTCTTTGGGTAGATGCGGGTATCTTTTATGAGACCACGTAAATCTTTGGGAAAGTTGTTCTTTGCAAGCTTGCGCCCGAAAGCTTGCGAAGAACAACTTTTCCCAATGATTTACTTGGTCTCATAAAAGAGATCCCATCCACCCAGAGAACCTTGTCTGCCAGTGCTGGGGGAAGGCCTTTGCATGGCCTGGGTGCTGGTATGTCAGCAATGCTGCGCTCTCACACTGTAGCTTTGGTTGGAGATTGTGTGGAATAAAGATTATCGGTAAAACTGCATAAATCGTGTGCACCTTGGGGCAGCTTTGGTTAGGTGCTCCTAGTGCCGACACTACCTTTCGAGGAAGAGGTTAGTGCCGAGGAGTTCTAGATACGGTTGCCTTGCCTTATTTAAATTTACCCAACAGCTCAGCTGCACCCAAATCAGGCTACTCACACGAGTAAGGCCAGCAGGATGTGCACAAAGATTAGTCCATTATAAACCTATGGGATAATCCAGTGCTCCGCCTGCGATAAAGATCCAAGGCTCAGGTTATTCCTTTTCACTAACAGCAAAAATGCACACATGACAAGTTCTCCTCTAAAAAATGCCAGATAAGGAAGAAAAATGACAGAAAGGGCTTTTGTTATCATTTCAGGTCTGGCCTACTTGTTGCCAAGATTTTTCCTCCAGGAGTTTTTCAGAAAATGATGCTCGGGGTGGAAGAGAACATGACGAGCACATAATCTGACCTGCGGGAGAAAAGCCAGTCCAATTTTCCCTAGAAGCCGAGTTAAAAAGCAGTGCCTTTAAGAAAGATAGCTCATCTTGCTTTAAAGAACCAGCGGCAATGATGAGTCCACTGATTTTTAAATAGGGGTGCTGGGGCACACTGGGGTGCCACGAGATCTTTTAAAGGGTGCCACAGGATGTCTAAGGGGATAAGCAAGTAAGGGCAAATTCAGACTCCCCTAACCTGGCTGCTCCACAACCCCCACAGCAAGGAGGTGAGCACTACATAGCATCCTAGAAAGTGAGGGCTGGAAGGGACCTTAGGAGGTCACATCTCGTCCAGCCCCCTGCTCCAAGCAGGACCAGCCCCAGCTACATCATCCCGGCCAAGGCTTTGTCTACCCAGATCTTCAACACCTCCAAGGATGGAGACCCCACCACCTTGCTGGGTAACCTGTCCCACTGCTATTACCCTCCTAGTGAGAATTATTTTCCCCAATACCCAACCTAAATAACAATAAGCTACAATAAATTAGGTTTTTGAAACAGGGCACTGCTCAATTCACAAGGGTCATGGAGGGACACCTTGAGTCTGATGAGTGGTGGCTTAAGTCTAGCAAGGTTGAGACCCACTGGAGGAGTCCGTCTCCCCAAGTAAACCATCCAAACATTGAATCAACCGCATCGATAGGAAAGGCTGGATTTTCTCACTTCCACATCCAGCCACCGAATCACTATGCCTGGATCCATGAGACTGAAAAGCCCCCCACCATTACATCTCTCTTCCGCGTGGATGTAGCTATACGCTGTTAGGATCCCGTGTCCAGTTTTGGGGGCCCCGTTTCAAGAGGCATGTGGAAATACTGGAGAGTTCAAAGAAGTCACACAAATGATTCGGTTCCCTTCATTTCAATCTGAGGAGGCCGAGCTGACTGCAACCTCACCAGTGCCTTATGAAGAAACCAGAGCACTTATCCAGTCTACTTCACAGGCCCTTCTAAAACACACAAGGACCATATTTTGCTCATTTAGCCACTGAGAGCTCACCCGAATCCTCTCCCGCGTCACCACTTCCCACTCTCCCCACTACGAGCATACCCTCCAGTCTTTCCTCCTGCACATCTGAACTTGCATTTGGCTGCGTTAACAAAAAAAACACCCACACATTTTATAATTTTGTATTTTTAGGCGCATCTCCCATCCTATCCAAAAGGCCTTTTTTTGTTGTTGCTGAGCTCTGCCCATTCAACCAGGCGAGTCCCATCAGTAGCCGTCACCTGTCCTCACTGACGACTCCGACCAGTTATTTGTCATCTGCAAACTTTCCTAAAGAAGTTAGAGAAGGGACACAAATCCTGAGTCGTGCTGGACCGACAACGAGTCCCATCGGGGCATCTAGAGTAACGTTCCTGCTCACTGGTGTCTCGGCATTAGCAACTACTTCGAGGTCTGTCACCGAGACCATTTCTAATCCATCTAATGTGTGCCCTGCTAATTCCATATAATGCGAGTTTGTTAATCAAGATGTCATGTAGTGCTAAGTCAAATGCCTTGGAGAAATCCGAGAGTGCTATATCAGCACAGCTGCCGTTATCAAGCAGACTTGTAATCTTGTCAAAAAAAAAATGATAACAGGTTTGCTTGACAAGACCTACTTTCCACGAAGCCATGCTGACTGACAATTTTTAAGCTCCTAATTCTTCTTTGATCAGAGATCTGAATTAATCATCCCATTGCTCAGCTGGATGTCAACCTGGGCAAAACAGCCCATCATTCCTGCACCATCTCTTCTACTGCTCTTAAATACTGGAATTACACTGGCAGCCCCTTCACCGTTGGTTTAGTCCTTCCCCGTTTTTCCAAGGTTTATTTAAAAATGAACATCCGTGGCTCAGAGCGCTCCTCAGCTAATTACCTGGCTCTTGGATGCAAGGTAAACATTTGCAAATCAAACCGGCCTCGTTTTTAGCAGACGCTGCCTCACGGCCTCTTTCTATGCCATGCACCAGATCACACGGGCCGGATACATCAATTCTGAACGCAGAACAGATTTACTGATTGTTTCCACCTTTTAAAATCTGCCCAGCAGGTTTTATCATCTCCAGCTAGCAACAACTTTACACCCATCTTCAGACCTGCACTTTTGTTGTTTCTCATTAAATAATGACCTCTTTCTTGAATCCTTTCGGCCACCGAGATTTCATTGATTCCAGTTTACTTCGTTTATCAACCGCCTACATTTAACGAAGTTCAATTCACTGCCGTTACCTGTCCCTCCGCTTCCCTCCTTTACACATCAAACGTACCATTTTCCCCCAACAGCTACGCTGCCGCCTCCTGTTAAGTGGTACGGAGAGGCTGTTTGATGCCTTTTGAGAAGTTCTGGGAGAAAACAGATGTGGCTTCTCAGCAATAAAAGAAATTAATAAGATGTCCTCTATTGTCCTTCACTATATATTCACCGTAGAGTATTTTGTAAGCAGGGCAAGAACACTGAAATCAGTTTGCAGAAATGGTCCTGGAAACAAATAAACTGAAGAATAATACCTGCATGCTGATTTAGTAAAAAACAGGAAGGTCCGCACCCTTCAGCTCCACAGAAAAGCTCTCCAAAGACGCTGTCAACCCTCCACTCCCCGCAAGAAATTCCAGTATTAGGGAAATCCAGCAAAAAGTCCTGAAATTTGCTGACCAAACACCTGAGTCTGCATTTCTGGACTCCTTCACCACACACACAACCTGATTATTACCTCCTAGATTCAGCGTGCCTCGATATATGCTAAGAAGGGCAATTTCAGCATCTTTCCCCCCACCCGACCCCAAAGCTGCTGTATTCACGAGTCTGAAGTGCTAATGTAATTCTGCCAACTTCACCTCCCAAGCTGTTCCCAGTCACATTTGCCATTAAGGATGCAGAGTTATAAACCTCTTACTTTACTGAACATGAAGACTTCCGACTCGGGAGAGATGCAGACCTGAGGGGGAAGGCTTCACGGATGGATACGAGACAGCGTCAGGACTTGCGCTGGTCTCCTTCGCAGGATGCTGCCTGGACGATTAAAGAGCACATTGAACTGGACGGGCCATTGCAGCATCCCACGTATTCCTTTTGCACGTTATACTTCCAAGTGCAGAAACCATGACGATGGCGCTGCTCTCCTTCGCAGGCGGCAGCTGTAGTGAGCGGTCTGCTGTCCGGACAGGAAGGTATATAACATAAGAAACCCATCTGATGAAACAGATGATGAATCAAAGGATCCGCAACTTTTTTTTTTCTTTAATATGTAGCCAACATCCTTTTTGAGTTCTAGGGAGATGCTTGTGAAGATCTCGTGCTCGATGAGCGGCCCTCTGAAAGTGCTGGTTTTACGAGCTATTGTAGCAGGTCTTTTTGTGGTTACTCTTCAGGGGGGTGAAAAACCCCCTGGGTATTTATACAGCTGACAACTTTATATAGCTACACCATCTCCAGGTTACCCCGTCGCAAGCATGTCCTAACATCTGGCACCAGCGTTCGCAACATCTGGAGTGAACTCAACACCTGGAGTTCACACACGTCCCCGTGACCCCTAATGGCAATGGTGATGGCTTCTGCACTTTGAACTTTAACGTGCAAAAGGGATGTATGGGATGCTTCAATTGCCTCTGCTACCCAAGGTGATATTTAATTGTACGCTGTTGGCCCATCATTAGAGTGCAGAGTGGTTGGTTGAAGGTGTGTAAAAGTGTGGGGGGTGGGGGGAGTTAGTTGGCAGTCTTGTTAGCTGGTTAGGAGACAACAGTGACCACTGACCCTGGGAAGGGGGGGCGGGCACGTGGGTACCCCATCTATAAACTACCCTAAGATTTCAACCACCGCCTTTCCTAGTTTTGTCCCAGAAAGTTCGGAGTTTGTGCAAGTGGCTCTGAACCAAGCTCCCTGGGACCTCCACTTCGCAGAAACCCCCTTATTTAACCCCTACTACCCACTACCGTGTTTCAGAAACACGAAGTTTCTCTTACCATTACCAACAGCATTATAATGTTCCTGCCCTTTCTTCCAACACAAGCGTGCCACCAGTGAAACCCGTATTGTCTCCCGCCAGCGGGTTGCAGGTGTCAGGTGTTGTGCAGGCTGGCTTTCTAATGGAGGAGACATCAGTGATGCGAAGGCTGGATCGAAATCCATTTGCACGCGCACAGAAGTCCTCGAACAAGCGAGTCGCAACCATGCAGGCCAACTTCTTCCAGGACTCCCAGCCCGTACCACAGCGCTCTGTTCCCACGGCACAGAGCTGCAGCAGGAATTAAAATTTTAGCTCGAGGGATTAAAGCAGGCGGCAAGCACTCCTGCTGCTCACCCGGTTTCTCAAGAGACTTGCAACCAAAATATAAATGTTTCTTCTGAGATTAAAAACGGCGACTGCACTTGGCAAACACCTGCCATAATAATACTTTGCACAGCTACGGTACGTCACCCGATGTTCTCAAGACGCTTTGCAAATAGACCATTAACTTTCTCCCTGACGCGGGACGTATTACTTCTGTAGATATTCCAGTGCCAGCTGGATGATCTAGAGGTAATTTAATGTAATCTAGCCGATTCTTAATGACCTTATAGGCTGTTTGTATAAGGTTTAGGGGAAAATACAACTAGCTCTAACACCCCTCAGCTGCAATGGTAGTAACCACAGTATAGCCAAGGCTACACCCCCTACCACCGTTTTTACCCTAAAAGTCACTTACCCTTGTTTAGCAGCGTGCTAAATTCTTGGGTAAGCAGCTAAGAACTGTAAAACTATATTCAAATACAGCAAATGTTTCTTTCTTCAAACAGTTAAAAAAATATGTTTTCTCTTTATTGAAAAAAGGAGAGAGCGAGCTTGCACAAACTACCTCTCTCCAACAGGCTTAAATCAGTTGGTGACACAGTTTAAAAATAAATGTTTAAACAGTGAAAAATAATAGATGCCCATAGAAATTTTAAACATCTCAGACTAGGTTAGTGCAACAGCCCTGTGCTTGCTATGTAGGAAGAAAGTATTTTCACTGAAGACGGGGGATTTCTGCCAAGTAGTGATAAGCTACCTATTTACTTTGAAGCTTCAATGTCAGGCTAAGCTATTTAGTAACCAGTAAAAACCTGAATAGCAACTGCCCGTCTGAGATATGTTATATTTGATGGAAGAAGATAACACACACTCCAACCACAATTCGGTAGCCAAATAAAGCTGTAGCAGACAAGAACTTAAACATCTGCTGATCAAAATAATGGAGGAAAAAAATCACAGGTAAATTATTTATGCACGAAAAGATTCAGAAGCAGATAATGTGTTCCAGCGCCTTTTCATTTTTACGTATGACACACAGCGAGATATTATATATTCCAGACAGTCGCAGTCAGTATTTAAACAGTTCAGTTTCTCTATCAATTGTGATCACTCTCCTCATTAGGAAAAGGATTTAATAAATGCCACCTTTCTTCCTGCAACTCACACAAGCCTTAAAATAGATATTTCAGCATTTATTAAATCTTGCTGACAGAAGTTCAGCAACTGTCACATGAATTCAATCAGCCCTTCAAAAGCAAATTAAAGATTTTTTTTTTAAACCCGATCCGTCTCCTTGGGTACGTCTGCTCCATCCTACCTTGCAGCACATTTTCCTCGCAACAGCAAATGGTGCAATCCAGAACTTCAGTTTTGAAAGAGCCAGGGCTAGAAAACACATGAAAAGATGGGCTCGAGTATTTTGCAGCAGTTATACACACTGGAAGAGGCACCGAAATGCCACAGTACTGAGTGGGATTTATTTGAATGTTAATCTCAAGAATTGGCTGGAGTACAATAGCTCATCTACACACTGTTAGCATTTTCAATACATTTCGACTAAATGCAACCAGCATAGACATTTGGAAAGTACAACTGGGTTTTCCTTTGTGCTGAGAAATTATCATACTGTAAAAATACAAATGAATAGTCCTAACATAATTGAATCTAGATTACTACTCTCTACGTTGGCTGACTCCTTAAGATAGATTTACTATTTAATTACGGCTGTTAGCAATATTCCATCTGTGTATCATTTGAAAGTAAAGATCTAGATTGTAAAGTAAAATGACAAAGTGTCCAGTAATATACCCTACATTTCTCTAACGTGACGAAAGCCTAATATAATTCCCTCTGTTATCGAATTCCAGCTCCTGCTTATCTTTAGAACAGAAGTATTTACCATTACATTGCTGCACCAGGGTTGTTTTAACCTACTGTATACATTTTATATCCGTTTATTTGTAATCATTACTCTAATTAAAACCTAGTGGATTTTGTATCTAGTTTCGATGCCAGCCACTCAGTATTTGCATCGATTTACTAAGTCCCCCCCCGCATGGCACAGTTAGTACCACTCGCAAATTGACTTTGCTCCTGCCTACATACAGACACGGTGATGCACCTCAAGCTTTTTACCACCTGGGAAAAAAGCATCTTCGCTCTATTCCCCAGAGATCCTCTCCCCCTCTCAAGAGCAAGCTATCTTGGGTTTCCAGAGAAAAATATGGCTTTGTGAACATAAATCCAGACAATTAAGGAACTCCATGCCAACTGCCTTCCCAACCCACAATATTTCTGAGCTATGCAGACAGAATTTCACTAAAAAAACAAGAACGCTGATGTACAGCATGTATGCATGTCTCCATCAAGATGATCATAACCATTTTATAAATCATGAAATCAATCCTGCCTTGATACAGGGGAATGAATCAATCCCCACCCCCCCCTCACTCCATTAATCTATTAGGCAGATCATTAAGGAAGAACGGGAGTAGATGTTCTAGGTCTTACAAAAGACTGCCTTAGTTTTCACGTCTTCATAAATGCAACTAAAAACCAATCTGAATTCCTTGCACCACAAAGTAACTCTACATAAAGTCTTCAACTTCCATCTCAGACCCATGATAGAGGTGATCTCTTTTATTAAACTAACTACACTTCTGCAAAAAAAAATTATTTAATTGCAAGCTTTTGGGCACAAACACCCTTCATCAGGCATCGGAGAAAAGTTCTCCTGGGTAGAAATGAAAGTTCATATTTCATAGGAGATCCAAAGGTGGTAAAATCTCCCGTTTGGAAAAGTTTTTCCTCTAAACTAATATGGCTACAACCTTGATACCTTAAACTCCCATCAGCATGTTAGAGACTCTAGCACGGTGGTTTTCCACCTGTGATCCACGAACCCCTTGGATCTGCCCACAATTACAATTCAAAGGGATCTGCACTTCTATTCACAATTTTTTAGGGGTCTGCAAGAGAAAAAAGGTTGAAAGCCATTGCTCCAGCACAAAGCTTTTCCCTAAATAAACTCTTCTTTTACATGGGATAAATGACTATGTTACCGAGTCTCTCCTGCAATGGAAACCAACTCTGTGCACCGAAAGTGTCCCGTGAGAAATGCGTGGCCCTGAGACGGTGCATCTTCGTTACGCGAGGAAGTGTCATTAGAGGGAACAACACTGATTTTTAAACACGGGTCCTGAAACATCCCTCTCTCTCGCTTCTCATCGTCTTCACATGCTCTGCAAACTCCCATGTTCTCTACTTCACACCGTCTTTAAAATCCATATTTCAAAGTTCAATACTGCCCTTGAAATGTTTTAGGTGAGAAACATAAGCTTATGTTTTTAAAACAGGCAGATGCTCACCCGAGCTACACGAAAACCGACCAGAATTGAGCGTGTACATGTAGTTGTGCTAACAGGATTTGCAAATTAAGGGTGCAAAGACGTACTTATCTTGAAAAATGAGGCCCTCTGTTACCAACAGCGCGAATATAAGGTGCCTTTGTCATTCTTCTAAATTAGAATTTAATATAATTTTTTGTTACAAGTCATTTCATTTTCTTCAGATTCTGTACTGCTCGTGTGTCATATTGGGAAAAACAGAGTTAGCGGAAATTGCTGCCGTAATTATGACCCCATTTAGTGTACAGTCTAATAAATCTACTTGCTCTCCAGATGGATTAGGCTATTAAACCCCTTGCTAATGGCACAAACAATAACTCCAAAATCTAGCAGCTGCTTACAAATGCATTACAATGCTTCTTTTGAGCTACCAAGTATTATATTGTTACTATGCAGATTAATGAAGCAAAAGATGAAATGGTTTCATCAGTCTCCCTTATATTTAGGCTTGGAAGCGGCAATGTCTCAAGACAGCAGTGCGAGCTTGGTAACTGGCCTCCCAGGAAAGCACCTTCCACAACACGCTCGGCACTATTTCAGGAGTCAGGGTCCTTCCTTAGACAGGTACGACTGCAAACAGATCCACGTGCTTGCTTTTAAAATGTCCTGATGTTGGCAAACGTGTCACGGAGCGAATGCATTACCCCGACAGTGACGGGCCACCGGCTAGACTCTACCGCAGACTCCAAGCCGAGACCCAGCTTTTCCAATGGCTTTTCCAAAGGTGCCACGCTGAGTCAAGAAATAAAATCACTAATTTGGTGGCCAGAGGGTGCCCCCCATGTCTTCACCCCCTGCGTCTTTCCCTCGAGGCACTTAGGTACCACGACCCAAGAGCCTCCTTGACGTCGGTGCTTGGCTCCTAGCTTTGCACATCCAACATAAGCTCTTCGATTTTTAGAGCTGAAGTTATTTCACCCTCTAACCCCCTGTAAAAGCCAGGAGGAACCCTTTCTTTGCAGCATCTTCCTGGTGGACTACTTAGCTTCATAAGTGGCTTTCTTAAACTACAGACGCTTCCTTAGCCTGATACCTGAAAGCTTGCAAAGATTTTTTCTAACTATTTGAGTTGGCCTAATAAAAGATATCGGATTTACCCAAAGAGCCTTGTCTGCCTATGCCCTTAGACCAACACAGCCACAACCTGCACTCCCGTTACAGAGGTGAGGAAACATCAACTTGGTGGTAGTTGAGTTGGTCACCAACTACTACGGGATAACAACCAAGAGCACTGAAGTTTCGGAAGTCTCCTAGTAATTAGCTTTGACATTGAACTAGCCATTAGGCTCTTGAGCTATCTAGCTACATCCCAGCCAAGTCCTTCCAAACAAGTTTTATTCCGAGGTGCAGATCACCCACCGCAAATCATCTGAAACGTGTTAAATCACAGTTATGAACGACTGCATATATTCACTCACTTTCAGTGGCGTGAAAATGGTTTGCAGCTCTTGCCCCACGAGCTGTGTCCCCTTTTGAATTTGCGTGTCTCGGCGAGGGCTTCTAGCATTGTGCCACTGCTCTACCTTCCGCAGAGGTCTCACATTTAATCAGGCAAGCTGACAACCATTACGTACTACTGTGTCAGGACCTATTTGGGGACTTCCTACTAAAATGGAGACATTTTATAGCAGAGATGGAGGCCAGAGACATCATAAATCATCACAAATCCCCGCCTCCCACCCTGCTCTTCCACCGATTCTGTTATGCATTATTAGGGTGCAAGTACTAGCAGCTGCTAGGGTCAACAACTTCAGCAGAGAGCCCATTCTAACCCTATTTTCAGTTCCCAAAAGCAGTATCTGCCCAAAGACAATTTAAAATGTTGTGTTATAAAAGCCCCAATTGACAATTACTCCATCATTACAAATTTCACACAAGACCATACACGTGTTCTTGCGGCTGTGCAATAAACTACAACGGTTCGCTATTGCACTGGAGTACAATGGAGTCGTGTAGTCTGGGCACTGGTATAACAATGCGTATGTAAAAGAGGCAGTCTAGACCAGTGCATTCAAGTTCATCTCTGCAATCTATTTGCTGGAATAGAAACTCTATACTCAGCTACTAGGAGCCAAAAATATCACATAAATGTGGCTTCCCCACATCAAGTCCTGTGACCAGCTCATAAGCAACAAGCGTCAGATCCATTTGATGCAAGAACTATGTTTAAAACGTATGGGGGGTAATTTAATTTTTGATCACACGGCTGGAGAAGGGGGAAAAAGGGGTAATTACTATGGCTGATTTATTAGCCATAAAGGACAAAGCACATGTAGCTTGGAAACCTATTTTCTAATATTCCTGATACTGCAGACTTGACCTGTTCTGCGGGGTAAAGCTACACCGGTGTTTCAGAAGCATCAAAAGTCTGGCCGGGAGGAGGACATCTACTCCCCCACCTCCCCGCACAAGGTCTAGAGAAAAGGAGGAGTCACCGTATCAGCAGGACTAAGACTGCTAAAGCCACAGACCTAATGTTGATCGACAGATAGATCATCCAAAGTAGAAGAGTCTAACAATCTGTGCCCAAGACTTTTTTGGATGAGGGGGGAAAGGAGGGGTTAGTTTTTTGGTGTCAAGTGGCTTATGGCAAGCAGGATGATAACGTAGGGGAAGCCCTGAAACCTACTCTGAATCATCTGAAATCAACAGCCTTGCTTCAAAGTGCCACCCATGCAGTTCAAGCCTGGACCGTTGGATTTTTAGCCCGAGTTCTCCTTTAAGATACTGAATCATGAGGCAGGCACAAAGCTGTGTTCACCTGTGTGCAAGAAAGCAGAACAGAAAACTAATAAAACCTGTAGCCATTTTCTGGAGCATGCTAAGTTTCTTGGCTCGCTCATTAAGGTTGTTGCAATTCAGGCAGAGGACTGCATCTACGTTACAAGGGTGAACACAGGGATCGAGCCTGCGATGCTGCTTTAAGAACACCGAAAAGCCTTGTTTATTTTACTAGCAACTATGAAAAAGCTCGACCTGATGAGAAACGGGAAGGTCCAAATGCTACACTTGCAAAGGACACACCAACTTGGTTCCTCTCTCCTTTGGTCGGTGATTCTCAACCGGGGTGCTGCGAGATCCTTTTAAGGGAGTAACACAATACTAGCATTGTTTGCACACCTAACACAACGCACAAAATAAACCCAGAGATTTCAAACAGGACTCCCTAGAGACAAAGAGCATCCTGCCCTGGTGTGGGCTTGCCGAGTTCCTTGCGACAGGAGAATCGTTCTATTATTTTTCCGTAATCAAAATGACGGACAGCTAAGAGCTGGCATTTTCCGAGGGGTGCCTTGAGCCTAACGAGGTTGAGAATCACTGCCCTAGATCATCAACCATTTCAATTAAAATTACAGCTGGCTTCTGCTGCAGATTTGGTAAGGGGCACGGAGACCCCTGGACGCTCTTGATCCCTTACCTGCACCAGCAGCACCAGAGATGCTTGAATACTGGGATCCCACAGCCAGAACTATGAAAGCCTTACAGCTATGAAGATCATGATCCCAGAGGTGCTTCACTGCCTGGTTTCTGGGTCTGGTCCGTACAGAGCAAGTATGGCTGGGTAAAGCAAGTTCTCGGCAGCGGTGAACAGCAGCCTCATAGCTTCAACAACATCCAAGTCTTCACTTATATCCTTCTATGATGTCTTCCAGCTGCCAGACCGCCACCACTTTGTAGGATGGCAAATATTCAATTTGCTGAAAATTCATATTCTCTTCCCATCACTTGGTACCCTCCTTAAATATTGCTTCAGCACAGCCCATCGGCAGCTCAACGCCAGCGTTACCTAGTTTTTCCATCGAAACCGAGGGCAAAGTTCCCCCTCCCCTTCACATGAATCCCAGAGTGGCAACACTTCATTAAGCTTTCTCTCTCCTTTTTTGCTTTCCTAATGAGTTGGGAAATTACAGTTGTAAGTTCAAAGCAACCAAGACATGCAAGATCCCTTCTTCCTGAACGAAAGAATTTATATTTCACTCACAGCATGTGCTCTGAAACCTTTGCTTGGACAGCCAGGGAAAGCTTTTACTCCTGTACTTATTTTCCACCCCCCTGAATTGCACTATAGCTGGACTCACCTTGGTATAAAAGGAGCCTGTGGTCCTCAGAGAGCCTGCTTTTGTAGTCTATCACGGTACTTTGAAGAGTTTGCACTCAATCCTGATACTAAAAAGATCTCTCCTTCCCACAAGTACAGCGGATATATTCAAGTTGCATGTATAGCGAGAAAGCAGATCTGCAATTCTCTATTGGGGCAGAACGGAGTTGCAGTGTAGACAAGAAACAGGCATCTTTAATTCCTAGAGGAGTTCAATATGTAGCACATCCAAGCAAGAGCTTCAGGACATCTGGTAAGTATTTGGCAACTGCGTACTTGTATGCAGACTTCAAATAAAAATAGGAAGTATGCTTGTAATTTAAGTAGTGTCATCGTTTTAAAAAAAGGAGTGGGCGTTTTATACGGGATTACAGTATAAAAACGAAACATGAGCATTCCTGTGAAGCAGACATGACTTCGTGAACGGGCACCAATATCTGAATGCTGCCCCTCTTCCTCTTTTGAGGGTAATTCCCCTCAATTTTAGCTTCTCTCTTTCTGGGCTTTTAATTTACCTTGCTATTTCGAGTTGCAAACCCAGGCTATACTGATGCCACAAAAGCAGTGTTACAAATCTAGGTTCAGGATAATAAACCGATATTTGTGGTGGAAAGGGAGTCTCCGTGTTCTTTATTCATGGCCTCAGGCTTCTCATTTTCCCAGAAAGATGCTCAAGCGCACATCCACCTGAATGCCAAGAGACCTGGGGATGAGTACAGAGTATATGATGTACAAGTGGGAATGCAACATCGTACATGCCTTTGTAAAATTTCCATTGAAATCTGTCTTTTGGGGTCTCCAATTACTTCCACCCAGATCCCATGTAATGTGAAAAAAGAAAAGAAAAAGAAATAAGAGTATCCTTCCCGTATTTTGACACTGCAAAAAAGCAAAGGTTAAAGAAATGAACCTGCCTATTGAATTTTTTTTTCCTTAAGTCAATTTAAAACACCTAAAATAACTGGCTGACTATGCCTTATTTTTAATGGTTAGCAAATTCGGGAGTTCTGTACAGATGGTATTGCATGAAAAAGCTACTGCTGGCAGTTATTCAACAACAGAATTATTACATTTTTCAGTAAAATTTTGCTGCTTCTCCAATTAAGCCTCTTCAAAAGAGAATGGACTGCAGAGCACAGAGAAAAGGGAAGTTAAAATAAGTTAATAAAAAAAAAATCCCAGCCATAATTTCCAAGGAGAATTTTACACCTCTGATAACTGTCACATGCACGGGGATGCGTTTTTTCCATAGCACTCTCATAATTATGAGATAAACAACTGCAACTATTCCCTCTCCTCTCAGAGTACATAATGTAAAAATACTGGCAACGACTGAACCTTATCATTGGTGAATGTGAATGAAGCATGAACTTATGATTTCCCTGACGTATAATTTTCAGTGCAAACAGTAAGGTTACAAAAATCAAATTAACTGGAATGCAGCAGGACCTGTCATTTACTGCCGTCCCTCCTTGCACCTCCGACTCCACGGTGGGCTGAGCAAAGTGTCATTTTGGTCGGTTTTTTTAATTTAAACTAAAAATAACAACAAAAAAACAAAACAAAACACAACACACGTAGCTGCACCACCAGCACATACCAACATATATTTTCCTGAACAGGCAGCTCAAACCGAAAAGCACGTGCGTGTCGGTCAAGGTAGTGCCTTTACAAAACTTTGCTTTCTAATGCCTACACTGGGACATGCAAGTGTGCATGCCAGGGATAGTGTTCATGGGCCAGATAAATAGATACCAAGAGCAAGAACTAGAATGACAGGCATTTAACAAAGGGATCTCCTGCCTCGATCCGTCTATTTTGGGAAAGACATGCTGCATTTCCTTCTCTTAATCCTTCCAATCAAACTCTGTCTGGCACTCGGCACTCTAAATAACGAGCTGTCCCAGCAGGGTATATGTTTAGACTCTGGCATTAAGGGCCTTGGCAAATGTGTTTGAAAAACATACTGTTTCTTCCCATTTTTTTTTTTTAAATAGCTAGCAAGCCACAGATTACAGGGATGTACTGAGCACTGGGCAGGAGACAGACAAAGGTAACGCACAAATCCTCTTTTTATTGCAATTGCACCACAAAGGCAGCTTTATCCCTCAATTAAACACAACAGAAAGTCTTTATAAATCAGGTCTTAGAACATAGCCACCCCCTGCCTCCCCCCCACGAGTGCACACGTAGAATAAGGCCTAAAGGACTTGTATCCTCTTAAGGTCACTACTTCAACTCTTCAGGAAAATTGGTGAAAAGCCAGGAGGCGGGAGAAAATGATAGGCTGCAAGCTGGATGATAGCAGTGTTTTGGACGCGCTTTGGATGGCTTCTCTTCAATGAACCGGTTACGTAGGAGGCGGCACATTACTCAATGCCCGGTGGATAGAAAACAGACCCAGGACTTTTAAGCAGGACTTAAAGAAAGGTCAGCAGGACTTCACCCCCTGTTTTACGAGAAGAGGTGTAGCACAGACGCAACAACTCGTGATGCACGTGCTTTCAACTCACCAAGTCTTAAGAGCTTTGCTGTGAACTCTTGATTTCAGGAAAAATCAGACCAACTGCAGATGCTTCCTCAGCCTGACGAAGGGTGCTTGTACCCAAAAGCTTGCAAAGAGGAATTTTTCCAACTGTTTGAGTTGGTCTAATGAAAGAGATCTGATTTACTCAAAGAACCTTGTCTGCTGGTTTCAGGAAAGACATTTTGGCACGGTGCAAAAAGTGATACGGCGCAACGACGTGGTCAAAACAGCATCCTGGTTGCTGCTTAATGCTATGCTGAAGGATCTGCAATATGATAGCACTAGAAAATAGGGACAATCTCCTGGGTCTCCAGTCCTGCCCACCCGACACGGACACAATATCACTGACATTCACGGAGACACTGCAGGTCCCACGCAAGCACGACCTTCGGGAGGGAGTTGCCGGCTAACGTTTTGTCTTTCAGAGGCTAATTATTAACACGGCTCCTCCTAGCCGGGGTCTGTACAGAACACAATCGCCGCCTTGAAGGGCTTAATAACCAAGGACAGATGTTACCAAATACTCCCTCAGACAAAATGTTATTTATCTTACATCCTTTGAATTTTACTGTCTAGTTTTTCTGCTTGGTCAACTGCTTGGAGACTGGTTCATTAAGTGGTTTGTCTGCCAGAAGCTTAAACAAGTGGAAGGAGAGGCTAGACATTCAAGCGTGCCCTGTGGCGGGTCTAAAACTCTACTTTATTGCAAGGAAGGGAGAGAGAAAAAGGAAGAAAAAAGGGGGGAAGAAAGAAAAAAGGGGGGGAAGAAAAGAAAAAAGGGGAAAAAAGAAAGAAAAGGGGAAAAAAGAAAGAGGGAGGGAGGGAGGAAGGGGGGAGGCAGGCTTCTCATCCCTATAGAAATCTTTAGGAAGTTGCTCTCAGTACTCACATCCTTGTATCCACGTCGTTCTCTCATCTCGCACCGTTTAATAAGTAAGACAATCTCTCTCAACATGGCAACAAAGTGCAAACAATAGGTTAAACCGATGTGCTTCATAACCATCAAGAATCTGAAGAAAGCAAGGACTTAAAAGTAAGCTGCTCAACAGCAGCAGCCGGGAAGGCCTGCCTGACTCGAAATGATTACGAAGAGTGCCTGCGACTAGAAAGACCTGGCTAAGCCTCGTTAAAAGATCATTGCTAGGTGGGGTCCAATATGGGGCTCTACGGCCTGTCAGTAGGCGAAATGATCGGAGGTAGGAGTCTACCAGAGAGCTGGAGATTTTAGCAGCCGGCAGTGCTTCACAGCTGAATTATTTGCATCCTTTATAGAGGGTAAGTGCCCTAGAGGGATCTGACACAGCTGTAATGTCTGATGAGAAAGTCTTGCTACCGTCGCTGGTTATTTAGGACCGGCAGCGCAGGAAAACGCCGTCCTCTAGGCTGCGTTTACCCTCCATTAAATCCCATCCAGCAGACGGGAGCTGGGATGCTCCCATCCGAGAGCGGCCCAGTTCAAAGCGTAAACACTGTGCAGACCGTTACAACCAGAAAGGTAGAAGGGCAGATTGGAAAGTTAATTCCTAAAGCAATTAAGTGCCATTAAATCCTTAATGCAACTGTTTTCCTCCAGCTTACAAAGACCTTATCATATCGCAGCCGGCTCCAGATTGTGAAACTTTACAGGGGCAAATGTTAATGACTCCACTATCTCATAAACGTTGGTGCCATGCAGAGACCGTACTAAATCAAATGCAACTGCAAAGGAGTCGCTTCCCAAGACAATGCAAATCTCCCCGTGCTCGGCTGACAGGGTCACTCTGCCCCCAAAAGGTACTGCACCCTGATCTTCAATAGACAAGATCACTGCACAGACAGCTTTCATCTGAATAAAAACGGAGTCTCTCCTGCAGAACCGGGCCCCGTATACAAGACGACTCACCTTCCGTTCACCAGACCCCACTCGGTTTTTGGCATCTCACGTCTCCTGCCGTCTTTTTTTTTTCCCAGTGGCATCTGACCCAGCTTCTTCCCATCAGTTTGTATCCCCCACCTTGGCCTCAATAACCCATTAATAGAGGCTGCAGAGTCCCGTTTCTCTCGAGTGTACCCAGCTGGCGCGATGGCCGCCGAGGTGCTCGAGCTGGCTGGAGCAGCAGCACGCTCAGAAACAGAAGCCGTATTAAACAATTACTAAGTGGAAGCAAAGCCACGAGATACCGTTGCACAGCCTTTGCAGCCTGCTGGCTCTGGGCGTTCAAAGACACTTGCTGGAAGCAAGAATAAAATAGGTTTGTATAAACCGAAAGGTAAAGGTACTCATTCTCATACTGCAAAGTGAGCGTGGGTTGCAAACCATCTGGGCTCCACTGCACGTATCAACCGAGACGAAGGATAAATAGGCAGCAGTAGGAAGGAGAAGTCAATAATTTCAAACGAGTCGTTTTCAGAGAGCGAGGGCAAAGTAGGCACCCAATTAGGCACGTTGCATGGTTATGCCCACATAAAAGAATGAGTTGAAGTTATGAACAAAAAGGGGCAAAGCATGAAGGTAAAACACGATTCCATCATAAAAAGACTACTTACCTAAGCCAGTGATTAGTAATCAGAAATAGTTTTTTAAACCCAAAAAAGAAAACAGGCTGCTACAAGGACAGTTGTTACCTAACATAACACTCCCTCCTTCTGAAGCTCCTAATTTTCTTCCTATTCAATAGTTTGTATGACTAAACGTGTCAAATAATTAGGGAAATCTGGCAGATCTGGATCTCTTGCACATAAGAAGAAGAGCACAAGGGTTTACATTCAGTATTTTACCCAAGTGGAAGGTTTGCAATATCCAGGAGCCCCCTCTAAGACCTATGGCTCAGCTTCCCAAAGTAGATAAAATTTTTACATTACAACGCAAAACATTTTGGAATTTAGTATAAAGAAATAGACGGTGCTCTAAGAGGACCCTTTCGATAGAGTTTCTTCAACCCTCGAGTGCTATATATCCCACAGGGAAGCAAGCTCTGATCCAGCTCTTTTGTTGCCCTTCAGGGAATAAATAGCCAGCTTTTCTGTATAGCATTGATCTTGTAAAAAAAAAAAAAAAGGCCAGCTAGAGATCTGGTTACTGTTATCACTGAACAAACAAGGAAGGAACGGCAGCAGCCGCCACGTCTTGCACAGCGGCAACACAAAGAACTGGCAGGGGAACTCTCCCTGTGCTGCCTGACTTTTGTCCAGGTTTGCAATGCTGGTTTCCATTTCTTCCACAGGCTTTTTGCTTGATTGGATTAAACTTTGGCCCCAATCCTCTAGTCCCTTAGGCAGAGCTCCCCAGAGAGGACCAGCAATATTCTTGCCAGGGGAACTACAGGACTGGATGTTGAGATTGCATTCTGGCGGCATTTGGTTTACTCGCTTCCTTCAGTCTCCCTATTAACAGACTGCGTACACGCACCGCCACCGCGGCCCGGCGTGCATCACTCCTAAACTGCTGTGGCATGAGTACGTCAACCAAGTCATCGCTATACTATTTTGGTGCACAGCGGCTGCTGTCAAAGTCTCTTGACTTTCTCCTCTCCCCGGGTGCTTCCAAGAGACAAGATTAGCTGAACTCACAGATCAGTTTGTCAGACACTAGCACCGAAAGCCCTTTTATGTTAGGGTTCATCCAAATCCTCGCTCCTACAGTACTTAACACCTGGTGCTCAGACAACTCACCTCCACTTTGCTATGAAAGCTTCCACGGCTTAAATACAGTTGAAAGGAGGAACTAAAGAACGGAAAACCAGAAAAAAAAACTGGAAAACCAATGATTGGGTCTCTCGTGGCACCCTCCCAAGCAGGTGAAAGACCGTCGGTCCAGGACTGCAGAACAGAGCTGAAGTCACCAAGGGATACAAGAACGTTCTTTGTTCAGCAATTAGGGAAGTCATTAACTTAAAGCAGCGGTTCTCAAACTTTTTAAATGCATAGCACCCCGCTTCAAGAGACTAAAGACGCCCCTTGGAAAATGCCAGCTCTTAGTTTTCACTCGCTTTTGGGCTACAGGAAAGCTAAGAGAGCAATTCTTCGGTTGCAAAGAACTCAAAAAGCCCACAACAGGCCGGAATACTTGTAACACTATGAATTCCTATTTCATAGTTTGTAGGGTCGGAAGGGACCTTGACAGATCATCAAGTCCGACCCCCTGCCATGGCAGACGGCAGAGTTGAAATCTCTGGATTCATCTTGACAGCTGTTTTTGCAGCGCTAACATTGCATGGCACGCCATGGCACCCCTGAAAGGATCTCAAGGTGACCCAGGGCGCTGCGGCACCATGGTCGGAAAAAAATAAAAAAAAAAATCAAATCAGTGTTTTAGGGTCTATTGGCACTAAAGTTATTATATATTTAGGAGAGCATGTATTCACCTGTCACCAAGAAACTGCAATATGCTGACAGCTTGAATCTGTTAATACTTTGTCCCAGTCTTACATTAGGTCTTCCCCAAAAATGTGTTTCCCCATCACTGCTCCATGGCCCTCCAAGTACCTGAATACAGAAGGTGCCTTGTTTTTGTGGCTCCAGGGGTTTCCCACAGGTATCCTCTTTCTGGTCTCGGTTTTGTCAAACGGCTCCGAAGCAAGCGACAGTCTCGATCCTTTCAGGAAATGCTGATGAACTTCCAAAAACTGCACTCGCTCCTTATTACACAGTCAAAATTGTGAGGAAGACCATTTTGTTCCCTTCTGCTTTTACAAAGTAAGTTAACTTTACTGAGTTACAAAGAAAGTTAGCTTGAGGCCAGGGGCCAGCAACCCATGGCCTGTGGGAAAAATTGAGTCCAACAAGCCATTTTATCCTGACGGCAGGAGTTGCCTTCAGACGAAGCCGAATTAATTCAGCTTCCTGTTGCTACAAGGCTGCCGAGCCTTGCTTTAGGGAGATTCGAATGTAAAACATTGTTTTAAAACTTAACATCCAACTGTGATAAGAAAATTGCTTTCCGTTAAAAAAAAACAAAAAACAAAAAAAAACTTCTCCTGAACTACAGGCACAAAAAAGTTCCCTCTTTGCTGGAGAAACAGGAAGCTGCCTTAGCTGCTGAACACGCAAGACTAAATAAAGCCTGTGGCTCACACCTCCGTGCGCGTGATAAACGTCACAATGTTTAAGCGGGAAATTTAGCACGTTTGATTCTACGTGCGTGAACTCGGTCTTTTTCTAATAATAAAGCTGATTTGCAGTCGACTGGATAGTCATTTCCTCCAAAAAGAGGACTCTTATGGAAGCACGGGCCAACCTTTTTGGCCACAAAACAGCCCTGCACCCTTCCCAAGTGCCACGCCAATCCCCCTCCCGTGCCCAATCTTCTGCTCTGCTTGCTGCTCCCAGCCCTGTGCCCCCCCCGTCTGATCTGCTGCTCTTTTCCCTCCATATTTCCCTGCCCAATTTCCTGCTTTGCTTTCTGCTCCCTGCCCTATTTGTGCTGCCTGTCCCCTGCACGCTACTTCTAGCACCTGTGCTGGAGGCTGCCCACCCCTGACTTTTGGTAAAACTTTTGTGGCCTGAAGGTATTATTACAATACGAAACCGAGGTTCAGGATATTCTCTGCACCCTGCCATATTTTCTGCTATGACACCAAACCAGCTTTACCTAGTTAAACAGAAATAATTACTGAAGATGACTAACCAAACTGGTCTGACAATAAAAACTGAATTTAGAATTTAAAAAAGAGGGGAGGGGAAAGACTGAATGTATTTACAGCTGTATCATTACTATTCTCTCTTACACAATTTGCATCCTAAGAAGAATCATGTTATCGATCGTCTCCGGAGAGAAACTAAATCAAAATTTATTATTTTTTAGTCTTAAGTGCTTTGATTTGAATTTATTAGGAAACCTGTTGCTATGACATCAAGAAAGAGCACATTTGGCATTAACTATTCCTAAAGCACTTCAATAGATACAAATTGCATTATTTTTATTGATTTTACATTAGGATAAAGATCTGCTTTTGCAGTAACTGTGTAGATTTCAGGATTAATTAAAAGCAAACCCGGCTTTAACCTGGCAACAGAATTCTTATTGTTCATGTCTGCGGGTATCATTTTAATAAGAATCTGTTCACTGACATCACTGCACTGTCGATACCGGCTGCTGTCGCGTATAACCCAGAGCATCCTAAAATTGCAGGATGTCTAGACTAGCGAGAGAACTCCGCGATCCGTTGGGAGGTGCGCCGCAGAACATTAAAATACTACGTTCTTCGGCATTCCTTTAAATAAAGTTATTACTGCTGTTCCTCCAAGGAAAAATATTTGCCACAACAGAA
Source organism: Alligator mississippiensis (assembly GCF_030867095.1). Classification (NCBI taxonomy): domain Eukaryota; kingdom Metazoa; phylum Chordata; order Crocodylia; family Alligatoridae; genus Alligator; species Alligator mississippiensis. The sequence continues at coordinate 3,019,608 of NC_081834.1, forward strand.
ACACTTTCCCCTAACAAACTACTTCAGCTAAATATATTCATCATAAAGTTCCCAACGCTCTTAAAATTAGACTACACCGAGGTAAAAATAAATCTGTCAATGCATCAGTTTGCATTTACTCATTTAAAAAAAAAAAAAAAATTGAAAAAAATTAAAGATCTGCTGGAGTTGCAGATATCATACACTTGCAAACCTGTATTCATTCCCTACCCTCCACAGATATTTTATGCATCCTGAACACACGCACACGACACTCCAGCCATTGTTCACTATTGCATATGTAAGTTAAGTGATGCCTTTTTAAATTATTCATCTCCAGGAAAAATATGTTGCCAAGAAAAGTTAACAAAATATTCCTATTTATTTGCCAGCAGCTTTATTAATAGCTTGTAGCTAAGGTCAAAGACAGGAAATTCATATTTCAGCATCAAGGAACAAATCTCAACTCTGACTTTATAATCTGAACCCTCGAGATAAGAGTATATCTGTAGTACAATAACTTCCGAAACTCAATACCCTATACTAAAAAAAGCCATTCTAGCTACCCCATAGAAGGTGCATCTAGCAGCCAGGAAAAAGCTAAAATGGAGAAGATAAGTTTTTGCAGAAATCCCAAGGGACTGACTCACAAAGAGACAGACTATGCTGAAACAGGACTCGGACAGGAGAGAGGCAGTTCCTCAAGAATCAGCCTCAGATCCAATCTTTTAAAAGTATTTTCATTTATGCTCTTAGCACAAGAAGTAGGAGCATGCTACTGCTTGAGAGCACAAAGCCAGAAAGCATCATCAGTACAGGGCACTGTGTCGTTAGAACTGGATGATCTCAGACTGGAACAGCAGAAATGGAAGTGCAGGAGTATGTAATTAGGAACTAATACATGAGAATTTCTCTAATAAAGCTGGGCTTTATCCTTTGGAAGGAGAAAGAGCTAGATGTATTAGCAGGATTACAGAATGACTGAGCCATCCAGGTGATGCTAGAGAAAGACAAAAGCATAGAAATACAGACAACGAGGGTTGAAGGGACCTCGGGAGGTCACATCTAATCCAACCCCCTGCTCCGAGCAGGACCAGCCCCAGCTACATCATCCCAGCCAGGGCTTTCTCTACCCGGGACTTAAATATTAGGCCTGTGTGTAGCGGCTAGTATTCGCTTTGGATTTGGCTGATTTAGGGAGCAGTGATTCAATTCAGTGATTCGAATCCCTGCCCCGAATCACCCCCCGCCCAACAATGGCTGCCCTGCCCACCCCAGATCCCGCCTCTTCAAAAAAAAAAAAAAAAAAAACAAGGCCAGACTCACCAGCTCCTGCCCGGCGGGGGGCCATCTCCACTGCCCCCCCACTGCCTGATGCCAAAAAAGAACAAAAACAAGAAATCCTGGACTCACTGGCTCCTGCCGGGCAGGGGGGGACGATCCCTACTCCCCCACGCTGCTCTGCGCTGCATGAGGGGCTCTTCCACGAGCCCCCCAAAACCCCAAGGTGTTTTTGTTTGTTCATTTGAAGGGCTGGGAGAGCTGGGGTGGGCAGGGTAGCCATGTGGGGGGGCTTGTGGCAAAGCCCCCCACATGGCGCAGGGCAGTGGACATCACCCCCCTGCCTGGCAGCACCCAGTGACTGGGGACTTTTTTTTAAACAACTGGGAGCTGTGGTGGGCGGGGCAGCCATGGGGGAGGCTGGGACAGCAGGCAGAGGTCAGGAGCGCTCGGGGGGGCTCGGGGAGCAGGCAGGGGTCCCCCCATGCTCCCCTTCCCCCTCCCCCTACTTATAGATGCATAGATGTTAGGGTCGGAAGGGACCTCAATAGATCATCGAGTCCGACCCCCTGCATAAGCAGGAAAGAGTGCTGGGTCTAGATGACCCTAGCTAGATACTCGTCTAACCTCCTCTTGAAGACCCCCAGGGTGGGGGAGAGCACCACCTCCCTTGGGAGCCCGTTCCAGACCTTGGCCACTCGAACTGTGAAGAAGTTCTTCCTAATGTCCAGTCTAAATCTGCTCTCTGCTAGCTCGTGGCCATTATTTCTTGTAACCCCCGGGGGCGCCTTGGTGAATAAATCCTCACCAATTCCCTTCTGTGCCCCCGTGATGAACTTATAGGCAGCCACAAGGTCGCCTCTCAACCTTCTCTTGCGGAGGCTGAAAAGGTCCAGGTTCTCTAGTCTCTCCTCGTACGGCTTGGTCTGCAGGCCCTTGACCATACGAGTGGCCCTTCTCTGGACCCTCTCCAGGTTATCCGCATCCTTCTTGAAGTGTGGCGCCCAGAATTGCACGCAGTACTCCAACTGTGGTCTGACCACTGCCCGATAGAGGGGAAGTATCACCTCCTTGGACCTATTCGTCATGCATCTGCTGATGCACGATAAAGTGCCATTGGCTTTTCTGATGGCTTCGTCACACTGCCGACTCATGTTCATCTTGGAGTCCACTAGGACTCCAAGATCCCTTTCCACCTCTGTGCCAGCCAGCAGGTCATTCCCTAGGCTGTAGGTGTGCTGGACATTTTTCCTCCCTAGGTGCAGCACTTTGCATTTCTCCTTGTTGAACTGCATCCTGTTGTTTTCTGCCCACTTGTCCAACCTGTCCAGGTCTGCCTGCAGCTGTTCCCTGCCCTCCAGCATGTCCACTTCTCCCCATAGCTTTGTGTCATCCGCAAACTTGGACAGAGTACATTTCACTCCCTCGTCCAAGTCACTGATGAAGACATTAAAGAGTATCGGTCCAAGGACCGAGCCCTGCGGGACCCCACTGCCCACACCCTTCCAGGTCGAGACCGACCCATCCACCACGACTCTTTGGGTGCGACCCTCTAGCCAATTCGCCACCCACCGGACTGTGTAGTCATCCACGTCACAGCCTCTTAACTTGTTCACCAGTATGAGGTGGGATACTGTATTGAAGGCCTTCCTGAAGTCTAAGTATACGACTTCCACCCCTCCTCCTGTGTCCAGGCGTTTCGTAACCTGGTCATAAAAAGAGACTAGATTGGTCAGGCACGATCTGCCTGCCACAAACCCATGCTGGTTTCCCCTCAGCATAATTTGTCCTGCCGGGCTCTCACAAATGTGAGCCTTGATAATTTTTTCAAAGACTTTGTCAAGGATGGAGGTGAGACTGACTGGCCTATAGTTGCCCGGGTCCTCCTTCCTCCCCTTTTTGAAAATGGGGACCACGTTGGCCCTTTTCCAGTCCTCCGGGACTTGGCCCGTGCGCCACGAGCATTTGAATATTCCCGCCAGTGGCTCTGCAATGATGTCGGCCAGTGCCTTCAGCACCCTCGGATGGAGCTCGTCCGGGCCTGCCGACTTAATGGCATCCAGTTCTTCCAAGTGACTCTGCACCATCTCAGGATCTACGTATGGCAGTCTGGCGCCTTGCTGCTGCCTCTCCACAACCCCAGTGAGAGACTTGTCGTGCCCTTCACTTAGGAGCACTGAGGCAAAGAACTCGTTGAGGAGTTCAGCCTTGTCCCCCTGTCCGTCACCAATTGTTTCTGCCCATTTAGCAGGGGTCCTATTCCACCCTGGGCCTTCCTTTTACTCCCAATATATCTAAAAAACAATTTCTTGTTGTCTTTTACTTGGGATGCCATCCTCAGCTCCATGGTAGCTTTGGCCCGTCTAACTGCCTCCCTACAAGCACGAGCAGAGGAGTTATATTCATCTTTGGTGATTTCTCCCTGTTTCCACTTTTTATGTGCTCTCCTTTTGGCCCTTAGGCTGCCCTGGATTTCTCTGGTCAGCCAGGGAAGCCTCCTGGCCCCTTTCCCTCCTTTGCCTCGCTCGGGGATCATCTTGCTTTGTGCCCGAAGGATCGTTTCCTTAAGGCACAGCCACCCTTCCTGGGCTCCCATTTCTTCAAATCTCCTACTCTGCAGTGCGTCCTTGACTAATCACCTGATTGCATTGAGATCAGCTTTCCTAAAGTCTAGCACTTTCACCCTACTAGTTACCTTACCCACTCGACATCTTATGGTGTATTCTATTATTAGGTGATCACTGTCCCCCAGATGGCTACCGATCTGGAGGTCCGCTACCATGTCATCTCCCGTTGCCAATACCAGATCCAGTATGGCATTCCCCCTTACCAGCTCAGAGTCTGGGTCCAGCTCCGTGCTGCAGCCAGCACGGATGGCCCAAATTGCCAAAGCACTCTGAATCTATTCCAAATCAATTCGGAGAGCTTCGAATCTATTTGGACCCCCGATTTGATTTGGATTCGGGGATTCAGCAGCCGAATTGGGCCGAATCTCCTCCAAATTGAATCCGCACCTGAAGCTTTGCACAGCCCTATTAAACATCTCCAAGGATAAAGACTCCACCAACTCTCTGGGGAGCCTGTTCCAGTGCTTCACCACCCTCCTAGGGAGAAAGTTTTTCCTACTATCCAACCTCAACTTCCCTTGCTGCAGCTTGAGCCCATCACTCCTTGTCCTGTATCTGCCCCCACTGAGACCAGCCCAGCTCCATCCTCTTCGCAGCCCCCCTGCAGGGAGGTGACGGCTGCTATTCAATCCCCCTCAGTATTCTCTTCTCCAGACTCAATCAACCCAGTTCCCTCAGCCTCTTCTCACAAGTCCCATCTCCCAGCCCCTGAACCATTTGCACTGGCCTCCGCTGGAGTCTCTCCAATTTGTCTACAAATCCAATTGGTCTACAAAGCAACCCAAGTATGCATCAGGCAAGACATTTCTTTAGCATACAAAGCACTCGTGAGGCTCTAACGGGAACACTGGGCACAGTTTCGCTCCACTTGTTAAACAAGGATGGATTCAGATAGGATGAGAAACAGAAAAGAGCTGTAAGTAGGGAACTGCCTAAATCACAGTGAGATAAAGGGTTTTTCATGGGCTGCTCATGGCACGCGGAGCTGATTTTGTGATGGCTCCGCCCTTCGGCACTGGTTGGTGGAGAGGCCCCAGGGGGGAGGATGGACGAGGGGGCAGTCGCCGTCTTATCTGCTATCCCTTCGTGCTGCCCACCAGCTGGCACCTCCCCCTCCCCCAGCAGCAAGGATTGCTGGCTCCCACCGGGGAGCCAGCGTTTTATTGTTAACTTTTTTGTTGTTGTTGTTGATTTTGCAAATTTTGCAGACAATTCCAGATTTTGCAGTTTCCGCGAAACCGCAAATTAAACAGGTCCCTAGCTGTGAAGATGCAAAAGAAAATGGAGAGTCTCTTACTCGACAAGACTAGAAGAGGCAGGCTTGCTGAGTCTAGCAAAATGAAGGCTGAGATACAGCTATGCTCTAAATACCTTGGGGCAAACACAAGGGAGCAAGAAGTGTGATTTAAGGTAAAGGGCACGGCTGGCAGGAAAGCACATGGTACAATTGGCCAGGAATAAGTTCAGGCTGGAAAAACCTTTCAGCAGCTGTCCTGGAGGCAAACCACCCAACCAGGTTTAAGATGAAGCTTAACAAGTTTATGAACAGATTCCTGTGACGTGGCTGCATGTAATACGAGACTGACCTTGATCAATCCCAGAGGGGCCTCCCACTCCTAAGCTCTAAACCCAGGCGCCCGCCATCTCAGGGCAGTGCACTAACAGATGCGATGACTTTCACATCTGGTAAACGCAACACGGGCAGTTGCCATCGGTAAAGTAAATGAGATAGGGTCCCCATAGCGGTTTAGAGCAGCGTTTCTCAACCCATGGGTTGTGACCCAAAAGCGGGTCGCAAAAACATTTCCAAGAGTGGCAAGCTGCGGCAGGGCAGAGGGGTGGTGGGAAGTGCCCCTTCTAGCAGGGGGAAGGGGACAAGGGGAGTTGCGTGGCTGGGCTGGTGGCACCAGAGCCGGTGCCCATGCTTGCAGGGGTGGAGCGACTGGGAGACGCTGCTCAGCAGGCAGGAGGTGCCATGTCCAGGCTGCCTGGAGCAGTGCGGCAGCCCCGGCCCCAGCCCAGGGCAGGCAGGGTACCATAGGCCTCTCCTCCTTCTCTCTCCAGCCCGTGCCGGGGCCGGACTCGCTCTGCTGCCATCCACATGAGCTGTAGCCACCGCAGACACAGCGCTCCGACCCGAGCAGGACAGGGGCATTTGGGGCCCCTCTGGCAGGGCTGGGTGGGGCAGGAGGCTGCGGGTCAGGAGTGAGGGACACTAGCATGGCCTGGGGAGGCAGGGGACTGGGGGTCAGGCACCGGCAGAACCAGTGGGGATGTGGGTTGGGACAGGCCATGGATCTTTGCAAATGGGGCCCGATAGGAAAGAGAGTGAGAACCAGTGGTTTAGAGGCACTTTCTGCTTTTCCCTCCCCTGGTCAGCAGCTCGCTGCAGAAGCAATTCTTTTTACGATGGTAAAAAACTCCTCACCTGAGCCCCCAAACACAACAGGTTCGGCCTGTGCAACAATAGATACGGATGTTATTAGCAAAAATAACTGCAAAAGTTCTGGGTTAAATAAACATTTTTTTTTAAACCTTTCAACTCTGCTTAGCTTGAAATACCCAAGCTCACGGGCAACATGAGAGCTGCAGATTATGAGGAATTAGCAATAAGCCTCTGCAGGTAAATTGACTTTTAAGCATATATATTAGAGAGGAAGGGGAGATGCTTTCTGCCTCGGAGAGGTCTCACTCACTCCATCGACCTAAAAGCCTGAGTTTTGTTACTTTCTAACGTTTGATTTCATAAAACAGAATTCTAATCACTCGAACCCAGATTCCTCTGCAAGTGTTGGGTTTATCTGTGTCAATAGTTATTGATTTCCAAGCTTCAAGAAGATCATAATGATACTGAAAACAAATACATAATGATTGTTCTATAGGCAAATTTACATCCATCCTACAATAAGACCATTAATCTAACGAAAATATATCAAGAAAAATGTGTTGAAACTGACAACAATACTATACCTAGTCATTAATCCTGACCATATAACATTACGAGAGGCAAAAGAGCTATTAAGATAAAGACTGTGTTAAATCACTCTACAAATGGAACCTATTGATCTCCTATAAAATAGTTTATTGGCAAAACAGTTTAAAGCATTATCCAAAAACTTTACAACACTTTATTTAGCATGTAGTATACCCACAGTCATGGGTATGAGTTTAATTAAGACTCAAAAATAAGAGATACTTGAAAAAAACATGAGTTTTTCTCTGCGTCTTCGGTAGAACAGGCCGGCTGTTGAAACGTAGTATACCAGGAACATGTACCTCCAGAAATAACAGTGCCAAGGAAAAGCTTTTTAGCAATTGCCACTGACACTGCAAGGAAGATTTTCAAGTTTTCAGGCATTCAGTTATACGCTCAATCTAGAGACGTGGCTGCCTACACCAGTTCTTGTGCTGACCACCTGCAGTATCAGCCATTTGCTGTAGTAGAAGTGTGCACATATGCACAAAGGACAGACATTCAGAAAGCCCAAGCCTGAACCTGCAGAGACTGAACCGACTTGCAAGTGGACAGACATCCACTTTTCATTCCGGAAATGCAGGCACATGCCTGCAGCGGCTCATGCCAGAAGCCCCAGGGCGCTGGAGAAGCCCTCCCTTCCCTTCCACAGGGAAGCTGGGCTGCAGGGGGGAGAGGGCATGGCCAGGCCTGAATAAGACTGAAGAGGGGTTTAAACCCCAACCCTGGCCTGCAAAGGTTCAGAGGATGGGGGGAGAGGGGACAAGGAGGAGGGGAAGAGCCCTGCCTGCCACAGCAGGTCCCTGACAGCTGGGAGCAATATGGGCGCACAGCTCCACTGCCCGGCCCCAGATGGAGACTCTTCCCACTCCTCCTTCCTCTTACCCGCCACCACGGGGTGGGGAGGAAGGCTCTGTGCAGTGCTGTGCGGCCCGGCCCAGCCCGGCCCAGGCTGGGTACAGGGAGAGGCTGTTATTGAGCAGCAGCTGCTGAGGATGGCCCTGGCCCCACAGCTCAGGCTAGCTCCACTCAGCCCCTCCCTCCATCCCTTCTGGCTGCATTGTGGGAGAGGGGGAATGGAGGGAAGAATTAACCCCCTCCCTGCCTACTTTGCCTTAACCAGGCCATGCTGGGACACATGTGGCCACGTCCCCACCCCTGCTTGGGCTAGAGAGCAGAGGGGTGGTGCCAGCTTTGCTCTCTGGAGCAAAGAGCATGGCCCTGCCCAGGGCTACAAAGCATGCTGGGATGCTGGAGGACTCTGGTTTACCTTGAACAAGGAAGGGGTCTGGGACAAATGCATAAACTGGTTAAACCCAAATCACTTAAGTCCGATACTGCATTCAACCAGGTTTATCTTAAACCAGTTTGGGACATTTTTAAACCAATTTATGTGCACTGAACTTATGTTCTGTTACAGGTTTAAACCAGCTTCTGATCACTTAAACCCGCTGGTGTAACTCATGTCCCTAGCCTCAGAGACAAAAATGGAAGGAAGATTCCCCCGGCCTCTCCTTCCTTGGTCAATGGAAAGACCCAAACACAAGTATAAAGGGGCTGAACCTTAGGCTTTCTATATATTCTATTTTACTTTAATGAAGACTCCATTTACTGTTACTGAAATCTAACCGTTTAAATTCAAATACAATTGTATTGAATGATTTTCCTTCTTTCGCAGCATAGGAAAAGCCAGGCCTCTGGGAGGTTTCATGTTGGGACACAAATAACCACTAGCTGCTGTTGAAAGTCTTAACCAAAATGTCCCTGTGTTACTGTCACCACCGGGGAAAGAAAGTACATGCTCCCAGGAAGACTGTTAGTCTCTGTTAATATGCTTTGCCGAATCTGCCCAGGATGCTGTGTGGGGCTAGCACAAAGCAGGACTAAATTTCCCAAGGAAGTAGCACGGCCACTGTTTCGTCACTGTTCATGTGACAAGAGATGGCAAATCCTACCGGGTCCTGGAGAGCAGATAGCACCTTGAGGGCAGCTGTCCTTCCCATCCCCTCTGGGTAGGGTAAAAACTCATCCCATGCTGGAATAACAACCAGGATTTAGGGGCCAATCCAAACCTCCTCCTGAAGGTATGCACATACATGCACACACAACTGGATGATTGTACTAGAAGACTAAAGCAAATGTTTCTTGCATGTTGGGATTGTCTTTCATTCCCAGGGAGTTCTTTAAAACCCTTCCTGCCCCAATCCAAGGTGGAACTCCATTCCCAAGTTGGCCAACCTTCCTGAAAACCCTACAGAACCCGAGGATTGGACAAGCAGGCCACCGTTGTCCAAGCATTCTTCTGTTAGCACAAGGCCAAAACAAGTCAAGTTATGGGGGGAGGGAGGAGTTGGGGGCACAGTCTCCCAGAATCCCCAGTACTCCCCCTGCCTGCTTACACCTCCTGTGGGCACCCTGAGCATTCAAGTACTATAGCAATAAGCATCACAGACGGGGAAAGAGACTAGTCTCCAGCCCTGCTGTGCCTTGTAGCATTTGGATAAAACTGAGGGTGAGTGCATAATTATACGAAAAAAGGGAGACTCAAAAGACCTTGCAGCTTGCACTGCTATATGTATTCAGAATACAAAGGCACCTAGTGAAAAAAAATCACTAGGTGCTTCCTGACCCTCTGAAAGGATGCTTTCATGACAAAGGAAAAGAAAAAGCAGGAGTGCTATCACATCAATGAGTGATATCAACATGTGGGTATACACAGAAGCTTCATTTCTGGTAACAGTCTCTGTTCTCTGAGCAGTTATAGCAGACAATACCCACAAAATGGCATCCCAGGTAAAGGGCCTAGCTCAAAAATCTTCATTACATGGTACGGACCAAATGCTTTCACGAGCGCAGAAGTTTGTATATAAAATCCAAACAGCAGAGCAGTAACCCAATGAATCTGATTTGAAAGCAATTTGCATTTACGCTGAAGTTAGCATCGTGTTACAGGAAACACGTTTTAAAGGCTTTGCATCCGTCAAAAAATGTTAGATGAGACGAGTATATTTTGTCCAAAAATGCAATTAGCAAAAGCCGCCAGATAAGATGCTAATAACCATATTCATCTTCTAAAGAAGGTGTCAGGGGCTGCATTTCCCTGTTTATTTGAGTTTCTAGCGTTACAGATTATTCCGTTCTAGACGCTGGGAAAACCCAATTACAGAAGAACAGAAACGTCTCTCTCGAACAACCCTAAGCAATTAAATCTCCTCTATATGTGATATATTGGGCTGGTCTTGTACATTTTATTGGGCAAAGTAATTGCATCCCAAACTAAAATACTGTCCACTTGATTAGGTAATTTTAACTAAGATCTTTAAAGTGCAACAAATACAATATATCAGAAATAACTCCTTGTAATATAGGAAATTGCTTTTTCTTGACTAATTTAAGGAGGTGCTTAGCCAGAAAGAAGTATAGATGAACTTTGTTTTCCCAACATGAACGTACAGCTTCAAATACTTTTAAGGATTAAAGTAGGTCTTTGTCAGCTCATCAATTAACCAGAATGGCCTTCACATAAAAGAATTACACGCGCGCGCATTTTCACTCCCTCACCGCATGCAACTTTCTGGGACCTTCCAGCAAAGAAGAAATCTTTAAAAAAGAAAAAATTCCAGCAACAGATCTAAGCAATTATATTACTGACTCCAGGAAGATAAGTTACTAAATGATAACCAAAAATGCAATTAACTAGTCTAAATTATGTTTCTCAACACTAGCTTGAACTGCTGGAAAGCAAGTGATAAGATTTCACATTTTAATTAATGCAATCAAAAGAGTGAAGAAATGAGAATTTAAAAGCGTTTAAATAAATATTCTAGCTTGAATTAATTTTCTGTTCTGAACGCTACCTACTATAATGCCAACAAGTCTTTTAGATGAGTGGCAGACTATAATAAATACATTTATTTGGGGAAATAAGAAACATAGATTCCAAAATCCCATCCTACAAAGACCTTGGCAAATGAGGAAACGGATGCTTCCAAACATTAAATATCATTATTTAGCCAGCCAACTTAGAAATTTGGTGTACTGGATAATACCAATTCACAGGACGCATTGGGTAAAGATAGAGCAAACAGTCAAACTTAATATATTATGATCGCTAAAGAAATCTTCCAGACCAAATTCAATATATAATCACTCTTTTATGAGAACAACAATAAAAAAAAAAAAATGTATCTGTGCTATCCTAAGTTAAGCTCATACCCATCACCTTTAGCACCTATACATGGTACTGAATTTAATGCTAATAATTTATTAGGAAACTTTAATATCTGGGAACATACTGACATCATAAATTCTGGACAGTTAATTCAACAATAATATACTGACATCTTTTGAAGAAACACAACATACCACAGGTGACATTAAAATCCCCTTTTCCCTATACCTGCAATTTAGACACTTCTCAAAACATTCCCAAAGAAAGGTCAACCTTTGTAGAAATTTGACAGAATTTGAGAAACTATTGGTCATGTTTAGGAAACAACAGGCCTGTGCGTCTGTGTTACATAAAGCAATTTTAAATAGGCATTCAGAAGAAAAAACAAAAGTTTATGACAAATTGGGTAGTTGACATTGGGCGCATCTATACGCCACTGTACGGCAATGTTGCTATAGCACCATGCTTTACTACTTCCTTTTCTAAGTACTACAGCACGGCGCAATACAGGCAGTTACTGCGCCGTGTGTGTGGCGCACAGTTAAATTTTGCTGCTATGTCGCCGTAGCGGCACGTTATAACCAGGGAGCGCGCTGCTACGGCAACATAGCTGGCGACCACGTGTAGACCCATGTGATTTCTACATCACTGTAGTGCGTCATATGGTGACGTAGCACCTCGTTATGTAGCCCTAGGGCAATGGGTAGATGTGCCCACTGAATCAGAAATTGGTGCTGAAGAATGGGAGACTCATCTGAAACCACGGTCCTCACACGTTCTTCTGCAGGATTGTAAAAGAAAAAATATTTTTAAAAGTCCTATATTTGTGGTATCTCACCCCACTTCACATTTAATGTATTTATGGTACAAGATGGGGAAATGCCAGAAGGAGCAGTCAGTCAGAAAGATCCTACCACACATGTGGTGGACATGGCCCAGAATCAAGCCACTTTGGAAGCAAGCTGGAGATACTGCGAGTGAAATAACACCGAGGGATTATCTGATAACTGGCATCCTATTCTGAGAACTTCTGCAATATATAAGGATCATAAGGAATTAATCACTCATTCTCTAATGACTGCTAAATTAGTTTCAGAGGCCTGGAAGAGAAAAATGACACCCCTAAAATCACTAACTGGTTCCAAAAAGTTTGGGAAGGTTTAAGCAATGGGAAAATTGTCCCATCAACTCAATGTTTTACATGGGAGAAGGAAAGTCATATTTATAAATTGGATGGAAATTTTTGGAATTTGCTATTAAAAAGAAGAGGAAGAATCTTCTCCTGCCTCCAAACCAGAAAGCTGAAGAAACTTTGAGTATTAAGGAAAGTGCAAGTTCTACAAGGTTACACTTAGGAATAAATTTGGACTACATTTAAAATGTAAAAGCAGAGATGAGTAGAAGATAGCGAGATTTGTATTATGCAGAGTTCAGGAGGAAAAGAGGGGGTGAATTATTACATAGAGCTGAAGAAATACAAAAGCTTAACATTGACTGAAACATAAAGGAACTGTCAGCGGTTGAAAGGAAAAGAAGAAAAGAAGATGAGCCTGTGGACACGGACTTGAGTTAAGGGAGCACTGTTGATGGAAGTTAAAATATCTGTCTCCACGTATATTTTAAGGCGGTGGGGATCACTTTTCTGGTAGCACCACACCCTCCCCGAGTGCCACTCCCATCCCCTTCCCCTGCCCGACTGGCTCCTCTGCTTTCTGCTTCCTGCCCTGTGCTCCCTGCCCAATCTGCTGCTCTGTTTTCTGCTCCCCGATTTACTTGCCACTGTGCTACCTGTCCCCTCCTCTGGTCTGCTGCATGCCACGTGTACTATCGGTTGCCCCCCCACTCAATATTTTAGAGGATGGTACGCATCTTTAAATGTTAAAATTTGTTATTTTCATAGTGGGATTAATTAATAAAGTTTTTAAAAATTCTTAAATAATCAGGCTGAGGAAGCATCTGCAGTTGGTCTGTGCTCTTCCTCAACCTGATGAAGGGTGTTTGTACCCAAAAGCTTGCAAAGAAGAATTTTTCAAACTATTTGAGTTGGTCTAACAAAAGATACTGGATTTGCCCAAAGAACCTTGTCTGCCTGTGTCCTTAGACCACCATGGCTACAACCTATACCCCTAAATACGTCGACTTGTTTAGAAGCAAGTCCATGTTACAGAAATCTCTTTCCTTTCTTCCCACGACGGCTGCTGCCATCCTGAACAGATCAAGAAGGGGAAATTCATTTTAGATGCTTACACACAGGTTATTTCTAAACCTATATTTTCAAGCTGACAGCTTTATCTGAAGGCACCTAAAGACTTAAACCCAATGTGCTTCGAAGATCTAGGCACAGACGTAAACAAAATCTACTCCACGCATTTTACATCATTAAAACTAATTAGATGTGAACAACTTGCCAGAAGACTAGGCAGTGCCAATTGCAAAAATCTCCTGCTATCTGTGTACCAACAAGTACAGCTGCAATTTAAAACCCCCCTCAAGCCTCCAGAAGCAATAACGGAACAAAGCCGCCAAGTCACCCCAAACTTCTGAACAAGGGGGAAGGGGGGAAATGTGGAGAGAAAACTGAGCTGAAGCATGGCTCAAAACGAAACTTCAGCCACAGGCTGCTTCAATCAGACGCTAAACCCCCAATGACAGATGAAAGCATGCAGAGAACCAAGCTGTGCCACGATAAATCTCCACTGCATCCTGCCTCCTTCCCACCTGGACCAGAATATATTTGGAAACTGAACGCTCTTCTAGCCAAGAGGTTCACTGCCACGTGGAAACATGAACTTCCAGGAGAAACGGGGACACAGAGCCGACGGCGGGCGAACGTAGCTGCTGCAACACTTGTTAACTGCGTTTTTTGATGTGCATGTTGGCTTTCAAACCGGTGACTGCACCGACGGGCTATTGCTAATCCAGGGGTAACTCCAACTCCTGATTAACACCTGAAAGAAACATTTTTCTTTAGAGATCTGCGTGCACCCCACCCTATCAACTGAGAAGAGAATAATCTGCCTGCTGGCAACTCCAGAAAGAATAGGGAGAAAACAACTATGCAGCCAAGGGAAAAGACAAGTAGAACGAAAGAAGCCTTCCCGTTCTTTCCCAAACACATCATTAAAAAAAAAGGAATATTTTTTTCAGGTTTCACCATTATTTTGCCAAAAGTTACTATGCTCACAGGATTTATTTTCCCTTGTATTTTTAAGATTGACCCTGAATTGCTTGCAGCACCTAGAGCCAAAGGCACCGCAGGACAAAGAACAGTAAGTTTTTTCCTTATCCCCATTTGACCACAATGTTATTTCCATTCTTTGATTTGGACAGGCCTGACACTTTCACAGAAATGGTGGAGCTCAGGACAGAAGAAAGGACTGAAACAGGCAACGATCCACTTTAGTGACGTATATATAACATGCCTGAGACGGTTTTCAGCATTAAAGGGAGCAAGACGGCTACAAGACAATATGGCAAGATTTGGACTTTGCTCAGTTTCTCCAACTGTTATTTGGCGTATACTTCTGTAGAAGTATGGATTAGCCAGCAATTACGTGGTTTAAATCCCACTTCAGGGGCACTTCTCTACTCTAGAACAGAAAAAATATTTTTATATGCATCTAGAAGTGGGTAACAGGTACACACTGATGTAGGTGCACAAATATCAGGCAAGTCAGGTGGGTGGCAAACTGGCTATGGGGTCGCACTCAGAGCAGTGGTGGATGGGTTGATATCGACCTGGAAAGATGTGGGCAGTGGAGTCCAGCAAGGCTCGGTCCTCGGACCAGTGTTGTTTAAGGTCTTCATCTGCGACTTGGAGGAGGGCATGGAGAGCACCTTGTTCAAGTCTGCAGATGATACCAAATTACGGGGTAAAGTTAACACACCAAAGGGTAGGGAACTGGACAGGTTGGAAAGGTGGCTAGAACAGAATAGGATGCAGTTCAACAAGGACAAGTGCGAAGTGCTGCACCTGGGCAAAAACACCCACCAACATACTTACAGGCTGGGGGATGACCTCAGCAGCAAAAAGGGATCCTGGAGTCGTAGTTGACTTCAAGATGAACAGAAGTCATCAGTATGATGAAGTGATCAGCAAGGCTAACCGCACTATATCGTGCGTTAACAGATGCATGACGAACAGGTCCAGGGAGGTGATGCTTCCCCGCTATGCAGCACTGGTCAGGCTGCAGTTGGAGTACTGGGTCTAGTTTTGGGCCCTGCACTTCAAAAGGGATGTGCACAACCTTGAGAGGGTTCAGAGGAGGCCACTTGTATGGTTAGGGGCCTGCAGGCAAAGTCCTACAAGGAGAGACTGAGGGACCTGGATCTCTTCAGCCTTCACAAGAGGAGGCTGAGAGGTGATCTTGTGGCTGCCTATAAATTCATCAGGAGAGGGCAGCAGGGAATAGGAGATGCTCTATTTACGAGGGCACCCCTGGAGTAACTAGGAACAGTGGCCACAAATTGATGGACAGCTGATTTAGGTTGGATGTTAGAAAGACCTTCTTTACAGTAAGGGTTACCAGAATCTGGAATGGGCTCCAAGGGAGGTGGTGCTCTCCCCTACCCTGGGGGTCTTCAAGAGGAGACTGGACATGCACTTGGCTGGGTCTTCTGACCCCAGTGCTCTTTCCTGCCCAGGGCAGGGGGTCAGACTTGACGACCTACTGAGGTCCCTTCCGACCCAAACAGCTCTGACTATCAGAATGCACAGTGGGACGTGAAAAACTCCCCAACCCACACGGGGATATAGGTTGTAGTCGTGTTGGTCTAAGGACACAGGCAGCCAAGGTTATTTGGGTAACTCTGATATCTTTTATTAGACCAATTCAAGTAGTTGGAAAAATTCTTCTTTGCAAGCTTTTGGGTATTTATACCTGTCCTTCTTCAGCCTGATGAAGGGTATTTATACCCAAAAGCTTGCAAAGAAGAATTGTTTCCAAGTATTCAAGCTAATCTAATAAAAGATATCGGATTTACCCAAAGAACCTTGTCTGCCCAACCCACACAGGTACTTCAGGTTTTGTACATACGACACTGAAAAACTCATGCATCTTTTACACATTTGGCCTTTAGCTGCGTCTCAAGGGATTTTAGAAGATGGAATATTGTATTAGACAAAAATATTGCCTTGTAAGCCAAGTTCAGTACAAAGTTGATAGTCATTTCTTCTCAATGCTTTCAACATTTAAGATTTCAAAGCCTGCAAAAAAATAAAATAAAATAAAATAAAATAAAAAAAAGGATCCTTTGATTGCTAGAAAAGGCCAAGAAATGCTTATGAACTGGGGGCATTTTTTGTTTTTATTTGGATTCCAGATATCTTCCAAGGCCTGTACTGACACGAGAGTTTATATTCTAATATCATTAATTTCCTGCATGTCATACATACTTAAAGTATAATTTATGAGGCCTATCGTTTGTATAACAGTTTAAAAGCACATTTAGTTACTTGCAATAAAGTCGGCACACATCAAAACAGCCTTTAAAGTTGCTTCTGTGAAGTGTTCAAAGAGAAATCCTGACTCGTGCATTAAGGTATTAACATGTGATGATGTGGCACTTGTCCAGCCGCTGAAGGAATGCATGCTTGGACACTGCCCCTGACAGGCAGCCAGGCTCACCTCCACTGGGAAAGCTGAACACAGTACACAAAATAAAAAATGTGAATTTGTTTCTGTGGAAATTTCCAAGCTGCTCCTTCTGGAAAAAAACACTGCAGGCGCCGTGCTCGGCAAAGGAGTTCTGGAGAAATCATTTCAGACTCTACCCTTAATATGATATAGCAGTGGCAGGGTGGATAAAAAAAAATAATGATTTAAAAAACAAAAAAACAAAAAACGATTTTTTTTAACTTAATCAGATTTTTTTTTTATATTTAATTGCATTTTTTGTTAAGATGCTTTTTACAAAAGCCTGTATATAGTTTTAATTTAGGATATGTTAAAGATCAAAGATGTAATCGTGGAATAAGGATTTTAACTTCTAATGATATACTATTTGAGACAATATATTCATGTAACCTTTTTAGAAAAGTTTTATAAATAGGTCACAAGAGCCCATGGACTATATTAGGGGCCCAACCTCATGGGGTTCCCAGAGGCTTCTCTATAGATTAGTAAAGATTAAAGAAAACCGCTCTACCCAATGGGACTCGGTGCTCAGTCTAGAAATTCCTATTTAGCATCAATGTGATGCTTAGTTTCAGCTCTCAAACTATGGATTGATGTCTCCAGAGATCACATCCTTGTCAACAGCAGTATATGGAGATGAGAGAGAACAGACCTGATTACCCACCCATCAGCTCTCTTGTCTCAATGCAAGTATGTGTACACACAGTCAAGCCCTTACCTCTCTCTAAAAGTACAAAAGTTTCAACAAGTCAAATGAATAAAAGATATCAAACAACAAGAATGCACTTTTTGTAGAAAAAGAGGCTTCCTGACCAGTGACTTAAATCGATTCGATTTAAATCAAATCCACCCTGAGCAGTGGTTTGCAACCTGTGGTCCGTGGACTCCTGGGGGTCCGCAGACTATGTCTACAGGGTCCACGAAAGAGGACTATGATCAATCAAAAATAAGTAAGTGTGGGTATTCACAATTCAAAGGGGTCCTTACCTCCATTCAAAAAAATGTTAGGGGTCCACAAATGAAAAAGGTTGAAACCCACTGTGATATAACATAACCTAATCTAAGAAATAGAGCTCACATAGGATGTCCTAACAAGGAGAAGGAGAAAGGGGATGTTCTGTGAAGAAAAGTTAAGGACAGTCTATCCCAGGAAGAAGTCTCAGGTAGGAGCAAGGAAGCCTAAAATAAAGTAAGGGGTTGGTCCTGGGGCCAATGTTGTTCAACATCTTCATTAACAACCTGGAACACGGGATGGAGTGCACCCGCAGCAAGTTGGCAGATGACACCAAGCTGGAGGGAGTAGTAGGTACGCTGGAGGATAAGGCTAGGATTCAAAGAGACCTCAACCCATTGGAGAATTGGGCTAAAAGAAATCCCATGAGGTTCAACAAGGACACGTGCAAAGTCCTGCACTTAGGACAGAGTAATCCCATGCACCAGTACAGGCTGGGGCTGACGGGCTGGGCAGCAGCTCTGCAGAAAAGGACCTGGGGGTGACAGGGGACAAGAGGCTGAACAGGAGCCAGCAGTGTGCCCTTGGTGCCAAGGCTAGCAGCATCCGGGGCTGCATCGGTAGGAGCACTGCCAGCAGATCAAGGGAAATAATAATTCCCCTCTCTTCTGCACTGGGGAGGCCACATCTGGAGTCCTGTGTCCAGTTGTGGGCCCCCCACTACAGAACAGATGTGGACAAATTAGACAGCGTCCAGCGGAGGGCAACAACAATGGTTGTGGGGCTAGGGGACAGGACTGGTGAGGAGAGGCTGAGGGAAATGGGTTTACATCGTCTGTAGAAGAGAAGACTGAGGGGGATTGAATAGCAGCCTTCACCTCCCTGCCGGGGGGCTGCAAAGAGGACGGAGCTGGGCTGTTCTCAGTGGGGGCAGATGGCAGGACAAGGAGCAATGGGCTCAAGCTGCAGCAAGGGAAGATGAGGTTGGATACTGGGAAAAACCTCTAATTACGAGGGTGGTGCAGCACTGGAACAGGTTACCCAGAGAGGTGGTGCAGTCTCCATCCTTGGAGGTGTTTAAGACCCAGGTAGACAAAGCCTTGTCTGGGATGATGTAGTTGGGGCTGGTCCTGCTCTGAGCAGAGGTTGGACTAGATGTGATCTCCTGAGGTCCTTTCCAACCCTCATGTTCTGTGAATCGTGGTATTTAATTGAACAATATCCATCTCAAGTGAGGGGAACAGGACACATTGGCTGGGAGGTCTAAAATTGGACTGAAATGTTCTCCCCTAACCAGGATGCCATACTGAATTTCACAGGGAACAAGGAGGTGGAAGCAAACAAGAGCTGTCCTGGGTCAGACTAGGGTCCGTCTCACCCATTGAACAGGGCATATCTACAATGATCTATCCCCTGACCACTACCTGCCCTGGTATCCATGAGTGTCGCAAGGACGATGTTGGATGCTTTTACACCAAAACTAGTGATGTTCCTTTCTTGTTTGAACTAGAAGAGACTGTCCTAAAAGACACTTGTTTCAGAGGCTGCTGGACGGGATCGAGTGCGACTTGGAAGCTCAAGCAAAAACAAAAAGAAAACCAAAGAAATCAAAACGTATTGATACAGAAGTGTGCATTCAGGAGGATGGTGGGGACAGGAGGTATTCATGCACCACCTGCTTTCAGGTAGCTTGGCCACGACTGCTGTTGAAGTTCAGACGCGCATCATTCGTGGCAGCTGGACCAAACTGCTTCCTAGGACTCTGCCCAAGGTAAAGACAGACAAACAGAGGCTCTGTTTCTATCAGGCATCATGAAAGCAGCAGGAGACACCAGCTCCAACTTGGCCAGGAAAGAAGGTTACACTGATGAGTAGCTCTGGAACTGCTAACAGGGGCTGCTAAAAGGGAGAGAACTTTTACCACCGACGGAGACTAGTCGCCTCCAATTCAGATGGGCTAGGAGATGGCAGACTGGTCAGACAGGCAGGATGCTACAGAAAAGAAAGATAAAAAGACCAAACCAAAGATCTTGAGACCTATTTGGCTACTCAAAATCCCCCAACTCTAGTCTGCTGGAAAGGACATACCTAAATGGGTTACACCAACACAGTCAGCTGTCCCCAGAGCCCTGCCTTAAGGTGCTGTACTAGAAATACTGCTGCAATACTCCAACTAATGTGCTAGCAAATGTAAACCAAGCAAGGCTACTACAAACAGGTGCCAACCATTTTAGGGGGGAAAAAAAAGTCCACCTTAAAGCATTTGTCTTTATACACACACACACACACACACACACACACACACACACACACACACAAAGAAGGAACATACCTCTTACACATATGTGCACAAAACACTGTGCTCTTGCCATGACTATTACACAAGACCACAACATGGGACCAATACATCTGAGAACTGCTGAATTCCCTGATACAGAGTTTAAATTGTTGAAAAAAAATAAAATTAAATCTTTGAGAGGGGCAAGATGGTGGTGGGGGAAAATAAAAACAAGCAACACCACACGGACAACCTTAGAGGTATTTTTGTAGCCTCCTGCTTCTCTGTATTCAAGCACACACACACAAAAAAGGAGAGAAACGTTAAAACTCTTTTAACAACACCTCGTGATCTAATTTCTTATTAATGCTTCAGGGTTCCTCTTTGACTACAAATCCATTATTGCTCATTCCCTATTCACATTCAATCTCCTTGAAGTCCTATCAATATTCCCTTCCACTGCAACACACCAAAAAGCACCGGCCAGAATCAAGACCTGATTGTGCTAAAACATTAAAGCATACGGACATTTGCCCCAGAGACCTAAACTTGGCCTTCTTAAGAGCCTCAAGTATGGGATAACAAAATCATCCTTGCACTTGTGGAATATTTTGGGCAGAAAACATTTTTCACTTCAAGTCAACAACCCATTCTTCACTGCTGCTGCACACCGGCAGAGAATTTATCAATACACCCAGGTCTTTCCCCTTCACCATATTAACTGATTCAATGTCATTTAAAATATATTAAATACTGCAATATAACAGACTTGAACAACTGAATAATTCATGAAGGGAAAAAAAAGGGTCTTTACACAAAGCTCAGGCATTTTACAAGCATCACTCATTCCCTTTTATTTTTTTCCACAGGAGGATTTTTTTTTAAGCCAATACTGAATTTGGGGCAATTAATGTCTGATACAGTTCTACCTACAGCAAAATAATCTTTAGCAGCTCCTTCACACTACTCTTCTATACCATCCATCACTTAAAAAGAAACAGGCCCAAGACAGGAGTCTATGAATAACTCTGCCTTTTCTCCAGGATTCAATCTAGACTGCTTCTAAATATGTATAATGCCTAGGCTACATTAACACATTAAAGCTTTGCAGATTGCCATCAGTGCTTTTGCAGCTTAATTTCATCTATCCCTCACAATTCAGTTCTGCAAGCACTTCCATACTAAAAAAAAAAAAAAATTATTCCAATTTAAATATAAAACTCCTGGTGCCTGCATAAGCAGATTGTTTAAGAGGATATATATTTAAAACCTGGCAGCAAAACTTTATTTCCCCACAAAATAGGAGTACTCTCTCAAATCCTATTGCCTCCTAGTTAATAAAAAAAAAAAAAAAGCAAGCATATTCTACACGCAGTTAAGTTCGCAAGGGTTTGAGGACTGTGATTAGTTTGACAAATCATTTTTCTTCTGGAAGTCAGAAGCAGACTTAGTAGAGAATTTTGGAAAGTGATGATGTCGAGCACTTCGGGGATGGGTACAAAACTCAAAAGGATCTGCTGCCTTCCTCTGCTCGTCAGGAACTGCCGAGGATAGGACAATGTGACACAAAATGGATGCTTTTTTTTTTTTTTTTTTTTAATACAAATACAGCTACTGCAACTTTGGAAGATATTCGTCTCTCCACTGAAATGTGCTTTGTTGCCATCTTAATTAAGGAGTGGAATTACTAAATCCTATACTATTTTCTGTTCATCTCCAAATCCAAAAATAAGATGTTTTAAACTCCCTCTCTCATCTGACAGTCCTGCAGCACAAAGCAATTCAAAATGACAGATCACGTACACCAGTACAGACTGCCAACACGTTAACTTCTCTTCAGGTTTCGGAGACTCAGAAGAAGCTCTTTAAACCAAATCAAACCGTGGCATGGAGTTTAATTATTTTAAAAAAAAACCAAAAAAACGGAAGATTTGATAAAATAGTTAACAACATAAAAAGGGCACTGTAAGTTACTTTAATCTTCTGTGCAAAAATTATGCCTTTAATCAACACAAGACGTTTTGAAATGACTTTGTTGGAACAGTAGTTCCAAAACTGCTTTTATCTTTCAGCCAGAACATGCCAGAGACGCGCACTGGGAATTCAAGACAGGGTTTGCTAGTCTTTAATTTTGGTTTTCCTACTTTGCAATTTGGTTTTCTAAAATTACACGTGGCCAGCAATACCACACACTAATACCAAAATAGTCTAAATGCAAATCCCACCAAAAGAAAGACTTTCAACTTTTTAATGGCCTATTAAAAATCCTTACCAAGTCAGGCTGCATTTGTTAAAAAGGTTATGCTAAGAACTATCTGAACGTAAAGCCTCTGGGGAAATGAGATGCAATTTCAAGGTTGCATATTTGTATATCATTTGTATATTGTCTATCATTCCAATTGTATGTAATTTCCACGTTCCCTCTTGCATTGTCTTTCTGATGGGAATGATCACAATCCATTTTTTCAACCCAACATACAAGATGATAAAACCAGTGGACAGCCCTGCAAAGAAAACCAAACTGGGCCAAACCTGCCCGCGCACAGATCCACTCTCAGACCCAGAACTGAAATGGGTTTCACACAAACACTCAATTAAGGCTTGAGCAATTCTGTTCTCCCACGATACCCGGGGCTACTGCTTACCTGATCACACGTTTCATCAGCAACAGTACCGAACTCTTACACCTCTAGAGGAAGGACGTTACCACCGCTTCTCTCTCTCCCTCCCTCCATCCCTCGGTCGTTACTGAGCTTCCCGACCAGATGAAAAAAAAAACAATTGCAGATTCGGTTTCATGCATGAGAGACCTTCGACTAATAAGATAAAAACAACCAGCTCATCTCTGCCTGAACACACTATCATCACCCTGGGTTAGTCCCTGCGATAAGCAGCCTGCTTTCATTCCTCTGGGCAAACAGAATCAGGTTATCAACACATGACACCGTCTGTAAATACAGAGCCATATGCCTTTTGCAGCTGGAAGTTACTAAATTGAATGAGCATTAACCATTTAAATGTGGAGGGTTCTTTCCACATTTTAAATGCATTAAAGTCCAACTCTAATTAGGAGTTTAACAAACAAACAAACCACAAAACACAAAAAACCCTCGCAGAATTAAATAGAGATGAGCGGAAAACACGATTTCCTTAAAATAATCTTACCTTAATCAAATGAAGGTCTCCAAACTCTAATGCATCTCAGATTTCTAACTTTTCAAATACGGAGTAGGTTAGATGAGGCTAATCTTCCTTCCCAATTTCCTGGAGAAAAAAAAAAGGGGGGGAAAATTAAAGTGTTTAAGCACCTGCTGTTGCTTCTTGTTCTTAAATTTTTCTCTCTCTGTTAAAAATCCCCTGCTTGCTCTTAAGGCAGCGCTGCTGACGAATTTCAAGGCTCCATTCTTGACACGCAGAATCACTGAAGGATCAAAAGCATAAATGTCACTTCCTCCAGGCAGCACATCAGCTGCAAAGAAGTCTAATCTGCTCTCCCCACCACAATCCCACCTAATTGAAGAGTAAATCCCGACATCTGCCTGGCGGTATCATAAAACGCAGGGCTTTCATTAAACATTTTTGAAGAATTCCACTTTAAACCCCATATTTAAAAGGATTCCGGTTTTAAATAAACCATTATCGAGTTCCAGTTGAGAAGCTGCATAAAAGGAATCGCCGTAACACGAAAAGCTAACAAAAATAGGAGAGCGAGTCTAACCTTGAACGAACGCCGGCTGTCTGCACTGGGACTGCAGGCATAACCCGAGCCCAGATATTCTTCACTAAGTTTTAGGACCGAGTCTCAATTAAAGACGCTCGTCTGCAGTGCTTTTTTTGTTTTTGTAGTGGCTGTGCTGGTCCCAAAATACTGGCTGAGATTTTTTTTCCGTCTGCTTTATTACTTTTGCATATTTGTATCTCAGTCCAACAGACGCAAGGTCAACAGAGCCCAGGGACAAGAGTGCTTGGAAAAAATAATAAATAAGAGGGAAAAAAATGAATACTGTGACGAAAGAGATTTCAAAATCCAGTGGCCTACACTTCCCTGGACGTTAGACCACTGCATGCATAACATCAGACATATGATGTGCGTGAATCGAAGAGGAAAAAAATACCTAAATGAAAAAAGATTCGAAGTGCGATTACTCCAACATTTCAGTTCAAGTTATTTTTAGTGTACTTCAAGCACCGTATCATTAAGTCTTAGAGGAGGATTTTAAACAGCCCCAACCCCCCTCCAGTTTGCATAACTGCATGCTCCTTTAGCTCCCAGCCTTGCCCGCGCACGCCTAGATTTAAAAATTAACAACATCTCTTCTGCTCATGTGCTTGCCTACGAGAGTTTTTATTTTAAAGGTTACCCTTCGCTACAAACAGACTGGCCTCCCTAAAACGAGGTCTCTGTGCTACAGGAAGACGGCAAACGCACCACCTACCGCCCACCCGAAACTTGAATTTTCTTTTTCCGAAGCATTTACTGAAGTAGCCCAACAAGGTAAATTTAGTTCCAACGCCCGTTAAAGCGATGCCCGATACATCTCGAGCCTTGTGCCATTTCTTCACATAATCTTCTCACTGGAGGCTCAATTTAATAAACAAAGGCAGCTTTAATAATTCAAATCTTACTTTCAAAGACGCGACGCGCCTGTCAGAAGCTTTCTGCAATATAGTCAGTAAATTTCTTCAGTCTCTCCAAGGCTTTGCATACATTTAAGCCTGTGTCTTGCCTTTTGAATGCTGATAACTACAGTGTTTCTTTTCTCTCCTTTAAAGGATTAAACATCACCACACAGGCATTTTTATTAGTGCATCATGCACCATCAAATTGTCAGGGTTTTCTTCCAGGATTCTTTCCCTTTTTTTTTTTTGAAAAATAATATATACGTGGCATTTACAAACATCTTTATAACAAGAAAAACAGGCATTTTCCCAGCATTTCGTATTTATAAAATCGAAGCAAACAAAACCAAAGGGCAGCTTATGCAACTCGGCATGTCTTCCAATGGTCAACAATTTAAAAACCAGGAAAAGAGCCTGTACTGGCAACTCCTAAAAGATGATGGTGCGATCAGGTAACACTCCAGAAAGCCTGGAAAAGTCTCCTTACTGAGTTTTGTACTAACTTTGTCTTCCTTCCCATGGCTCATGCAACATATTCAGGCTTCAGTGGCCAAGATTCCCTGGTTTGGCAGATCCCGCAGAGAGAGAACAGATTTGGGGCTTTTTGAGCAGAGGGAGAAGAGATTTTGGATGGGAAACCCCTTCCAGGGACTCTGCTGCAGGCAGTCAAGTCTCGATTCAAGTGAAGAATCTGACGGCTTTGCCCACCCCGCTCCCGTTAACGCCATATCATCATGACACATGAACCAGTATAAGTGACTGGAAACCAGTTCACATCTGTAACACAACAGAAGTTCAGTGCACATAAACCACTTTCAAAATAACTTAAACTGATTTAAGATCAACCTGGATGGATGTAGTATCGGACTGAACTGATTTAGGTTAAATTGATTTATTGAACTTTTGTCCCAGATTCAAGTCAACTCACAGTCCCCCAGCATCCCAGGATGCTTTGCACCTCCCCAGCAAACGCCTCCCCCCTGCTTCAGGGTGGGCAGGCTAGCCCTGGCCCAAGCTGTCTGTTCCAGCAGAGCAGGGAGGCGTGCTCTAGCACCCCCCGGCTTCTAGCCTGGGCCACTGCAGGCATGTGGCTGCATTTCTGGAATCAAAAGTAGATGTCTGTTCACTTGCTTATTGGTTCAACCTACACAGCTTAGACTAGCCTGCAAAGATTGGATTGATTCAGCCTCAGGCTTTTTGACCGTCTGTACTCAGCCCAAGAGTTTGAGCTAGGAATCACCATATGAGACACTGAATGGAAACAGAGCGTGCTAATTGCTGTTTATGATTAAAAAATGCGAGGTATATTTTTTGGAGAATCAGATGTAGCACAGGTAGGCTTTGCTCTGCCAGCTTCAACTGGGGGGGGGAAGAAGGAATAACTCCGGAGCCAGCCAACAACCCTACAATCCACCATGGACCCTGAGCATATATATAGTTGGGTTGCTGGCCTCTCCAAAGCCCACACCACTGCATCTTCACTACGACTGCTACCCATCCTAGTCAGATAAGAGACCCATACAATAATCTTGTTGTGTAGGCCTGTCTCAAAAAGAAACCCTGAATCCAGTTACTTTAACAACTGCAATAATACATTTACTTTAATTTCACAACTGTCCTCAGCTTTTCTCTAAGGAGCTGAGCAATCTGGAAAGCCTAATTGGGTCAGCGACCACCTCTCTCTCTCACACTTGGCAACTGGTAGGTGTAGAAAGCATCCAGACTACAGTAGCAATCTGTCTACTGACCAGAAAAGGGTTGCTTAAGCCAAAAGAGATCCAGCCAACACCTCCATACCGGTGCCGCAGCTCCAGCAAAAACAAATTTCACAATTGGGTGCTGTTTCACCTACTTCAAAATGGCAATGGCCATGACCCTGAAAGAGTTTTTAGATTACTATAGCAAGAGTAAACCGAGCCACAGACAGCCCCTTAAACTCCCAGAGGCACAGGAAAATAAAAAAAAAAAAATATTTCCCTGCCTTGATCGTGTTGGTTTAACGCAAGTAAAAAGATCCGTAATGCACTGTTATAGAATCAACTTGTAGCCTAGCTGAGAGTGTAATATTCAGCTAACAAGGCTTCATATGTTGTAGCCACCATCCTAATGAGGCTATTCCAAAGTGGTAAGTTAAAGCAATTGAAAATGTACCTTTCTTGTCTCAAGACACACCATGATGAAGTATATAACATTTGGGGCACTGGGTTTTTCTCTATCAAGGACAATAAGCTGAACACTTTAGCTTGATTTTTTAAGTCAAGTCTCATTCATATAGCACCAAGAAAGTGGGTAGGTTTTTATTGCAGTAGAAACCGTTAACAGACACGACAGTAGTTCCTGCTTTACAGACCTCCCATTCCAGAAAAGTACAAATGAGGAAATAAGATTATAGAGCGCAATTTCCTTTTATGCATTTTAAAGGGACACCTGGACGTGGGGCGGCACGCCGAAATGGTGCGTGACACCAGAATACAATGAAAGGGCTTAGCAAGTTATAGCACAGCATTTGCAAGCCAACTGAAGAGAGACACAAAGACGGCTCACAAATAAAATGGGAGTCTTGTTTTCCCTGTTTCTTCTGTAGTAAGCAGCTCTGTATCTTAAAAGGAAGCAAAAGCCCAGGGAAATTACTGTTTTACCATATAGCATATTCAACTTATTTTTAGTTTGGTGGGATTTTTTTTTCTTGTAGCACTGCATAAGTTGTATACGTGAGAGTCATCTCAAAGCACGGTTTACTGTGTCAGTTAGCATTCAAGCTTTGCAATTCTACACTATCATCATGCTAGAGAACTGGAGACTTCTTTAAAAGCACAATTTTTATTTTTGCTCTTTTCCCTCGTAAGACAAAAAGTTGTCAATCTCACTTAACATCTGGGAGGTCTACTGGAGCTTTAAAATGATGTTGATAAAAAATCCAAAATGCTGTCATGGTCCTATTTAACCCTGGAAATCTAAAGAGTCTGTACACAAAGGCACTTCCCTTGAGACACGCGTGTCCCCACCCAGACAGAATTGTGCTTATTCATTACGATCAGCCACGGGGGACTGGATAGAAAGGACCCCAGTAACAGATTGGAGATAGTCTATCAGGAAAAATTGGCCAACGTATGTTTCTATCTGGTCCTGGCTTGGAGGAAGAACAGCTGCGGGGCCTAAAACTGAACCCAAGGGACTGCTTCAAGGCTAGACACAAGAGGGACCAACAGATGCATTTCTCCGTCTGTCTTTGCAAAACACTTCCAAGGTACGTGCTAAACAGACCCCCAGGTGGATGAGGTCCAAGAGGGAGGTCAGGAAGCTTCTGCACAATTCACAAAATCAAATGGCCAGAGGGCTATCGTTTGGAGGCATCAACTGGCAAGGACCTGCCAACAGAGAGATGGGCTAAGTCTAGGGGCCAAAGAAAGACCTAAGGAAATGCATCATTACAAGACAGAACCAGAAGCCGCTGGTGTTGAGCTCAGCTCCCTTCACTCACCTCGCTCCATTTTTCTCAGGGTAATGCCCATGAAAGCTAACCACATCTTTATGCTCCAGTGGTCCAGACCTGCTTGCTGCTGGAATATTTTCTCTATGCTTACATCAGGCAGGACCCAAAAAAAGAGCTGATATAGCAAGCTGACATCTCCTGCTTCCATGGCGAGGAGATGCTGGACAACGCTGGCTCTCACCTGGGAGACACAAGAGGATCTTGCACAGGGGGGAGTCTAGGGATGGGAACTAGACCCTCGAGTCATAAAAACCAGGCAGCCAGGGCATGTCCAGTTTGTCCCAGGAAGACTAACCTTGGCAGAGTGGCAGGAGAAAGGAACAGCCATGCCCACGGCCTTGAGCAGGGCAGAAGTAGTGATGGAAGTTGACTTGCAAATCCTTTTAGGCCACGAGAGAGGCTGCATCTTTTTACATAGTGAAAAAAAATTCAGCCAACTCCACAAGGACGCTCCTAAAGTCGGTGGATAAAGCGGCAGCAGGTAAGAGAGCAGAATTCATAGATGACTGGCCACCTGAATGCCTGTCAACGGGATCCTCAGGGATAGTCTTATTATTCAACGCGAAGAGGAGAGGTGCTTTTCTGAATTCGAAATGACCCCAAATCCACTTTGGCAGCGCTGGCCCAACATTTCTGCCTTCTCAGCAGGCAACTTACTTCTGAAATTATTGGCGGAGAGGGGGTCAAATCTAAACTTAGTAGTAGCCCATCTCCATCTGTAGTCTTCCCTCTTTTGTAAAGCCTTTAGTATCTACAGATGAAACAGTTCCAATAGCCAAGAATTAAAAAAAAAAAATACCAAACAAGCTTATGAGATTCCTTTGCTCCCTGGCACAAGCTATTTTTATTTGTTTTAATCCTTGCCCCTTTCTTCCTGCCCTCTTCACTTCTCTAATTTAGAGATCCTGGACTCCGAGTCGGGCACCATGACTTAATCCCTAATCACCATGAAGAGTTATGGTACTATATAAATGTTTTATAATAGAGGCTGACCTTGTTACTCAGAAAGTAGCTGACATTTAGTGCATAAATACAGGGACTTCTAAAGTCCTTGATCAAATAATCCTGTTCAGCGCCTGCCTTTTGTGTGCCTGACAGCTGGGGGTGGGACAGGATGTGGCTAATGCTAGTGTTCCTTCATTCAGCAAGAACTATAGCGCTATCGTTGCAAAAAATCAACTCGTGTGTCATGATGAACAACGGCTCCCCCAGATCTGAAAGTCAAATCCATATCCGGTGTGAAGCGAGCTTCGAGCATGGCTCACTGGAAAGCATGGCTCGCCGCTATAAAGAGGAGTTTTGGCATCTATAGGTTTAAAATCCTGAAACCAACATATATAGTTATTGCAATATTGCATTATGACACTCCAGGGCATGCTTTAGTAAGCCATTAATACATGCCTGGGCTTGCAGTCTTAAGTTTCAGCACATCGAAAGAGGTATTACATTACCAAATCATACCCTGCTGTGTCTTAATGCTGTATTTTGCAATAAACTATGAGCTAGTTGCAGAATTATAAACGAATACCCAAATATGCAGGTTTTAGACAGCCATCTTCCAAATCCTTTGTTGAAGCCAGTTAAACATTCAAGAGCAGCATTTTAGCATAGATTAAACTTAGCAGGATAGCGTAGAAATGCAATATCCTAATACGATTCGAACACGCAAAACTCTCAGCATTTATGCCTGCTGTTTCTAAAGAGAGATTTCTGGCATTCGCTTAATCCTTGACAGCGTGCCCTGGGAGCTGCGAGTTTAACCTGAGCAACGGCAAGATTGGATGAGGCACAAGATCAACTCCATGTTCTCACAGGGTCTGAAGGCCCTCTCTAAAAATCAAAATTTCTCAGAAAGAGGAAAAAGAGTCACTGCTTCCCTGTCCTGGGTAAAAACATTAATTTGGACACATGGCAAAGCTGAGCCTGATAAAAGAAACAGCAAATGAAAACACAAATTCAAAGTAAGACCCAACGGCTGAACAAGTTGGGGAGTAATAAGTTAAGGCTGGCTAAAGCAGAGATAAGAGGCGAGTTGTACTCGGATTCAGTACAGGAGCGAGCTAGAAGAGCCCAGCCTCGGCAGAGACGGAGCTCTAGACGCCCGAACTTGGAGGGGGGAGCTGCAGTTGGCAAGGAATGAGCTGCAGGTGTCTGGACTTGGCCAGGAGACAAATAAAGAGGAATATCTCAACAGAGAGAGAGATAAGAGTTGGCATGGAGTGCGGGTATCAAGGATATAAAAACAGGGGTTGCGAGCCGTGCCCTTTTGCAGTGATTTGAGGGAGGAAGGGGGGGTCTGCGCACATAATGCATCACTTACCGTCGTCTGGGCAGTTTTGCCGAGTTGGCCCGATGGCTACGCACACCCACTAGCTACTGTCCAAAACGACAATAAACCTTTTTTGAGCTTGCCACCGAATACAAATTTGAATTGCTCTTTCTGCACCGCACCCCAGCTCCAGGGGCTGGTTGCTGGCAACCATCTCGGAGAGCCCCCGACCCAAGCAGCCTGAACCCCAAGAGTGACGGCAGGCAGGAGGCCTGAGTGCCACAGAGCAACACACAGCACCATCTGAACAGCCTCATGGGCAGCGATTCTCCGCCGGGGTGCCATGCAGTGGTAGCCCCATTAGGGTTACCAACACAAGTCACAAGATAAACCCAAAGGTTTCAACTAGAAATCCACAGTTGTGGCCTTCCTGAGTTTTTTGCATCAGAAAAACGCCTCAATTATTCCTTATCTGTAGTCAAAAAGAGTGAACACCAACAACTGCCTTTTTGCTAGGGGTGGCTCGAATCTGTCCAGAGGTGCCCAGGGTCTAAAACGGTGGACAGCCACTGTTCCAGGGGACGGAGTAAGCCAAGACAGCTCTTAAGATGCCCACAGTTTACATTACATGCTAAACTAAATCCCAATCAAGGGTTTTTATTAGATTTTTATTGCAAGACTTCAAGAGAAGACTGGACAGACACCTTGCTGGGACATCTGATCTCAGCAGTACTCCTGCCCAGAGCAGGGGGGTTGGACTCAATCTTTCGAGGTCCCTTCCAGCCCTGCATTTCTGTGATTATCTCGTAACATGGCCATGACCCACATAGCCCTGGTTTTACTTCAGACTAGGCTTGCATGGGTCTGGAGCGGTCCTTCACTAAACCTTCACTAAAAAAAAGAAAAAGCCATGAGGTTACTTAAAAGGACTTCATGTTCTTTACTTGAAATCTCCCCATTGCTGCCTTGGTGGGGAAAGTCTATTCTCCTCCAAGCCTCCGAACCATAGACTTCTCCATGTCTCCTTAGCCTCCACCTGGGAACACTTTTGTCTAATCGAACAGAAGTCGACGTCACTTCCAGCGGCAGCTTCTTGTCTGATGTTAGTGATCTGCAAGTAGCCTTGTACCAATGATCCCGGGTCTCGCACACAACTAGAGGGGGTGAAAAGTCCACGTCCCCGATTTAGCGGCTCTGCAGAGAGAACGTGCATGGCTCAGCGCTTTCCCCGCTGCATCACTTGTGCACCTGCCACTTTTCTGAACTAAGGTGGTCCCAGATCTACAATTTGAGTCTTGGGGACTGAATCATATCCTAAAAACTACTGGCTGTAAACTTCAAGTTAGTTATTTGAAATATAACCAAACCGGACATATAGTCCTCTCTCATGTGACCCCCCTCCCAAGTACCCTGCACTCGTTTCTGTTCGTGCAGATGGGTGGCTTTTCCACTATTCAAAATTGTGCTGGCTCCCAGATGTACAGGATGCTATTTTGGTCTGCTCCATTATCAATGTGAAGGCAGAAACTTTGTAATGGAAAACACTCGATCAAAAAGGCTAGCCAAGTAGCACAAAGACTTAAAGGTTAAAGATTACTTATCAGATGGCGGTGGTATGCATGAAGCAAGAAAGCTGCTTTTAGACATGACAGCGGGAACGCGTGGAACTTTATATTGACATTTGTCATTTATTAACGGCACTTTTCAATTTAAATAAGGTGCTTAAGTATAGATGACACCCAATTAACTGCTCCGTATCGAGATTGCATTAATATTCATGAAAAATTTCCAAGTAGAAATGGAGTTCTTAATTGTCTGAATCCGCACGTTGCAAAGCTGCACTAATGGTGTCCCATCCAAGAAGAAATTAAGCATTTAAATCACCGAGTGAAGTTGTTCCCATTCTGGTTTTCACTCATTTTGTGACCACTCAGTGACAGAGCAGTTCCTGGCTCTGCTCATGCGAGCAGGAGACATTTTCAGCTCTCATGGAGGGGGTAACAGGCTTAATGCAAAGTAGGCCAAAAACTCCACTAAGGCCCAGGACAAGCAGGAGGAAGAGGGATTTGGGGGCACTGGCTGCAGCACCCAAGTACACAAGAAATATCTAGACAAACAGCTACCCCAGGGGTCTTTCAGAGGAGGCTGGACATGCACCTGGCTGGGCCGTCTGACCCCAGCGCTCTTTCCTGCCCAGGGCACGAGGTCGGACTCGATGATCTGCTGAGGTCCCTTCCAACCCAACCAACCATGACTCTATGAACTCTTCCTCGCTTTTGAGCTTCGTAGAGAATTAACATTAATCTTCACACGGTTATTTTTGAACTGCGGTACAGTGTGAAGTGTTAAAACATGACATCAGGAAGTAGAAATGTCTGTCACATGGAAAGCTTCCTCTCCTTCAACTTAAAAACGTCACAAGAAACGTGGTCAACAGGCCAAAATATTCCAGCAAGTGTTTTCCTCTTTCTGCATTAAACAGTTCGGGATCTGGTCAAATCCACCCCAGCAGTTCGACGGGTTGGGCTGTTTGAGCTTTCGGGGGTGGATACACAACCCCCCTCGCACAATGGCAGCATTGTAAGTGTGGGGGCCTTGCAGCTGTGTTCGCTTTTTATTAGCATATAGTTATCAGATTCTTTTCAAACTCAGCTGATTTTTTCCCTCTTTTATGTGGATCAAATTTGTGAAAGGCAGAATAATTACCTACTTCATGCCAAAAGGCTGCCAAGACATGCCATTTGGAGCGTGGTCTTTATCTTCTTTTATGAATATTGAACCTTCAGCTCCAAAAAGCTACTGGTACTGGAAAAAGCCATTTTAAAAT
Source organism: Alligator mississippiensis (assembly GCF_030867095.1). Taxonomy (NCBI): domain Eukaryota; kingdom Metazoa; phylum Chordata; order Crocodylia; family Alligatoridae; genus Alligator; species Alligator mississippiensis. Next base: position 3,052,715 of record NC_081834.1, read on the forward strand.
AAAGCTAAAAGGAGCTGCCTGCAAAGATATGTATTTACTGGCACTAGCACATGCATGGATGCAGTCTGACACATGGAAGGGAATGGAAAAGCTATTCTAATTCATTAGCTGGGTTAGCTTAGGCCTTACCGGCTGCCTTTTGGTAGCAGCAGGGGGAATGATGATCACCAGGGATCCTGGTTTTCTTTGATTTAAAAAAACAACCCAATTTTCAAGTTAAAAAAAGGTCCCCACAACACACATTTTTCCAAGATTAAATGAAACACTACTATCTATCTATCTATAATAAAAGCCTTTGTCTGTCTGTCCATAACACTCCAGGCCAACTGTAAATGCACAGGCATTCATGATGGGCAATTTGTTCGTACATATATATTAGTGGCGTTTCATTTTAATCATGGAAAAATGTGGATTTGGCGTTATTTTATTACATCCAAAAATTTGGGATTTTTTTTTTTTTTAATCAGAAAAAAACAGGATCCCTGATGATTACACTTGAGCAAGTCTGACACTGGGGCCAGGAGAGCTCCTTAATATACAATGAGAAGTTAGTGAGTGTGACACACACACACACACACACACACACACCAGGTTTTAGTGGAAATACTAAACCTTTCTGTTACCTTTTGTATATTAAGAGCCAAGAAGTTTATTAAGTGGTCTAAGATCAGTTATAAGAAGCCGGGTACGTATTCAGCAGTAGCATGAGTAGTTATTTAAATGCACTGCTTTAATGTGTTAAGGCACAAGTCTGTCTAACCTGACCAAAGTACCAAGGGCGCTGTTTATGAGAGGAGCAAAGTTCGCACACGGGGCTGCAACATGAACTCCAGTAAGGTAGCAAGCGGTTCACAAAGCCAGAAAACCCTCCTGCAAAACCCTGGAGCCTGAGCGACATTTCAGCAACACTAACCCGGGGGTTTTCAACCACTTCAGACTTGGGGCACCCCTCCAAAAATGCCAGCTCATAATTTTCACTGATCTTTTGACCATAGAAAAATAGGAGAGCAATTCTTCTGTTGCAAAGAACTCAAAATCCACATTAAGTGAGACTGGTTTTAATGCTACAGATTTCTATTTGAAATCCCTGGGTTTACCTTGTGAATTATCGCATGGCCCCCTGCAGCACCCGTGAAAGGATCAAGGCATCCCAAGATGTTACGACACCCTGCTTGAGAATCACTCCGCTCATGACTCGCACGCTTCCCCTGCCACATACGTACTTGGCAGAAAATTCTCCACGGCCCCGTAGCCCAGACTTCAAAAAACAACACTACCGAACCTAAAAACCACTCTCACATGGTTTAAGCATAGAAACATTTGACCATATAGAGAGCTACAGGAGCAACAGCGGCCCCTTTACCACTCTGCCATGATATAGGGTAGTTTGCAATTCAGACTCTCTTCAAACTCAAGCAGATGTCTGCGACTAGTTTGCATTTTTTAAACATCTTTCAGAAACTGCATCAGCTACAGAATCACTTTTAAAAAGAGGATGAGACTGCAGGAGGAGTGCTTTCTTTCCACACCCTCTCCCTTTCCCCCCGCCTCACATCTAACCCTTTGCCCCCTGTGTGGGGATGGGCTACATTTTGGGAAACCACATGTAAAACAGCCAGTTGCAATGACATTAGTTGAACAAATGACAGAGCATATAGAGAAAGCAAGTCTTAAGTAAGTAATCTTTTTCTAATAAAGCTAGAAATACTAATGTTAGTCCCATGCTGTAGATAGTTTCTACAGCAAGTAGGAACAGCAAGGAAAGCTCAGCAGGAAGATTCCTACAGGAGAGCTGAAATTTTGAACTGTAAAAAGACAATTAAACTGAAGTTTCAGATAATCATGCATATGGGAAGCTGACAAACAGCTGCGTCACGGACCACGAGACCTCACGTCTCATTAAAACAGCTCTTGTTAAGCTAGCATTTGCCAGGAGCAGCACCTGCTGCAGTTTGGTGAAACGCTTCTCACTTTATCAACTTTTTCTGCTGGCTCACGCAATAGCTCATCCTCTATATTAAAAAAAAAAGTGTGAACGATCTCGTCGTACTAGCCTTAAAGCACACGTTCCTGTTTAGTTGAGTAAACCCGAAGGAACCACTGTTAAATTGGTTACTTTCAAGCAAATTCTGCAGAAAAGGAATTGCCCCGTTTCATATCACGTGAAGAAGCCAACTAAGGCAAGGACAGTCGGAGCATGGTCAAGGCCCAACCAGCTCCCATTAAAGCTGACCTGCTTCAAATGGAAATTACAAATGCTCAAGGCTCAAGCTAGAAAAGGCGTGTGCTCTAAAAAGCATGTGAAGATGCAGCGTCCGAAGTCTGTTAATACAGTACAGGACTGCTGTCTCCCCATTTTTTGTTTATGGAACAGGAAAGAAGAGATTCAACACAGGAGATCTCAAGACATTTTGGGCTTCTCTACATGGGGACACCTAGGAAAAAAATTAAGCTGGACTAGCTTTCGGAGTGTGCAAGTTAAACAACATTAGTTGCCTTTATCCAGAACAAATGTGACCTTAGTCTGGTGTAGCTTAATTCACCTTGGAAGGGGATTTGACTTTGAAGGGCTCCTTGGGCACATCTACACAAGACACTTACTGTGCATTAGCCTAATAACGGTGTGCAGTAGCAAGGTACAGCACAAACCGTGCTATAAACCTACTGCACAGTGTTATTAAGTTAATGCGCAGTAAGCATCACTAAATACCGGTGTGCCGGTGCTACTGCGCAGTAACTCTAGGTACTGCACGTTTAGTTAGTGCTTCATTAAGGAAGTACTAAACTAAATGCACAGTACCTAAGGCACATTAACGTGCAAATGTGTCCTTTCTGGATCACTGCGTCCACCCAAGGAGCTAACTTGGTTTAAACAAATGAACTTTACACTTATACATTTCCTTAGTTTGGGATAGGCTTTCAGGCACACTTGTATGCACATGCCCTCAAAAGGTTGTGTCCATTTTTGCACAGAAATCCAAATAGCTGGAACATCCCTGTGGGGTGCTCCGACATCCTTTTAAAGGTGATACGCAATATTAGAACTATTAGGCATGCAAACACCTACATGACTCGCAAAATAAAGTCAGAAATTATAGAGGAATTAAAACTCTGATCCAATGTGTTTTTTCTGAGTTCTCTGCAACAGGAGCAGCATTGCTCCAGTATTTTTTCACAGTCAATAAATGAGTGAAAGCTAAGAGCTGACATTTTCCAAGGGGTGCCCCGAGTCTAACAAGGTTGAGAAAGCCTGAGCTAGTGCAGTGCTTTAATTTCCTATGTTTAGGATCGCTGTAACCAGATGCTTAACGCAGCACTGCTTGGAGTTTAAGAATCACTGGCCGCATCTACATGAGACGCTGACTGCGCACTACCTCATTACTACTGCGCAGTAGCGTCGGGCGGCGTGACGCATGATGCGATGCTACTGCGCAGTAGTGATAAGCTATCGCTACTATGCACCGATATATTGGTTGCCTATCGAATCGGCACCAATAAAAGGGAAATTTACATTATTGGCTATTTTTGTCCATCGTAGCTGATAATATTCTCCAATAATTGTGCCTTCTGGCCAGGGCCCCCAAATGCCTGGGTTCCCTCTTGCCTGCAGGGCCAGGGTTCGGGGTCCCTGAACACCTGGGTTCCCTCCCATGAGCCGGGGTGACGCTGGATACACACCCATCCCCTCACCGATGAGCCGGGCTGGAGCAGAGCAGCTGCTGCGGTGTCCTGGGCACTACCATGGCACGGCAAGGACTGCAGGCCAGGGCCGGGGCAGGCGCTGTAAAAGGTGCCAAATGCCACAGGTGCGACTGGGGTGGGAAGGGGCGGGCAGAGCTGAGCTGCCTGTCCTGACCTGGCCTGGTGCAACTCAACCGGCAGCATAACTGAACCCACAGAGAATACTGGTTGTCAAATTGGTATCGGCTTATAGGGCTGGTTAATAATCGGCTATTGGTATTGGCCAAGAAAATCTTAATTGGTACACCCCTAAAAAAAAGTGGCATACTAAAAGCTAAGATGACTTGCCCCCTTCCTCTGACATAAGGGGAGTTTTCCAGCTACAAAAAAAAAAAAAAAGGAACTTTAATTGTACATCTGCTCAGCTGAACAAATGCTGCTTTTACACTACGGTAATGGCAGATGGCAGCAAGAATCCACAAGCAGAGTTGAGTCCACTGTAGCCTTTGATTTTTTTTAAACCAAAAAACCCACAAAAATCACATTTGTTTAACAAGTCCCTGCAAACAGCTGCAATGCAACCAGCTTTGCACTGCACCAAGGGTACAGTGCACACTCCTATCCTAAGCTTTTTATCTGGAGATAAACTACGCAGTCCAAACATTTACCTAAATTATAAACATGACACAATGACCGATAGTCAAACCTTTGAGGTATGCGCAGGCTTTAAAATAGTTCAACACAAGGCGGGTTATTGAGAAAGATGACAGTAGGGTTGGCTTTTAAGGCAAAAATGTGAAGAATGGTGTGAGGCTGATCTGCCTCTTTTGGTGAATTATTTACTAAGACCTCTGCTCAGAAAATGCAGAAGAATTGTGCACCTGGCTTCTGCGGTGGTCCTGCAAGACAGAGCACCAGCCCCATGGAGGGAAAGGGGAATCAAAGGCAAGAAAAAGCAAAAGCATCTTCAATTATTCCACGTGCTTTGCCTGTTCACTTGAACAGAAAGGCTTTCCAGATACAATAGGTCAGCTTCTAATAAAAGACAGCACAACACCCACGTTGTGACACTCGGAGACAAAAAGGTATTCCACGAGGTGTCAGAACTAGACAGGAACAACACCTTATGCAAGGATGAAAAACCACTGTGAAATTTTCTTTTAGTTCTCCTGTGGATGATTCATGAGCTATCCCCTAAGGCACTATTCCCCAGCTTCTCTCCATTTCCAGAACGGCTGCTCTCCTGCTTTTCCTTTCCCCAAACAGCTAGAAAATTAAATGTAAAGAACGAAAGACTTGAGAATTACATTATTTTAAGTAAAGGTCAGAGCTGGATGTGTCCAATCGTCTGCTGAGAGAGAACCAAATTTTTGCAAATAGGTAAAAAACATTTTGTTATTATGCATTACCATGCTGCTTTGGGTGTCACAGCACCAAATTTGCATACTTACTACACTATATGAAGTTTTACAATCCACAAACACTTAAAGCCATTTTACATACTTACTAAATATTGCTGTCGTGAATTAAGTGGCTTCCCAAATAAACTTGGTCCTGTGGGGAATTCAGAATAAGCACTAGACAGCAAGATACACACCTGTGCCCACGTTCATTCTCTGCCACTCCCAAATAACCACTAATCTGAGTACAAAAAAAGGAAGGTCAAAAGCAAGTTCAAAAACATTTTACACTCTGAATATCCAAATATATACGACCATTTTCCTAGCTCTGGAATCGGATTTCCAAAATGCAAAAGAATCTCTACCGGTGGTAAATGATCGAGGCTAGATCCAGCAAACTCGTGTCGCTCCAACTACTGCGCAAGTAGCTTCCTCTCACTTCTCGGAGAACCCCGGGGTCAGGGGGAAAATTCACGCGTGGGATCTCTCGGTTGATGGCAGAATTCATCCGAGTTTTCAAAGTCATTAATCTTTACTGGACACAAGCCCAGATACACACAGCTCCAACAAGGGTAACCCCAGGACTGAAGGACTGAACGGTAGGACTGTGCAAAGTGGCCAGTATTTGCTTTGGATTCAGCTGATTTGGGGGACAGTGATTCAATTTGGTGATTCTAATCACTGTCCCGATTTGATTCGGCTGAATCACCCAGGCCAGGCCCATCCCCCGCCCGCTCTCCCAGCCCAACAATGGCTGCCCTGCCCACCCCAGCTCCCGGCACTTCGAAAACAAATCCCCAACTCATCGGGTGCTGCTGGGTGGGGGGTGACCCCCAGTGCCCTGCGCTGCATGGGGAGCTCTGCACAAGTCCCCTGACCACCCCCACTCCTCCAGCCCCGCCCCCCGTGGCTGCCCCGCCCACCCCAGCTCCAGCTCTTTAAGAAAACAAAAAAACTAAACAAACCCTGGACTCACCGTTCCTGCAGGTGGGGGGCGATCCCCTCTGCCCCACACTGCATGAGGGGCTCTACATAAGCCCCCAAAAGCCTCCAGGCTGCTGCAGGAGCAGTGAGTCCTGGGGTTTTTCCTCAGTCTTTTTTTCTTAAAGGGCCGGAGCTGGGGCAGGCAGAGGTCAGGGGATGGGGCCTGGCAGGGCGCCCCCCCCATGGTCCCCTCCCCTGTCCCTTACTTACCAGCTCCGAGTCCACATCCAGCTCTCTGCTGCAGCTGACGGGGACTGTCTGAATCATCAAAGCTCTCCGAATCTTTTCTGAAGATTTGGAGAGCTTCTAATCGATTTGGACCGTTTTACTGGTCCCCCCGATTCGATTTGGATTCGGAGATTTGGCCACTGAACCGGGCCAAATCTCCTCCGAATTGAATCAGCACCCGAAGCCTCGCACAGCCCTAACTGCCTGCTACGCTGTGTGTGTGCATTCCATGCACAAAACCCAACTCTTGGTTGGCTTTAAGCCCAGTATTAGTAGCCGGAGGAGGAAATAGCACCCGAAGCTTTGCACATCCCTACTGAACTGCTAAGAAAACTACGCTCTTCAGAACCAGTCTCCTAGACGCACTTCTGCCAGGATGGCTGAACGTGTGCCCCCTTTTATCGCCAGCTTCTAGCAGCCTGAAAGCCATCAGAGCCGCTCCTCAGAGGACAGTGGCAGACTCATATGCCTTCTATAGAGAAAGGAGACATTTATTTTTACATAAGAGTTCTCAGAAGGCAGATTTAGCACTCGAAGATGTGAAGTTTTATGCATCTCCAGTGATAAAGACAGAATGAAGGAAGCATTTCTGCTGCCTCGGGATTAAGGCAGAACAAAGAGAGACTGAAAATGTTATCTTGGGAAGAAAGTGTGGGACAGGTTTTAGATCCTCTGAAGTCTGAATGAAAGCCAGGACGCCTTTGAAGAAGAGCGGCTCATCCTGGTCCAGCCTCATCTTTCTGTACGGTACATCCCCGGCTAGGATAGAGAGACCAGCTTGTCCTTGGGACCAAAATCAACTCAACTGGTGACACACATCACTCCTCGGCAGGACAGAACCTGAATTGCTTCTCGGTCTCAAATCCTTTAGCCACAAGAGATCCCGTGTAAGCCACAGACAAATCTTAGCTTCCGTGAAGGTCCGATAGTTATGAGGGATGTATTTGGGAGCCGTGTTGGTCTGAGACAAAAAGAAATGCAAATATCTAGAACTCTTGGTTCAGAGATGATACCTAAGAAATGGCAACAAAAAAATAAAAAATCTTTTTCTGCAAGCTTTCAGGCTCACACACACCCTTCCTCAGACTCAGGGAAAATTAAAGCCCGTAAAAAGTTCCTACTTATGGGGACTTTTTACCATCTTTAATTTTCCCTGAGCCTGATGAAGGGTGTGTGTGAGCCTGAGAGCTTGCAGAAAAAAAATCATTTTTTTGCGATTTCTTAGTTGATAGTTATGAAGTATATGTACGCACGCTGGTGAGAACCAGGCTGCCAAATTTGTGCAGCTGCTCCAGAAGTAAGAGTCTCCTTTAAAAGTGCCCCCTTGATGCAGCCTAGGTGCAAAAATGCACCGTTTTTCCAACTATTTAGTTGGTCTAATAAAAGAAATCCCATCTACCCAAAGAACCTAGTCTGCACTCTGAGAGGCACGTGCCAGGAATGAAATAAGATAAAGATAAAAGGGAAGGTTTGTAAAAGTAACTTTATTAGATCATTTCCAGAGCCAGTAAATTATCCTACACTACCAGCTTCGCTGCCCAATAGTTACCGTATCCTATGCAGAAACTCTCAAGATATGGGAAGGCTGCTACATGGTCCCAACCCCAGCACAAGGAATAAAGCAGACAACAGTGAGGGCCAACTATTCTGGTAGAAGCACCCCAAATGAGCCCCACAATCTCCCCAAGTGCCAGTCAGATCCTCTGCTCTGCCTTCCGCTTCCCGCCCTATTCACCTTTGTGCTTCCTCTCCCCTCCCTGATCGCCCACGTGCCACTTGTGGTACTTGTGCCACAGGCTGGCCAACCCTGTCTTACAGTATTGATGCCCTCAATTCTTCATATTTCATGCCAAATAAACAGCACTCAAGATTTTTAAATGCCTAACTCTGGAGCAGAAATGCGGTGAACAGCCCCTGGAAGTGCTATATATGCTTTAAAAGAAATTCTGTATCATTAAGCAGCTAAAACATTCAATGTTTGAAAACAAAATTATCCATCTGCCAAGGGCTTTGGAAGCATTACATATCAGAAAGATTTCCTGTATTAAAAACATTTAATGTTAAAGAAGACTCTCCAGACGTGCAAAGCTCTAAGCTTTAAATCAAATCCTTTCTATTTACTATAGCTCTCCCTTGCAAATAGGCAATACTTGGGTAGCACAAGCCTGCTCCGTTTACTTGGAAGCACCGATTTTGTTTTGCACGGTATTTTAGTTCTCAGACCAGCACCATCCCTGTGAAATAATGCCACTGAAAAAATAATCATAGCACTTCAAATATTTGACCTACTTTCCGTGGCCACCGAGGCATTCATGTGGCATGCGGGCATTATGCCAATGGACGTGGGGGGGGAGGGGGGGATGCTGCACATGAGACTGGAATTTCACTGTTAGACATTACCAATAAAAGCAGCAAGTTGCATTTGCAATCCACTCTGGACACACACTAAATCTTTTACAAGCAAGCACCAGCCATGGAGAGGCTGGATCTCAACATTTCAAGGGCCAGCCCTGGCGTTCATATTTTCTTTGTGCAAAAGCACCATGTTTTTGTTGGGGGTTTTTTTGTAAATCAACCCGGGGATCAGATACAGATTCTTGTACTTTCATGCAAAGATACTGAAATATAAATACCTTTCAAGACCTATGGAGGATTTCTAAAGTTAAAACTAACATCTTAAAATTTAAGATTTCTAAACACGTGGTAAGAACATACCACTATTTGGGATGCGTCTTCATCCAACACAGCATCCAGCTTGAAAATGGTAGGCATCCTACTAAGTCTGGAGCCCAGACCTGCTCTCAGTAGTCATCCCAGATATGGGTGCAACTAGGAAGGTCAAGCAATGATGTCTGGCAAACAGGCCAAGCTCTTTACCATCTCCAAGTGTCTGTAGGGGTAACTGAATTTGCTAAACCACTATCTCCAAATCCAGCCCAGAGACTTCTGGGTCTCAGCTTGTGCATATCTATCTTGCCTTCACACAAACACAGCTAACTACCCCTATCAGCTGGCGGCCAATTCAGATCCGAGAAGCAGAGTCCCTCCATGCTGCTGCTGGAAGGCAAGCCTCCAAACTGGTGGGTGGCTCTCTGCTACCCTCGTACTCCCCCCACCCTTTTATTTTTGGGATCTCTCTCACCTCCATGCACCTGGATGTGACATCAGGGCCCACAAGTCTCCAAGAGCATAAAGGAATCACTGGACTAGGAAGAATTATTTAAACCCCAAAAGTGTTAGCTTATGGCACGTAACTTTGGGTACTTGCTAGCAACCACTGGCACCATGGCAAACCCCAACAGGGCACACCGAGACCCAGGAGGGTCTGTACATGCGCTAAACATTGCAACCACGTTCTCCCCTTAAAAGCAAGCCAGGGGATTTTAGTCACAACAGTGACTCGCAAACCTTTCCTTTCCTCGTTCCAGAAAACACACAGCCGACTGACCTATCAAAAAGCAAAAAAAAAAGGGTTGTGTGTTTCCCCTGACATTACAAAAAGATGTCCTGATCTTATTGTTGACATTTATCATTAAGCAGAGAGACATCCGAATGCCTGACGAGGAAGTAAAGCTTCTTAGGGTTTAAAAGAAGCCTACATTAAACAGCAGGGATGCAATCATTGATTAGCCTGACAGACTGAGACATGCTACATTGTTCATGCAAATTTCTGAAAGGACTAAAATGCAGCTAACGCCATGTAGTAAGTGGCCCTTCGTACCGATACAAAACTTTGTAATCAAATATTTATTAACCGAGCACAGAATTTGAAAATGGTGCTGATTGCAGGAAATAAGCCACTCCAACGCTAGCTGTGTTTTCCCTTCTGAATAGGTGATGTGAAAAACGCGTTTTTACAACGTATTCGGTGGCTACTACAGGACCATCGTGAAATTCTATTTTTTTAGGAAACTTCTCCCACATCTAGAGGTGGAAATGAGGTCGTAACCTCAACAGGCACGATGAACCACATTTTACAAGCAAGTCCCACTGCTTCAAGTAATCAGAGGCTAGCAAGCTACTAACAGGAACAGCACGCCGACTTGGAGGCTGCAATACTATGAGCACGCCAATTCTCCAGCCCAGGCTTTCTTCATTTTTAAAGGGGGGGGGGGGTTCTTTTTTACCCGGGACGTTGTCAGATTTCCATACATACCGTGTACCCAAAACACCACCTCCAAAAAAGATTAATGAAAAATAACCCTACCACCTTACTTGGGAAGCTCACACCCCCTTCCCTTTCTGAAACGGGATAATTTGGCACGTACTAGAGGAGTCCGAAAGCTACATTTCAAGTTACCGACAGAATAGCCAAAGCAGCGTTGAAGTAGTTTGCTACATCTTACGACAGAAGGAAACAGAGAGAAGGAACAAAAAAAAAAAAGAAAGAAAACGCACTCCCGTTTTGGGGCCCAATCCCGAAGGAAGGCTTCCCGTCGATTTACGACAAACGGGGCTGTAACAGGCATCGCTTCCGAGCCAAGTTGCGGCCCGCTCACCTGTTCCTGCGGCAACCGCCCGCCTTCTCGCCTGCCACGTCTTGATGTTAATTAATTAATTAGCGGGAGGCTGCCCATTATAATGCCCCGATGCCGGGGGGGGCACTCTGCAGCTCCAACCTCCCCTAATACCGCAGCCCAAGCCTCGCAGATGTAATTGCTGTCTCTCTTCTGCCCCCTTTCGGAGACTCACTATGCTGCCCCCTTTTTGGGGCTCCCTATGCCCACACTTGGGCTCAATCACCCCTCTCTGGGGCCGGGGTCTACGCCCCTATAAACTGCGCCCTCACTGGCGTCTGGCTGTGCCCCACTTGGGCTTACAAAATGGCCCCCGTCCTGGGAGCTCGCCCCGCCCACGCTGGGGTTTCAGAAATGCGCCTCCCTAGGGCTGGGTCTATACACCCTGTATGCTGCATCCTCCTGGGCGCCGGGGTCCCCGCACACTGCTGCAGGTCCCTATAAGTAGGTTGCGCCCTCGCTGGCGCCGGGGTCCTCACTTTATCGTGAGCCCCCCTATGAGGCCTCCTCCAACCCCTAATAGCCTCACCCAAGCCACCGGTTCAATGAACAAAACAAAGAAGCCGCCTGGCTACAACCATACTGCTCCAACATCTTGGAGCTGACTCTCAAGCAGTACCTGCGGTTGCTTCTCGCATCTCTCCCCCAAGGAGCTCCTGCCTCTCTGGCTGTTGGCAGGGAACTCCCAGCCTGGCCTCAGCCCTGGGCTTTTATAAGGGCCAGGCCCTGCCCCCTTCTGGCCAGCTGACTCCCATTAGTTGCCCCAGCAACCTGCAGCTGTGCCCCTTATGTTTGGCCAGGGCTCTCTCCCTGGCAGTTTTCACTCCTTAGGAGCCAGGCACTGACGTGCCCTGCGACAGGGGCCTGTGAAACCCAAAGAGCTGGGTTCTCCTTCCGCACACGAGCGAAGCGACCCCGGTTTTAGCAGGTGCGCGGATGGGTCTCAACACAACACCGTGCCCACAGAAAAGCAGCTGATTGCTGTTCACTTCATTTGCATCCCTATTTAGACATCAAGGTTCGTTTTGGTTTTTTTAATCTCAGCATAAGAGGGGGAGAATTGTGCAGCCTCTTTAAATATGCCGCATCCCTCCAGAAAGCTTCATGACTTCATCTGTTTTTCAGAGCGTTGTTTGCCAACATCTTGCTACCAGCTGTCCCACCCAAAGAGCTCCGAATGATCTGGCTCAGGTATTGGAAGCAGTATAGCCACGTCAGTGCTACACAGGCCACATCTAAGAAGGAGGAAATATCTGCCTGGGTATAACACTGCGCTCACAAGGCAATACCCCGTCCAGCACTGAAGCTGGTATCTCGGCTCAGCACTACCTTACCCCCTGGAGATATACTTGTGGTCGAGATGCAGCTTATTTAGGCAAAGTGATTTAATTTAATATGTAACATTATAGCAAATTTGGACCTCGCAAAGTATAAGATCAGGAAAAAAAATTAACATTTCAAAGGTGAAATCTAGACGAAGACTGCGGGGCTTGTCTACACCTGAATATTAAACCAGCAAATCCACTAGTGGAGAGAGCTCATGCCAGTAAGAGTCCTGTGTCTGGTACAGTTTGAATCAGTTGGTGAAGAAGACAAAGACTAGTCAGATTAAAAATTAAAAAAAAAAAAAATCAAAATCCCTTATTAATTATATCCACTCTGGCACATGCATGTGTGCACATGCGTCTTATTTTATATATATCCTAGCTTCCTCTCTCTCATATACATACAGAGGAAGCAAGGTTAAAGCCTGAGCTTACTGTAATCTATTAAAGTCATTTCAATTTTCCTGTAGTTTAATTCTTTAGAATTAGGGCAGGAAAACATGCAAAGGCAGTTTTCTTTGCAACTCCTTCCACTGGGCTCAGCAGCTGAGCTTTTCGAGGAGCAGACTTGCACAGGAAATTATTTTTTTTTATGCTGGATGGAATCGTTATATGAATCCAGCTCAAAAAGGGTGAAACGGGGAGGGGAGATAAAAAGAAACCTAGATACAAATCCATACACTTCCCCTTGGCCACTCTGGTACAGGAGTTGTGCTGAGAGATGTTATGTTAGCACTCCCATTCTGGACAGGGACCCAGCTATGAAAAATGGCCTCTGTCTCTACAGAAGACCTCCCTCACTGGGTTGGCCGCATGCATTTTTAAGTTAGGTCTTTTAGCCGTGTCCACACGTGGCACGGACATTTGGCTCCCCAAGGACAACTAGCGGCAGCGCATCCCATTAGTTGTCCCCAGCGAACGCTCACGCCATGCACATTCTGGCATGCAGCAAGTTACCCCAGGTGGGGTAGGGGAGGCTGAAGCCAGCACTGTGCTGGCCCTACCAGCCTTACTTGGGGTCCTGGGGGCCTCCCCAGGATGCAGAAGCAGCAATTCTGCCGTGCAAAGCCTGGCTGGCAGCCGCGGCGCGGTTCCACCTGGGCCGGCTCCAGTTTTCAGCAGCATGTACTTCCTGTGCGTGCATCGCTCTGCTTTTGACCAAGGTCAAAAAAAAATCCTCCATGCTTCACTGCAGCATGGAGAACATCTGAACGTGCGGTACGTGGCATCCGCAGCACCATATACCCCACGGCCGCACTCGTCTGGATGCAGCCTTTGTTGCAATGGCTCAAAAAAAGACCTGAAGAACTGATGGTAAAACATATGACTAAGCATGGGGACAGAAATCAGGTGCAGCAGGGTCATAAGACCTGCCATTGGCAGGGTCAGACCTAGATCCATCTTGCCCGGTCTCCTGTGTCACGCCCTGGCAGGAAGCAGATGCGGAAAGGGAGAGTGAGCTGGGTCTGAGCAGGTTTCCCCCCACCCCACTGTTCCTGTCTCACTTGCAGCCTCCAGCATTGAAGGTCTACAGAAAGGTCTGATTCAGGAGCTGCATCCTTAACTTCTGTGCTCAATACCTAATGATGCCCCTGTCCTCCAAGAATTTGTCCAATCCCTTTCTGAATCTTTGCAACACCTTTCATCGTGCTCAGCAACCGAGCTGCCTCTTCACCCAGAAAGGGGAGGAAGATAGGTACCTTTGACGTGCCCTCCAGAGTGAAGGGGTATAAAGAAACCCAGCCCTTTCAAGCCTGATAAGGTAGCAGAAGCTTGGCAATTATCTGACAAGGCAGCTCTTGTGTTTCAGGATGCAACCCTGTTGGACTCCCTGTGCAGATCTTAGTAGAGCAAAAGAAGCTTTAATAGTAGACCAAGACATTTCTTCCCCTCGTTGTCTAAGTAATGGATTTCCACTAAGAACACACCAGGACACTTTCCTTATTGAGTTTACAGCTTAAACTGAAGAACAACTCACAAATGTAAAATGGAGTCTGCAGGGAAAAGATCTAATTCTCTGTACTCCACATTATATTTTTACAAGCAAAAAAATGCAAGGATAAAAAAAAAAAAAAAAAGAGAGGACCCCTGAGCTTCAACTTCATTTTTATTTTCTATGTCAAGCCACCTCGGAAAATGAAATCCTTCAGTCTGAATCTCCCATTTTATAATAAAGCTCGTGAATAAACTAAGCTATTTCTACACATGCCGTGATACAGTACTTACTGGTTTCATACACCCTTATGTCAAGCTTATTTGCACTGGAAGAATATGAAAAGCAGGCCCAGTTCACCCATGCCCTGCACCTTGTCCTTTCCATCCTTCTAGCTCTTGCTCATATTTTCATTTACACCAAATACAGCATGATGGTGGTACTCTGAATATTACCGCTATGATCTAGAGCAATCTAGACCCTTTTACAGTCCTCTTACCCTGCATCTGTCCACTGGTGGTGCAGTGCGGCGGTGGAATTTGGCCTTATTTATTCAGAGACGTGAAAACAAGCTCAGTATTTTACTGCTTGGAGAACACCTAGTGGTGTCACCTGTGTGTGCAGGTGTGCATCTCCAAAATAAATTTAAAAATTACACACATATACACACACACACACCTATACCCATAATCTACAGCCAGCCCTTTGCCCTCTTTTGCCCAACTTCAAATCCTCCCATTTCACCACTCCCTTCAAAAACTGACATCAAAAATCCCTTTCCACTCAAAACTTGAACATTAAAAGCAGTCTCACACATCGCAGAGAGGGAGCAGAATATGCATATATTTCACACTGTAGAGATTTAAACTGGCAAGCTCTTGATGAATCACCAAAGAAATAATGGACACTACTGATGAGCTGTGCAGACGTACACACACAGACTAGACCTAGCATGCTGTGAAGCAGCTAATGGCAAATCTTTTAAGTGAGGCCACGACAGGTAATAGAAATCCTGAGAAAGTTCACAGGCCTGTTTCCCTACCTGGTAGAAAGAGCCCTCCCTTCCAGTTCCCTCGCTGCAAATCCATCCATCCTTCTGCTGAATGGAACAGAAGCATCATTAAATGTTAGGGCTATATGTTTGAGTCCTATGAACACCTTCCAATGAATCAACTCAAGTTATCCGATTGGTATGCAAACTTCTCTTTCCGTTTTAAAATTGCTAGTTTATTCCAAAGTACTCGTGTGTGTGTGTGTGTGTGTGTGTGTGTGTGTGTGTGTGTGTGTGTGTGTGTGTGTGTGTGTGTGTAAAAATGTTCCACTATCACTCAATCTTATCTTTAGTCAAACATGGACGTTTTGCACAACTGTAAAGCAATTTAAACCTTTTGGGTTCCAACAAAAAAATCTTATTTTTATGGAATGAGAGGAAGGTAATATCTGACCCAGCAGAAGCCAGGAATAAGAAAAAGCTTGACTGACAGTATAGACTTTTCTTAGGACTTCAACAGAAAAATCCATTACATGGAAATATAGCCACATTTCTCTGCAATTTCATCTGTCCACTGAGGTTCAAAGAGCATGCCTTGCAGTCAGCCTTACATTACGCCTAGTTATGGAAAGCACTTTCCTAATACAAAAGAAATATTCTCTTTAGGGTAGGACTTGACATTTTAAGAACCGTTCTGCTAATATTTTACTTCTAAGCCGGATTTAACCACAACACAAGAGAAATTGCAGCGTGCCAAAGAAGTCTGACTTAACTGCCAACTTTCATAACAGTATGAAAATAACCTGATGAATTCTCGCTGCGGTAGTTTCTTGCAGAGAAAAAAGTTACCCTCAACCTCAGAGCAAATATTCAAGAGGAAAAATCATAAGAGTCTTCTGACATTTGTAAAGCTTTTTTTCTGTTCTTTCTTTCTTTTTTAATTTCCCCCTATTCCCAAGGGACACAGAGCTGGTCAAAATCAGCGCCTTAATTAAACCAACTGTAAATGATTTGAGATTGTACACCCATTGTCTTAAGTAAGTTTGAGAATTGAATGTCGTTAGTCCCCTTCCTCCCCTCCCCGCCCCGCCCCAACCCAACAGCACGATGGTAATATTCATTTGAACATTAACGAGTAGAAGCTGAATTGCCCAAAATCATGGCGTGGTTGCATTATACCCTGTTGCAGCCATGATGGTCCAGGGAACGTGCAAAAAGCAGGACTTATTTGGCTATATTGCTGCAGTTGGGAGAGATGTTAGACAAGCTTTCAGACACGACATGCCTTTCCGCAGACCTGAGAAAGAGTGAGGAGGGGCTGTTTGAAAGCCTGTCTAACATCTCTCCCAACCACACGGTTGATCCAATAAAAGATATTTGAAAACAAGTCCTGCTTCTCACGTGAAGCCTGCTAAGTATAGAAGA
Organism: Alligator mississippiensis; assembly: GCF_030867095.1. NCBI lineage: Eukaryota > Metazoa > Chordata > Crocodylia > Alligatoridae > Alligator > Alligator mississippiensis. The sequence continues at coordinate 3,069,199 of NC_081834.1, forward strand.
AAGGGGCTCCATGCAATTTAAGTATTCAAGTGCTAAATTTAAAGTATTAAAGTATCTTAAGTGTTAGGATAACTAGTTAGCTGCTATGTAATACAGAAAGCAACCCATCTCTTGCCATTCAAGTTCACCGACACATCTTTATTTTAATGCAGTAATTTAAAGCCTGCAGCTTTAATACAATGGATATGCTGCTCTAAAAAGTGACTGATACCATGTCAAAGTCTTTTTATTTAAAGACTAAGTACAGTATGTGTAACAACCATTCAAGCACTTTCCATGCTGCCTTAAATATACATCTTCATTTTGACATGAAAGCTACAGTGAGCTCTAACATACAGTAGTTTTGCTAATGGGTTGAACAATGGATTTGTATAGGACGTTTTGGACAGGGATGATCCTGCATCAGGCAGGAGGTTGAACTAGACGACCTCTGGAAGTCCCTTCCAACCCAACATTTCTACAATTTCTATAAAAATACACCTGGAAAAATTAAATCTGTAGCCTACACATGAGAGTAAGTAGTCTCTAAAAATCAGATGTGGTCACTGGCACCAGCCAAGTTAACCCCCAACTCGGGAAGCTCCAGCTTATCTTTTAACTCGAATGGTAGTAGCAATGCCGTGCAATCGAGGAGGACTGCACCCAAGGTGGGGCACTCACGATAGAGACACCGATTAAAACCTGTTTCCCCTGGAATCAGACACAAACCACCTGCAGAGGAATCGTTACCAGCGTTTTCATCTCTGATGCTTCCAATCTTACTATTTCACATCTGTTAAGTCATGGCTTAGAAGTTAGGCAAAACACCGAAGGGAAGTTTAATAAGACTTCATCTCAAAAGTGCAATATGAAAGACTGATATCAAAAGACTTGTATGTTGTTTTCCAGAAACTAGAGAAACTCTGGACATGTGTTCTGCCTTCCAAAATTACAATTAAATTATAGTACAAACTCCTAAAGTCATAAACTCCTCCCAAGACAGTTTTAGGCTGGAGATAAGAAAACATTTCTTCATTGTTCGAGCCCCCAAGACCTGGAATAGGCTCCATCCAGAAGTGGTGCAGGCACCTACTCTGGACTCATTCAAGAAACGTTTGGATGTTTATCTTGCTGGGATCCTTTGACCCCAGCTGACTTCCTGCCCCTGGGGCGGGGGGCTGGAGCTGATGATCTTCAAGGTCCCTTCCAGCCCTGACGTCTATGAAAACTATAAGAAGAGAGCCAAGTCCAGGTGGTAGGGGAAAAGAGAGACTATGTTTAAGACAAAGACCACTATGTAAGAAAACATTATTTAGTCCATCTCAACAGGTTACCATGTTCTTCATTGGACGTTCAAGAGCAAGGCTAGGCTGGGGGGTTTAGATAGGGTTGATCCTAGCAGGGACTACACTAGATCACCTCCCACAATCCCTCAGAGCCTTATTTTTTTTCTGTGGCTCTATAGTGCAATACATCTTATATCTCTAAGGAGAGATGAGGAGGAAGCACGAGGAGAGAAAGTCTGCAACACAAGAAGAAAGTCAGGGAGAACAAAAATTCAAAGCTAAAGAACCAGGTTTGAGAGGGGGAGATCTGAAGGAAGGAGGACTCTGTGTTCAGGAGAAAAGATGTCACCCCGGGTGCAGAAGCAGTCTGAAAACAGGTAGAAAGCAGGAGCAACAAAGCTAGAGAAAGTGGAGTGCTGGAGGCAGGGAAGGCAGTGAGATCAGAGGCAGGCAGGTGTGCAACATCTTACATGAGGATGAGACGTTTGAACAATACAGCAAAAGCCCAGAAACCAGCTTGGTGAGCTGGGAAAGCAGGCAAGAGTAAGACGAGGCCAAATCCTCCCCCTGATGCATTAGATGTCGATCCAGGGAAGGCAGTCGAGTTACTGCAGACATACCACTGCAAACAGAGTGTAAGTTATACCACCACTTTTATTCAGATGCATAAAAACGTTAATGTGAACAGTTCTTTGCTAAGCAGCAGCATAGCAATAGTCAGGAGGGAATGGTGCCACCTCCAGAAATCCTGACACTCGTCACGCATGCAAGGCACGAGGCCTTCCTGACTCGACAGTCTGCCGAGACGGCCTGCTCTGAAGGTCTGGGGAAATCAAAGGCAGGCACGGTTCTCTGGGTAGATGCGATCTCTTTTATTAGACCAACTACATAGTCGGGAAAAAGTTCTTCGCAAGCTTTCGGGGGCAATCATGCTTCTTCTGGCATTGGGAGACTCTGCCGCTGTTCTCAAATCAAAATCGTGAAGTGCTTTAGAACGGTGCTACGACGCGGACCGAAAACTCCTTACCCAAAGCTAGTCAGAGAAGACCCGGCCTGTCACTTAGATAATGCTTTCACCAGCTTCGGACTAGATCGCCTCCAAGAATGATTTCTTTTCCTGTTGAAACAGCCAGAAGGATCAGCACTGTAAACAGAAGTTCTGTTGTCAACGAATCAATCAATTGGATAATAAAGGAGCTAAGGACACTTGTCTTACAAAAAATTACTTCCAAACGCTGCCAAACCCAGCTTTTCTTTTTTTTCTGGGCCACTAGCCAGATACTAATCATTTTAGGACCTTACTAATTTTTAGCGGCGTAATATCATGCTCAGCCTGTGCTTGAGGATACTCTCCTGAACTTTATCTCCTGTTTTATCCAACATTTTGCTACTGTTTAGCACATAGAAAATAGTATCCATCCTACTTGAAAAGAGCTAAGGAGCTTCACAAGACATCTCTTCAAGAAGTTACGTGCGTTTTTCTTAAAGTGAATGCCTTTTACATTGCTTTTAAGTCATTTTTCATGCATGAGAACATGATGGCCGGGCGTGTTCCACATCCTCCTGGAATGCAAACTCCGCGAGCCAACGCGACTTTGGTTAACACTAAGCTCACCAAACTAGTTCATCGTGGCAGGAGGTCTAGCCTTGCCCCGAGCAAAAAAAGAAAACAGTGCAAGTTTTGACAATACGGATATCTGAAACCTGCAAAAACAGACTTCAGTTGCAACTTGTATTCAAATATGCAATCCTTTTCAAGTGGAGCAGGATTCAGAGAACAGGGGAGCAGGATTCATTTTAGAATTAAGCTTGGTCTCATTTATATACATCCGTCATTGGGACACCTGACAGTCAAACATGTGTACGGCGCGGTACTTTAAGCAAACATCAATCGCAATATTTGACGCAGATACACAATGCTTACAGTGCCAACGGGCATATTTGCAAAGCAAGATACGGCCGTAGAAAATTTGAAATATTATCAAAGCAGGTTACAACCAGCCAAGTTCAAAAGTGCATAACGTCCTTACAATGCTTCCTGCTTGGCTAGCACTGACTGAAGAATTATTAATAAAATTGGCAACTCTTAAATCTATAAGGCTGCAGGCCATATTGCTCAAGCTCATATTCGCCTTAAAGAGACTGCTCGTAATCTGAGTTTGTGCTTAGCATACACCACTCCCTTTCAGTCGAGAAGGCGTCGGGTGGAAGACTGTGGAGGGGCTGGCCTTCTACATAAATCTGCCTGGCTACTGGGAGGCGATGGGATATACTGGTCTGAATCCACGTCATCAGCTTGCCCCCTGAAACTTGAGCATAAAATCTGACACGTATGTTCACAGATGTGCAACGATTTAAAAGCAAGGGCAATGTCTGACTTACAGCTGTCGGCATATTCCCATTTTTCTGTAAACAATTCCAAAGCTGTTGGGTAAAGGGTGATTTTCATATCACATTTTTTTTAAATAAAATTAGCAGAAGATGACAGAATGAATTATCTTTCTTGTTACCTAACCTTCTGTTTGCCGACACAAAGCTTCCTAATTCCCAGGGGGTTCAACTATGCCTGGAGTGGTTTTAAATTATTCTCCTGCAGGAGAAAGATTGTTTGCATCATGTATCCTTTGCAGAGAGTTTGCTATATCCTCCTCAGATTATTCAATGGTCATTATTTCCTGAAGGCACAATGAGGTGCCTGTGTAGACTTTGCCCATTTGAATTAAATTCACAATTAAACCAGATAGATATTCTTGCACTAATTCATTTCCAGCATGAGAATGCTTAGCCATTACTTATTAGCATATTTGTAATATAACAAAGCTTCAGTTTATTACATCTACTGTAGGATCAGCATGTCGTAAATGAGGATCCTTGACACAGATACCGTATACAAGTAGACCTTTTCAGTCGTTGTCATGTATTCCCATATATCAATCCTGTAATCTTTTAGATGAGACTTGAGGACCGATCCAGTACCCTCAACTCCAGTCCAGTAGAAACGGGAAGAGAAGGCTCTCCACTGTGTTGAACCGGGTTACTCTACTGTAAGATACTAGAGAGAATAAGCAATTACCAACACAGAAACCGTACTACTGCCCGCAACGGAAAAGAGTTCAGAGACAACTGAACAGACGCTTCTAGGAAGCCAATCGGAGAATCAACATGTAGTCAGCTTCCCGGCCGTAAAGATACCCTTTGGCACTTGCTTTCCCTGTGGCAAGCCAAGAATTCTTTATATTGCAAAGGATTTTGTTAAAATCATAGCACAAAGTCAGCAAAACCAGGCCAAAAAATAGTGGGGCAATTCAAACTAAACCATAAGCCAAATAAACTCCCAAGCTGCAGCATGGGAAGGAAGTACATTCATCGCTCAAAACCTGAAGCCCACATTCATAAGCCTTTGCCTTCTGACCCCAAACAGGTTGGGGGGTTTTCCCCTCCCATTGACATGTTCTGTAGCGTGGAACGAGCGATGGGAAAAGCTTTCCAAAGCCCCCTCCCTTGTCTCAGCCAACAAAACTGGCTGTAAAAGATTACAGACAGAGGGAGCCTTACAGCTCGATGCCATAAGTTTATCTGAGATAAAGCAGCAGTACAGCACAACAGGAGTCGGTCCCTCTGAAGACTGCTGCTGAATATCGCAGGTGTGTTGTTTGGCAACAGCCACAGCCGCACAGGTAAGGCGTGCTGCTGTCCAGCTACAGGTCATTTATTTTAAATTGCTTTTTTCTTTTTTTTAAATCCCAAATACCTCTGAAGCTTTGCCCAAGCAATTCTTCCACCATACGGATTAGAGAAAGTATTAGGAAAGAGAACACACGGGACTCTTCCTTGCTATTTAGTATGCGCAGAATTAATTGTACCCTTCCACGGGCTAACGCTATGATGGATCTTTAGGCAGCGCTTTTCATCAACGGATGTGAAGAGCTGACAGGTGTGCAAGTAGCAATATTCCCCTTTCTCAGATAGAAAACGTAATCGCTGGTCTGTGGCCACACAGGGGCTGATGATATATGTTCATTTTCATCACTATCGGGGTACTTCTTCCATCCCTTTACAGTTGCACGTGGCCCACTCCATGCTGAAATCTAAATGAGAAATACCAAACCCACGCAAGGAGGGGTTTTGGGGTATTATTATGTATTTCTTTATCCCCCACTACAAAGTGAATAAAGGCCCACAATTCTGCTTGGGGATGGGCAGAAGGGAAGAAGAGCCTTGAATGAACAGGAAAAAGAGAGCATGGTTTAAACCCCCCACCTCCTTTCCTACTCTCTTCCTTGCTCACCATCCCTTCAGCTGCCTGCACTATGCTGCTTCCTCTATTACTATCCATAGATTAATTAGACGGAGGAACAGTTCTCTCTCCGCACTGAGGCTATAAGCATATCAAGAGAGACAGCCCTTGGACTCTGCATCTTAATATCCTTATAACCCTCGTTCAACACCTCGGGATGGTTTGGAAGGGAACCGGCATTTTCCCACACACGTGTGTTCGGTCGCCGAGCCTCAGCAAACCGAAGAGTAAGCCACAAATAAGCTGGAATGGCTCTGCCCGGTTTACAAACAGAAGAGCAAGAAGGAGGTGGGAACAAACCTCCCGGCGATTTCACACTATTTAACAAAGAGCTTGAAAAGACCCCGAACACGCAGCGTGGCTCTCTCGCAGGGCATCCGGTTCTCCTTGACGAGCACCGACACCTCGACGAAGGACACGCCGAGGAGCGAGGCGTAAACCGAAGCGTTGCGCCGAGACACCAACAGGACACTGGTGCAGCGAGGGAAGGGCGACTCCTCGACAGCAACAGCTCCGCGCGGCGCTGGGTTTCGCTGCAACCGTGTCAGAGGCCGGCAGGGCGCTCCGCGGCTCCGTCTGCGTCTAGCACGAGTCTACAGCGGTGACTCTCGCCCGTCTGAGACACGAGGCGCCCCCCAAATAACACCAGCTTTCGGGTCTCGCCCCTGCTCGAGTCCCACCTCCCGCTGCGCAGCAACAACAGAGCAGCTCCTCCCTGGCAAAGAACCGGGGAAGACCCCAGCTCGCGTCTCTCTCCGACCCGCCGCTGCCGCGTGTCTCCTGCGTGTTCGCACACCCAACGCTGCTGGCACTGCCTGGCACACCCCGGCACCCTCGAAACGATCCCAAGGTTACCCAGGCAACGGCGCGCCCCCGAGTGAGCACGGCGAACCGCCTCGGCAACCGGGGCAGGTCACGCCCGTGGCATTTGTGCTCGTGTCAAGAGCCGTCCCGCCGTGCTCGCACCCCAACAGCACCCTATCACCACGCCCATGTGACGCACCGCGCTCGGACCCCAGCACCGCGCTGGCGCTCTATCACCGTGCGCACGCCACGTTCACGTGACGCACCACGCTCGGACCCCAGCACCGCACTGGCACTCTATCACCATGCACACACCACACACACGTGAGGCTAACGTGATGCATCGCACTCGGACCCTAGCACCGCGCTGGCGCTCTATCACCACGCGCACGCCACGTTCACGTGACGCACCACACTCGGACCCCAGCACCACCCTATCACCATGCACACACCACGCACACATGAGGCTAACGTGATGCATCGCACTCGGACCCCAGCACCGCGCTGGCGCTCTATCACCATGCGCACGCCACGCACACGTGACGCACCACGCTTGGACCCCAGCACCACCCTATCACCACGCGCACACCACGCTCGCATGAGGCTAACGTGACGCGCCACGCTCAGACCCCAGCACCACGCTAGCGCTCTATCACTATGCGCACACCACGCGCACGTGAGGCTAACGTGACGCGCCACGCTCGGACCCCAGCACCGCGCTGGCGCTCTATCACCGTGCGCACGCCACGTTCACGTGACGCACCACGCTCAGACCCCAGCACCGCAGCAGCACCCTATCACCATGCACACACCATGCACACGTGAGGCTAACGTGATGCATCGCACTCGGACCCCAGCACCGCGCTGGCGCTCTATCACCATGCGCACGCCACGCACACGTGACGCACCATGCTTGGACCCCAGCACCACCCTATCACCACGCGCACACCACGCTCGCATGAGGCTAACGTGACGCGCCACGCTCGGACCCCAGCACCACGCTGGCGCTCTATCACTATGCGCACGCCACGCGCACGTGAGGCTAACGTGACGCGCCACGCTCGGACCCCAGCACGGCGCCAATGTGATGCACCACGCTTGCATGCTCACACCCTCGCACCGTGCTCACACCCTAGCACCGCGCTCGCATGATGCTCGCACGCTCGCACCCTGGCACGGCGCTGACACGCTGGACCCCCTCGGGCTCAGCGGCAGGACGCGGCCCGCCCCCCGCTCCCCGGGCCCGGCCTGGCAGGGGCGGGCGGGCGGACGCCCCGGCGAGCCGTGCCGGCGGCAGAGGAGCGGCCCCGCGGGCGCTGAGCCGCGCCGCGCCGCGCTGCCCCGGCCGGAGCCGCCTCCTGCTGCTGCTCCGAGGCCGCCTCAGGCGCGGGGCGGCGCGGCGCCTACCTGCGGGCAGCGGGTGGCGGGGCTCGGCGGGCCCGGCTGGGAGCAGCGGCAGCCGCGTCCGGCCGAGGCGGAACCGATCGCGGGGAGGCGGGGCCGGGGAAGGCGCCCAGCGCCGCCCCGCCGCTCCCACCAACGGCCCCGCCCGCGTCGGCGCACAACCGCCCAATGGCGGCGCGCCGGGGCGGAGCCGGCCAATCGGGACGAGGGGAGGAAACCCCGCCCCCACTTCCCGCGAGAACCCCGCGCGGGGCCCCGCCCAATCGCGGCGGAGGGGGCGGGGTGACGGGGAGCGCCCAATGGCGGCGCGGGGCTGGGGAGGGGGCGGGGTCAGCGCTGGCCGCAGGCGGTGTGAGGCCGAGAGGCCGCAGAGGGTGGGCGGGGGGCGATGGGAGAGGAGGTTGCGCGTTGTGTGTCCGCCCCCCACCTGCCTGCCTTCCCTTCCCTTCGCAGGGCCAGGCCCAGCAAGCCCCGGGGAGGCTCCTCTGCACGCCGTGCCTGGTTTAGGGGGGCAACCCTGCTGAAAACAGGGCCACCATGAGCCCCAGGAACTGCCCAGGCTTCCCTGCCGCTCATCCGGGGCCACCGCCGCCTCCTCGGGAAACACCGGTGACCAAAGCCCTCCGTCTCCACCCCTCGCTGCCTCGACTCGGAAGAGGAAGAGCCGGCGACAGAGCGCAACCTCGTGCCTCGGCTGCCACGCCTTCCCTGCGTCCACATCCCGCGCCTGGCTTGCCCACGGACCCCGAGTTTCGCTCCATGACCTGACTCTGGTTTCCGCTCCGGCCGACCGGAGCCGGCTAGCCCGCCGACCTCCCTCTCGCCTCGTCGCTCTGGATGTCTGCTTCGGTTTCCCAGGCAGATCGGCTGGCTTCTGGCTGCGCTTGGATTGGCGCGCTCCCCTTGGATCTCGGCTGCTTCCCCTGACTCGGGGTTGACCCCCAGACCTGGATGCCCGGGGCCCAGCCTGGCAGGAGCCAGTGGACGCTGCCCAGTGAAACAGTGCCCGGAGGCGTGGAGGGATAAGGGACGGGAAGATAGCCCAGCTGGCACTGGGGGTCTCCCAGCCAAGGGCCTCCTTCTTGGTCAAGTCTATGGCCAGCTTTGAAAGGACTAGGAAGAGGTTGAGCAAGAGGTCCCAGGACTTGGTGTGGCCATGGATGGAGAGCACATTAATGAAAAGATGTGGGGAGAAATGCACCCAGAGCAGGAGGTCCCAGGACTTGGTGTGGCCATGGATGGAGAGCACATTAATGAAAAGATGTGGGGAGAAATGCAGCCAGAACGTCAGTAAAAGGGTCTGGAGGAGGCGTCGAAGGAGCTTCAACCTGGCTCACTCGAGGCACGCATCCCTATGACAGGACGTGCTGGGCTCGTGGAGGAACGGGCCTTGCTGCTGTCCCGGGATAAGGGGTGCCTGTCCCAGAGCAGAGAAGTCCTGGGATGGGTTGCCCTTCCAAGTGGGACTGCGTGAGCACTTTTCTCATGTCGATTCAGCGATGCAATCCCAGGATAACCAAGTGCCTGTTGCCGTGTCCCAGCACAAGCTGTTTGCAAGTCTTACCCCATGAACCCATTTAGGCTTTATCCCAAGATAACAGACAGGAACTGGTGAATGACTGTGCTTTGTCCCAGCATAACGTGGTTTATCCCAGGATAAATCTGACATCTGTTCGTAGCCCTAGAGAAGTGAAGCATAGGGCAATCTCGCCAGCCTTTACTGTGCAGGCCCTAACGTCCAGCATCCTCACACCAGTCAGCATCTCCAGAGGTTCAGGCACCTTGGAAAGAAAACCTGGGCCTGTGTCAGCTTAATGTCAATGAGTTCAGAGCAACCTCTGCAGAACGATTGCCTGCAGACCAGCTCTTGTTGGGAGAAGCTATACAAAGTGGTTGCATGGGACCGCTCCTTTGTAGCTCAGCGTTTCACAGGGCAGCTTGAACTGTGCAGCAGCAAGGCTAATTATGAGGGCAGAAAAAACAAGCGGCCTGATTCATTTCTCACCACTGCACCCACAGACCAATTTGTGACCCTGGTAGTTGGTGGGTAACCACACTAGCCAAAAACGTAGTTTTCTGCCTTGATATTTTTGAGTCATTGTGCATTTTATCTCTGCGCTATTGCTGAGAGGATGCTCAGCGAGCCACCCGTTAGGCCAAGAAAGTATGCACTGTGCTAAATTCATCTAATCTCACAGCCATTGATTGCATATCTCACGTAGATTCTCCAGTTTTTAAAGCATGAAAATTAAACCTTGAGGTGCTTCGGTTTTTCCTTCTCTCTTCTGCTTCTGGGAAGAATTCAGTTCTGCGTAATGTGGGGTTTTTTTAAGCCTGCTCAACCTGCCCTCTACATTTAAAATCGTGGAAGTTAAAGAGCCTGCATAATTCTTCTACAAGGTAGCACTTCGCAAATGCCAGGAACAAGGCCCTCAATTAGTGTGCATTTGTGTGGCTCTGTTGAAGTTAACCATTCAGTCCGTGCCTCCTAAAGATCTCTCCCTGTGTATTCATCTGAAATACTACTGTTCTAGCGCATAATTTAACGTGTCTCTGATTGAGCAGGTATCTTTTTATTAGTACGCTAATTCTTGATCATAGCCACAGGAACCATCATCCGATGTCTACTAAAACATGAGCTTCTGCACACCTTGTGCATCTTATATATTTATTTTGTATGAAGAGGGAAAAATATATCCAGATTTGCATGTGCTGAAATTTATCAGCAACCTTTCTCTTCCCTCTTTATCTAATATCCCTGGAAAGGAAAAAAAGGAGGGGGGGAAATAGAAACCAAATCTGAGATACTTTCCCTATATTTCAATCATGCTTTTCTCTCTCTGATTCTTGGCTTGCACTATGTTAAAAGTACAGGAAAAAAAAAGCTGTCTATCATTTTTCACTACAAATCTCAGTTTAGCTCTGGGATGCTGCATGACGCAAGATTTAGATTAAGTTCAGCTTCTTCAGACTTCTTGTCCTTCCTTTCCAGGCACATTCCTGGTACGCTCCCAGCAGAGGTGGTGCAGTCACCATCATGAGCGACACGTGCCCCCGGAGGCTGAGGGGCACGCTGACCGCCTACAGACGGCAGCGGTGAGGGCATGGTGGTGGGGAGTGGGGAGCTCCCGCAGGCAGCCGCAGCAGTGTCGGCGGCGGAGGAGGTGGCGAGCACTGACCAGCGGTCAGCGACCACCTGCAGACGCAACCAGTAGTGTCAGCAGCAGCCAGCGGTGATCAGTGACTGCCTGCAGACACCGGCGCCAGCAGCGACGAGGGGTGGTGGTGAGCGGTGACTGCCCACCGGTGCTGCCAGCAGTGTCAGCAGTGCTTCTTTCAGGGGTGCACGTGCACCTGTGTGCACCCCCTACGCGTCGTCAATGGTCACCATCCTTGGAGGTGTTCAAGATGAGGCTGGACAAGTACCTTGTTGAGCTTGTCCGAGCCCAATAATTTTCTGCCCGTTAACAGGATTGGGTTCTGAGCTCTCCTTGGACAAATTCTTGGGGGCTGATTCTCAGGGTCCAGCTTCGGCTTAAACTGCAAGATAGGGCAGTGTACATCAATCCTGGTTTAAGCCCCAAACTAATTAGGCCAGCTGTAACATCCCAATAGACTCCTGTGATTCAGAACACCATGTCCCCCAGCCACGCCCTGGGCCTGTTGGTATATGGTATCTGGTAGAAAATCAGTGAAGTTACCCCAGATGGTGGAGAAGAATGAGCCCCTTTACCTTTAACCCAGCCCAATCCATATACTACAGGCTGGGAAATCTTTCAGTTTGACTGTGAGCTTCCAACGCCCGAGCTTCAGGAACTTGGGGAAGAATGACCTCTCTCACTGATTTCAAATTAACCAAGTGAGAAAACACTCAGCACATGCCTTAACTAAAGCATTATCTTAATTAGTCATTATTAGCCTAGTTGTAAAAGAGAGGAAAGTATTTATCATAGGCAGGAACTAAGCATCATCACAAACCTCACAGCATTGCATTTCTTTGACCTTGTCTTCTGTAATGCAAATACATGGTAACATGTCTACTAATAAAGCCCAAAGCAAAAAGCAACAAAAATAACCCAAGCACCCTACCTAAGCAAAGCAATTTGCTGCACACATTTCTGCCCCCCTGGGGACAGGAGTAGAGAACAAATAGCATGCGACTGATTTAAGTAATGTCACTTAATGCACTATTGGAAGGTATTAAGACATTGTAAGAACCTATACAGAACCGCATAGACTAGAACTGACTATTGTACCTCATCGTTACTATACACAAAATGGTACTGAAGTTTCGGTACAACTGATGGGTCTTACATTTTATGAGTCTGGTAGCTTTTCGGAGCGTGCACACTGCTAACAGAATTATTTTCCAAGCTTGTCCCACAGATCGTTTCCATGGTGACATACACACACATCATTCCTTTGTCTAAATTATTCTTTAGTCTTTTTTGTCACATTGTGAAAACAAAATCATAGGGTAAAACACAAAGAGATTTCAGGATAATGAAAGGTGATTGCTTTTGCTTTCTCTTTCTTTCCTTTTTTTTTTTTTTTCTAAGCACAAAGGGTACTTACAACCTGAGCCATCACAGCAAGTCACTCTCAGAAATTTCAGTTGCAAATGAATTCAAAATCATACCCATGCTTTCCCATTACTTTCCCAGATGTAATAGGTTGTATACAATACACTCTTTATATTTAGCACCCTCCATAGAAGAATTTCTTAGAAGTGCTGTACAGGAAGTATCATTAAATAAAAAATGGCAGTTTCTGACATTAAAGTGCAACAATAAAAAATAAGACTTCCATTTCAGATTTAAAGGCCCAATTCCACCATCCTTGGGCTCAGTGAATAGTAACTAATTCCACAAGTGCTTCTTAATGTGAGAGTAGGAAAACAGAGCGTAATGAGGCTAATGAGATGTTGCCTCCAAAATGTCAGTGGATAGAAAGCAAATGCCTATCTTCTGAAGAACTTGGGCGCATGGTACTGCTGAGAGGGCCAAAATCCCAGATTCGGTCCCGTACAAGGTGCAGGAAGGGAGCGAAGTATAGAACTGTATAGAATGCAACAGTTTTGCTTCTCAAACTGTTTGTAAACAGTTTTTCATAAAGTTTTGACAAGTTTGCAGTGAAAAAAAATTACCGTATTTTCTCACATACGACGCACCCCGGAATAAGATATGCACCTTGTTTTGGAAAGGCAGGAACAAGGGAAAAAAAGATCTTTTCTTGTAGTGAATAATTGAGGAGCAGCAGCGAGGCAGCCGAGCCATCCCGTTGTTCTGCTCCCTGAGGTTCAGAGGCATCTTGGCAGAAGCTTAGGCAGCAGAAACGGCTGTTACCATACTTCCTTACTTATAATGCACACCCCCATTTCCAGCAGCTGGCTTTTTAGGGGTGGCAAGTATGTGATATATGAGAAAATATGTCACTTCACAAGAGATTTAACCCCTAGCCTTTACACTAACACTCAAATAAGAGGTAGAAACAAGGGCCCAAAAGAGCTCTTGAGCTGGCTGCCACGTGCAAACAGTCCAGCCACGCCCGTCGGGTACAGGACACGGCTCAAATGTGCCCGTCGTCCTGTGGCTTCCTTCCAAGAGGGCTCTGAGATCTTGAATATGCGTCCTTCACCGAAAGCCAGTTTTTGTAGTTATTTCTGGGGGCAGTTGTTTAGTGCTTCAGTATCTGTTAACATCAATTGGAAGGAGCCTCCGGGGCCAAGTCAGTCCCTCTGCGTGGGCAGGCAATTATGAACGCCACCCATCTTCATCAGCCTGGAGGCTTTCTTTGGTGCTAGCGTCCAACAGCCTCAAGACAACGCACAATCACTTGAGTGCCCTCACAAGGGTAGTACACAGACAAGGTTCTTTGGGTACGTGTGATATCTTTTATTAGACCAACTAAATAGTTGCAAACACTGTAAGGGTGTCTGCCAAAACCACCACCCTTGCAGCCTTCTTTGGAAAAAGAACCACAAATCCAGGCCTCTCTGAGTGTTTGGAGCAGGTTAAAGCGCTGTGGACATTGCAGAGTGGCTGTGGGCAACACCCCAAGGATGACTAAATTGCAGTGCTCCACCAACTCCACGGCTGAGAAACAGCGGGTCTCCCCAGGATAATGGAGTAAAACAAACCCTCCCCATCAGACATCCTGCCGTGTACAACAGGGCCTCGGTATTCAATCGCAGTTGTGCCTTTGGGCCACAGGCGTTCTGTGCTGATGACACCAAAGCATGCAGTGAATAAGCAAGAAATAAAGCAGAAGAAAGAGTCGGGTTCTTGAACATCCACATCTCACTGAGCTTTAATTCAGAACAAAAACACGTCGCTCTTTTTCTATGCTAGCTTCTTTAAAGACGAGCCGTGATTGCTGCCGTTTCACTTTAAGGTACTGACTTAGTATCCTATTGGATAGTAATTAGGTGTACTTAAAAGTGAGAAATGTAAACTCAGAGTTTCTATGCTCATGGTTCAGCAAAGCAAAAAAAGGTTTTCCAGTAGAGCCCTAATCGCTGTAATACGTTTAAACAGCCTTTAAAAGATGTATGTGATCCCAAAGCTAGGGTGAAAATTTACATTGCAATTATTATCTTGTTACAGATTATCCGCTGTGCTTTATTTGTAAAATCCTTTATTTCAGACAGCCCAAATATCAAGTTCAGTTATTTTCCTCTCAGTCTTTTCCTGAGTTGGATTCCCAGCTGATGATTCATGTATTAATATGTGGTTATTAGCTGACTCCTCTACCTCCACTGCTGCTATCTGTCTTTGGCAATGGAAGGAGGAAATGAATTCTTAAAATCTCAGGAACAAATGGAACATGCATAGAGATCAATCCTCCTCATTGACGTCAATGGAAAAATTTCCATTGACTTCAGTAGGAACAGAATTAGGCCCATATATCATATATTAGTGTGATTTATAACCATGAGACTATCCATATATTTGGAGGGGAAAATCAGTATCTAGTTAAGAAAAGTCATAGGAATTAAGTGATTGTCAATGATACTGAAATAGGGAAAAAGCCAGTATGAGAGGTGTCAGTTTTAACCACTGGGTTTTCTACTATACGGTAGCTAGAAGTGCAACCAACGCCTGTCCCCGTTGTGCTGGCCCGTGATGAGATGCTCTCTGCCCTGCAGAGATTCAGTTGGGCCCCAGTTCAGGACAAAACTCCACTTGCTGCTATACTTCATGCATGTGCTTCAGCGCTGCCCTAAATAGGGATGAGTTACTAGTGCACTGTCCAAGAGACAAAGCATAGGTTTTTTTCCCCGCTTTATACCGAGGGAAATGGCAGAGAGAGAAAGAGAAAGGGCCAGACTTTCTGAGTCTCTGCAGTGCTCACTGCCTGCATTGGACATTGAGAGTGCATGCAACCTCCAGAATCAGCCCTGATTTTTCCAGGTTACAGAGTCCAAGTCTTCCAAGCCTCAGCCCAATGCCTTTCTCACAAAGCTGTTCTCCTGTAGGAAGCATTGCATCTGCCCCTCAGTCCCGTATACGTTCTTTCTGCCCTTCCACCAGAGGAAAACCCTCTGAGAAGACCTTTTGCATGGCAAGGGAGACTTCTGCCTCTCGTGTTAAACGTGACAGATCCCCTCGTGAGGCATGCAGATAACATACTAACATTGGCTGACATGCTCAATCCACCTGCAAAATCAAAGTGACTCTAGTTTGACAGGTCGGAGACAGAACGATGATGCTAGTTTCAGGCCTTCAACTGGAGGAGCTTTGACAGGCAGTGAACTGCTAACTTGTTAACCTTTCCCGCCCGACACAGCAACCAGGGAAGCCAGTGAGGCTGCTGGCTGCCAAGGATGGCGCATCATACATGGACAGCCAAAGGAAAGAAGTATCACAGAATGAGCTATCATTAACAACACCTATGGTGTGTCTACACGTGCATTTAAGTGCACCTAAATTTAATGCACATTAGCTTAATGTGCATTAAGTGGTTTAGCCACGCATCTACACATGCAGGTGTTAAAGTGCACTAACGCTGTGTGTGTGGACTGACTTGGGACTAAAGTTAATCCGGAGTCAGTCCACACGCACAGCGTTAATGTGCTTTAACACATCTATATGTTTGTTAATGCGTTTTAACTATCTGAGCCTAAATTTGATACCTGCATTTGAACCTAAATTTGATGCCTGCATAATATCAAATTTAGGCGTGATTAGCCGCAATGCGCCTTACATTTAGGCTAATGCACCTTAAAGCATCTCGTGTAGATGCACCCTGATAGTTGGAAACATCAGAATTACTGCATTTGAAAGCTTATCTAACTCTATCCTAACTACTCTGTCTGTCCAATAAAAGAGATCGCCCCAAAAAATCCTTGCCTCTTGCATAATTCCTGGACCATCACGGCTATGATATCACTGTAACACCCCCACTAAGAACAACAACCCCTCGTAGTCACCCTACTGAAATTCATGTGGAGGACCTAGTAGCTTCCCATCCATTTGTTCTGGAAGTAGATAGTGCCAAAAACGAGACTTAAGGAGTTATTACTTGTTAATTAACTCATCTCCCACATTTGTTTGGCGTTCAGTTTTACTTTCCATGTGGCCGCTGGAGCGGGGCTATGTGGCTGTGGACACAACCATGACCGAGCCGCTGTTGAGAAGAGCCCAGAGCTGGAAGCAGGGGCATGCTTGCCGTCCTGTGCAGCATTTGAACAGTATATCAGACAAGCTCGCTGCTGGCTCGTTGCCCACAGGGCCAGCAGCTTTTGATGTCTGCTAGCAGAAAAAAGGCAAACATGGAGCACAGTCAGTCATGCTGTTCACAGAAGGTAATTATCTGATGGAGTTCAATTAGATTACTTGGACTGATAATGAAAAAATCATACATCATGGTAATACAAGTTCCTTATAAACATTTCGAGTTGTTGACTAAGCTCATTGAAATAAAGCACATGCCCTTCTCCCCCTCCCTACCTCCCCACCTCTTATTGTAGATCATTTGTGTGGTAAAACAGAAGCAGCAGTCCTAATGCTCAATATAAGCTTTGTACCCTGTCAAATAAATGATGAATGAAGAACAAAGATAATGTGAAACCTACTGGTTTTGCTGAAGTCTGTTTGATCACTGGCCATTGGTATTCAGCCAGAGTTTCTAATTGTCACTTTGTGATGTGTAGCAGTACTGTGGTTAAATGCGCTGGGTCCTGTATCTGTTATTAACCTTTATGTTGTGCCTCCAGCAAGTGGGGCCGAGTGAGATTGGAATTCTGATCTAGTTATATTTAATGCACTGTTTCTCTTGCTTGACTAACAACCCAGTATTTTAGTTTAAAAATTGAAAAACAAGATTACAGGGGGGGAAATGTATGTATTGATGACTCGGCTATGGTAATGTCCCCAATTTACATACCTTGTGTTCCTGTTACCCGGGACAGTCTCCCAGCCATTAAATAAGCACTCTGCCATTTTGCAGGTAGCATATCAGTAAATCACCGTCTTTCAACACATTTTTACTGCACCATTGCCTGAAAATAAGGATTTTATTTCATTCTGAATTTATTGCTGTGACTATACCACTATTTATCTAAATGGCTACTGTGTGCATTATTAATGGACTACTTTATTGTTGTGCTACCCAATGGGAGTCATACAACCAAGCTCTTCTTACATTCGTCGCAGAATCTCACTTTTAAATTCAGGTCCAGAAGTGCCACGACCGGATGCTTTGGGGTGGCGTTCGGTGACACGGCACCTAGAAAACAACCGCTATGGGGGGAAAAAGAGCAAAATGAAAGGCCATCCCATTTTAAAGGCAACCAGTGTGATTTATCCCAGTTCTTGGAAGACTTCTCCAGGAGTTGCCTGTTTGCGCCAAGCCGATTTATGCTGAGAATCAGACCCGGCTCGGCGTTGTCACCTGCTAGCCCTGCTTCGGGCTCGGTGCAGGCAGGCACACGACTGCTTTACCTTCCCGAGCACGTCACTCTCTGTTGTTCTCCTCTATCGGGCCTTTTATCAGGCAAGCCAGCCACTGACACAGCCGCGGAGGATTAGCGATCGGCGCAGGTCAGCGCAGGAGATGGAAAGTAGCAGACGGGGAAGGCGATGGACTGACCGCCGCACACACAAGTTACGAATTGCTCACCACACTTGGAGGCACGTGGATGACTCCTCTAGGCTGCGACACCGGCCGAGGGCTAGCAGGGCACCCCTGAAGTCGGTGCAGACCCAGCAGCATGCGGCAGTCAGGCTCTGCAGAGGCACACGCGGGTGAGATGCCCCTTGTGCTGGTCCCTGACCCCAGGCTGTGGAGGAGCTGGAAGGGAAGCTGTGGGCCGGCCGGCGATGCAGTGCCCTTTAAGCTCCGCAGCAAGCCAGAGGTCACCGCAAGTTATTTTTGCATCAACAATTCACAAAGGAAAAAAAAGCAGCAATCCCCTGTTGTGTCATTAGGGCAGCTCTTGAGAGCCAGGGTTTCGATTCAGTACAATGGATGCTGTGCTCCACCTTTTCCTGCGGATAACAGCTGCTGGAAATAGCAGCTGAGAACAGCATCTGATGTCAGGGACGTTTTGTACCCTTGACACCGAGAGGGGCACCCGCTCTCAGCTGTGAGGAGCAATCTGCATCTTCTAGCAGTAGCTCAGATTTACCGGTATCTGGTGCCTCCATCCTCCTGCTGGTACTTGGGCAGAGCTCCCCCAAATCACTAGGGACAGAAGTTACGCATAAACCGGTTTAAGTGATCCGAATCTGCGGCAGAACAGAAGTTCAGTGCACCTAAACCAGTTTCAAAATGGCTGAAACCGGTTTGGGATCAACCTGGCTGTATGTAGGATCAGACTTAACTGACTGAGCTCAAACCGGTTTACACGACTTCTGTCCCAGAGCCCGGTGTCCAGTGCTCAGGTGGCTCCCCAAATTGTGAGAGGCTGCAAGGATCCTGGCACTCATCTCTACATTTTGGGCATAGTTTAGAGTAGACCTGGCAGTGGAGGGATCCCCTCTATCCCTGCAAAGGCCAGTCGAGTAGCGGCTGTGCGCTGTTCCTCTCCGGAGGGGACCAAGAGATGCCATGCTCTTCGTGCCGCTCCATGAAAGCCCCTAATGTGGGGGTGGTGAATCCTCTTCCCGTGACTCCTTTGGGATTCGCTCTCACTGTGGCCATGTTTAGCAGCCCCTCCAGCTTGCAGACTGGAAAAGGGTGAGACTCAAAGCGGGCTAGTGCAGTATAGTGCCCAAGGGGTGTGCATGTGGCGGGGGGGGTCTCAGTTTCAATATACCAGCTAGCCTCCTTGTACAAAGGATTGTGAGCTAGGGCCAACAGGGTCTGTAGTGATCACAGGGTCCAATAAAGATAGCTAGGCAGGGACAAAAAGAACTACACAGTTGTTATTGTGGAGCGCTAGGCAAGCCTCTGCAGACCCTTTGTCTGTCCGTCCATCTTTCTCTCTCTCTCTGACTAAGGGACCATCCTCCAATTCCTAACTTTTTCAGTCTTCTAAGTTAGGGAACATCTCTAAATCATACTTCCTATCCCTGCAGAGGCCGTCCCTCTCCTGCGCCATGGACCCAAAGTCTTCTTGCCAGTATGTGAGGCCTGCGCCCGCTCAAAACCAAGCTCCCCACAATGCACACTACCCTTCTCCCACCCAGGGACCGCTCTCCATAGCACAGATGTTCGCCATTATACATTTGTAATGAAAAGCTATTGTTGCAGATGCAAGCCCTAGCCATAGCACGGGGCCATGCCATGAACCCGATCTACCTGCTAGCAGCTCCTGTTACCTATTTTCCATAGTGCTTGCCCAGAGCAATGCCTCAGCCACTAATATGCACCAGCAAAGCCAGCCTATAAAGGACCCTGATCCCTAATCCCACACAGGCCGTGACACCAGCATTGGAGCCCAGAGAGCGTGACCTCTTGTGGCTAATGAGAAAGCAAGGAGTGGGGGAGACAGGTGCCCACACCTGCTGGATGCTAACGCTGGGCAATCAGCCCCCGAGACACTGCCAACGCTCTTACAACGCGCTTGCAGCGTCCCAGTGTGAGTCACACACTGCAGGAGTAGCGCGCCGGGCTCCCGGCTACGGCTCTGCAAGGGAGCCCGAAGGAGGGCAGAGATCTGGAACGGGCTCCCAAGGGAGGTGGTGCTCTCCCCTACCCTGGGGGTCTTCAAGAGGAGGTAGATGAGTATCTAGCTGGGGTCATCTAGACCCAGCACTCTTTCCTGCCTATGCAGGGGGTCGGACTCGATGATCTATTGAGGTCCCTTCCGACCCTAACATCTATGAATCTATGAATCTATAAGATCAAACCCACCTGAGCCCTGTCACTCATCAGAGCAACACGCTGGGAGTGAAGCTGCCCTGACCACTGCAAGGGAGAGGCATCGTGCAGGGATCAAGGGCTCACCTGGCAACGCTGCCTGCAGCTTGAATGAGATGCATCCTTTCATGCCACCACCTTTCTGTAGCGGGACAGCTGGGGCCGAGCGTCGAGCTGAGCGTGGCCCTAGCTAGTCGGTAATGGCTTGCCCTGTTGCCCAGGGTGCAGGGAGAGAGGAAAGCTTGAGGGATATTCCCAAGGACCCAGGAAGAGTTTGGACACCAGTTCCCACTGACTTCCAGCTGCAACCTGGTGACCAACAGGTCCGAGTGCCTTTAGCACCCATCTCCTTCACCCCGAGTCTGCCAACCCCTCGTGCAATCAGTCTAAAGGGGGCCCCCGACGGAGACCTACCGCCCTTCCCCAGGTCCACGTAAAACACCCGTATTTCCCCCCAGATCTACGGTCTGCTACCGGCAACGGGGGGACAAGCCCAAACAGGCAGAATACAAGATGAAAAACGATTTCACAAGAGACGAGGAAGGAATCTGGGTCATCTCATGGCATCCAGCGGCAGTCCCGGCCTGCTTTAGCGCTCGACTGTTTCCCGTTCGGAAGAGGCTGCGGGTGGGCTCGGACGTCTTCCCCGCGTGGCGGCAAACGCAGCGGCGAAGGCAACCTCGGGGCTGGCAAGGGCTGGAGTTGGGGGTGGCAGCGGGGACGGAGCAAACACGCTGACCAACTGCAAAGGCAAGGGGAGGTGGAGGCAGGTGGAGCAAGCCGGCCAAGCCAGGGTTGTGAGTGGCCTTGGCTCTCCAGGCAATTGGAAGAGCAGGAGCAGGAGGGACCATCTGCACCGCAGCGCCGCGTCCCAGCTGCCGAGCCGGGAGGAGGCGTCGCGTGTCGAGTGTCCAAGGGAGTCGGTTCCCTGCTCTCCCAGCCAAAAGGGAAAAGGCCCCGACAGCAGCTGCTCGACGAGAGCCTTTGCAATCGGGTGAATAAGCCAGAGACTTGCTCTCGCTTCGGGGCCCAGAAGTGAGCAGCGCCGGCTGCACATTTGCCAGCCTGCTCTCGGGCGCACAATGCCAGAGAAATAATGGCTCCTTGGAGGAAAATAATACACGTGTCCTGCAAAGAGAGTCATGTTTCCCCGCTCCGAACGCCGCGCCATGAAGCTATTGTAGGGAGTGGATCGTGCGAGGAATTCGCCTCCACCTTTAAAACATCACACTGATAAGCGACAAAGCAGCAGCTCGGCAGGCGCACAACCCGGCTCCGTTGGCTCCGGCTGCGCCGCTGAGCTACTCTTTCTGGGTAGAAAGTCACTAATTGATTATGTTGACACAAAGAGCTCCTGCCTCCCCATTGATTGTGTTGACAAAGAGCTCCTGCCTTCAGGACCTGGCAATAGAGAAATAATACAGCACTTCATATTTCATTCCTGCAGTGAATGCAGAGCCGCGGCCTGACAAGTTCCCTACTCGCCGGCCCACCCCCTCGCCCTGAACAACCCTACGCGTGAGACAGGGCCAGGACGGCTTTCCAATGCCTGGCGCTGGTCCTCCTTCCAGGGTGACAGCACTGGGAAGAGGGGGCTGCGGCTCAAAGTCAAACACAATAGGCAAAGGTAGGGTAACCCGGTAAAGGCTTGCCTCATCCCTGAGGTGTTGCCCAGAGCTCTCTGGCCAGCAATCGCGTTACCTCATTCTTGCCCCGTGGTTGGTCCATCGTGTACAAGAGAATTTGCACAGTGATGCCCTAGAATCACAGACGAGGAGGGCGGGAGGGGACCTCGGGAGGTCACATCTAGTCCAGCCCCCTGCTTCAAGCAGGACCAGCCCCAACTGCATCATCCCAGGCAAGGCTTTGTCTACCCGGGTCTTCAAAACCTTCAAGGATGGAGATTGCACCACCGCACTGGGCAGCCTGTTCCGGTGCTTCACCACCCTCCTCGTCAGAGTTTTTCCTAATATCCAACCTCAACTTCCCTTGCTGCAGCCTGAGCCCATTGCTCCTTGTCCTGTATCTGCCCCCACTGGGACCAGTCCAGCTCCATCCTCTTTGCAGCCCCCCTGCAGGGAGGTGAAGGCTGCTATTCAATCCCCCTCGGTCTTCTCTTCTGCAGCCTAAATCAGCCCATTTCCCTCAGCCTCTCCTCACCAGTCATGTTCCCCAACCCCCCAACCATTTTCATTGTCCTCTGTGGACTGTCTCCAAAATCCTTTCTGTCATGGGGGGCCCACAGCTGGACACAGGACTCCAGATGTGGCCTCCCCAGTGCTGAATAGAGGGAAGAATCACTGCCCTCCATCTGCTGGCAGCGCTCCTACCGATGCAGCCCAGGATGCCATTCACCTTCTTGGCAACAAGGGCACACTGCTGGATCCTGTCCAGCTTATTGCCCACCATCACCCCCAGGTCCTTTTCTGCAGAGCTGCTGCCCAGCCCGTCACCCCCAGCCTGCACCGGTGCAGGGGATCGCTCCCTCCTAAGTGCAGGACTTTGCACCTGTCCTTATTGAACCTCATGGGATTTCTTTTGGGCCAGTCCTCCAATTTGTCTTGCTCTCTTCTATTCTGACTGGATGTAAAAGCTCTTTGGTTGCTAGTTAGCTAGAAGAGGCTGCGTTACTATAAGTGTTGCCAGCAGGTGGAGGGCAGTGATTCCTCCCCTCTATTCAGTGTGGGGGAGGCCACATCTGGAGTCCTGTGTCCAGCTGTGGGCCCCCCGCTACAGAAAGGATGTGGACACATTGGAGAAAGTCCAGTGGAGGGCAGTGAAAATGGTTTGGGGGCTGGGGGCACGACTGGTGAAGAGAGGCTGAGGGAACTGGGCTGATTTAGGCTGCAGAAGAGAAGACGGAGGGGGATTGAATAGAAGCCTTCACCTCCCTGCGAGGGGGTGCAAAGAGGATGGAGCTGGGCTGGTCTCAGTGGGGGCAGATACAGGACAAGGAGCAAGCTCAAGCTGCAGCAAGGGAGATTTAAGGTTAGTTATTATGAAAAAAAATTCTCACCAGGAGGGTGGTGAAGCACTGGACAAGGCTCCCCAGAGACGTGGTGCAGTCTCCGTCCTTGGAGGTGTTGAAGCCCTGGCTAGACAAAGCCCTGGCTGGGATGATGCAGTTGGGGCTGGTCCTGCTGGAAGCAGGGGTTGGACTAGATGTGACCCCTGAGGTCCCTGCCAGCCGTCCTTGTCTGCAATTTTGAAGTCAACACAGACCAACCTACCGCAGGCGACAGAAGTGCAATCACAGCACTAAGCCAATGAAGCCTTTTGTCTTGTGCTAGGGTGCCATCAGCTCCTGGGACTGTGGGGGCGGCCTCCTGGACAGCCAGTCACCCACCTGATGGTCATCACAGGTTTGCCATCTGTGCAAAAAGCAGCAAAGGATGACGGCCCCCCCTGGGTGTGAGCTGGTGCGGGGATGGGGTGGAGGCAGAACGGGAGCTGTACGGGCAATTTTCATTCTGGGTGCTCCTAACGGCGTGGCCGACTTGGCAATCTGCAAAGCACTCTCCTAACACAGGCCAGGGTGCACGTGGGAACGCGAAGCCTGTCGGACAAGGCAACCAAAAAAGACCAATTCCATTATGAGATACCGTATTGACACCCACCCGGGTCACCGAGACCCCCCGAGACCTCTACTACCCGAGTCACTGATAGTAGGAAGAGGTTATCCTCGATATCGGGTTGGCCACCTGCACCCTGCGGATGTGGGGCTTTGACAGAGGGGATTTTCCCTGTGCTGTGGCAGAGAGAAGCAGCGGCGGTGTTTGGGTCATCGCACCCCCTTGCCTGGGTCATTATGGGCCAGAAGCCTGCAAAACGTGGCCGAGCTCTGGTGTACGTGGGCAGCACAAGGGGAATCAGCAGGTTTCACTCCTGGTCGCAGCCTTCTTCCCGGGATGCCTTTTACAATCGCAGCGTTTCCCCGCTGCCAGCTCCTCGTGCTGGTTTCTGTGCCCACTTATTGAATTGTTTTTTTCCTGCCTCTCCATCTCCAGCCAAGCCTACTCTTCTCCTCCAGTACATCCCAGTACCGCCCCCCCACACCTCCACAGTTCCCATTTCCCTTCCCTTCCAGCCCCCAGTACCACCCCTTCCTTCACCACGGTGCTGCCAGCCTACTCTCTGCCTCCGGCCCCTTCTGCAGCCGATCCCTCCAGGCTGCCCGTGCGTCTGCAAGGGAAAACCACGGAGAAACAGCATTGCTGCTCTCACAACTCAGCGAGGTCCGTGGTGGCAGGGAACAGCCATCGCGTGGAGCATCCTGCTCAAGCCCAAGCTGGAGCCCGCCCAGCGTGGACGGACGCTGCGAGGAACTGAGCCGTGAGGCTCCGGCAGGTTTGACTGAGAACGAGCAAAAAGCAGCTTTAGAGTCGCTTCATAACTCAGCTGAAGTTGGGCTGATTTTCACCGGTCCAGCGACAGGCACGGCCTGGGCACAGAAGCCGCGGCTCCTAAGCACTAAGTCACAAGGGTTTGCAAAAGAACAAGTTTCCAAAATCTCCATCTTTGCAGAGCGATGCGTCTTTCTAGTTGCTTCTGCACCTCACCAGCTTTCCACAGGCACTTACCAAAGCAAATCAGCCTGCTGCGGACACCAGGCAGAAAAAACCATCAACCCAAATTACGTTTATTAGACCGACTAAATAGTTGGAAAAATTGGTCTTTGCAAGCTTTCGGGCACAAACGCCCTTCGCTTGTGCCCAAAAGCTTGCAAAGAACCATTGTGCCAATTATTCAGTCGGTGTAATAAAAGATATCACATCTGCCCAAAGACCCTTGCCTGCCTCTGTCCTTAGACCACCACGGCTACAACCAACAACCCTAAAGCCCAAATGACTCACACTGGGCAAGGTCATGAGCCACTGGAAAATGAGGTTTTATAAGGGGAGGTGTGCCCAAAATACAACCTGCGAAGATCCAGCCACCTTCATGCTGGTGCCTGTATGTGGATTAAAACACTTAGCTTTGGGCTCTCGCTTCGGAGTATGTCCATCTGAACCCTCTACGTGCCTCCGGTGAGGCACCTCTGCAATACAAGGGATAATACGGAGCCACAGCACAGAGGTTTAATGCAGCTGGGTGAATGCTTTGCAAGTCCTCTGAGATCTGGGATGAAAGGTGTGATAGCACGGCACAGAACGAGTTCCCTGCTTGCTTTAAACAGCATACCTAAGAGCGAGAGGCGGCACATACACCCAGCTCATCACAAAGCAGGCAGCTCCAGAGCCTTTAAACAGCCTGTGTTGTGTTTGATGCTTTCTGTCACAATCTGACAGAGATCTTTGGCTGAAAAGTGACATGTAAGCAAAGCAGACAGGCTCTGAATTATTGATGGCCTGGAAAGCAGTTGCCTGACTGCCGCACGTTGCCGGGACAGGAGATTTAGCAGCTCTTTTAATCAAAACAATAAAGAGAATGCAATTCTCATGCTCGGCTCCATCCCAAATATATTCCAGCCGTGTGATCATTATGCACACACAAAGGAGTTCGTAGGAAAGTTTGTTTCGTGACAACATCGCAATGTCCCGTGCGAGGCAATCTCTCTCGCAGGCACGCTTCCGAAGTGGCTCGAAGCCCCCGGAAACGAGGATGGCGGGAGACGTCGCGCCATCCCCACACGCACACCTTCACGAGCTCATTGTTCATTCTGACAGCCTTTTCCTCCAGTCATCCCAGCCGGTCCGGACATAAAAAGTTAAGTATCTTCTTTGCAGAAAATGCCTATGAATAATTACTTCGAATGAACCCGCTGCAACAGCCATAAAATTATTGACGGGAGTGGAGGTTTGCAGTGCAAAATGACCGCCCATGCACGGGCACGCTGGATGACGGCAAAGTCACCTCTCTGCAGAAATGGAGCAGAAAAGTCCCCCTCGATTAGTCGTGCCCGCGGCCTCCTGCCCTCACTCGGTCACCTGGGCAAGCGCGGCCTCACGCGCCGGCTTTCCCAGAGAAGGCAGGATGTCACCGATACCCACGGGAGCAAACATCGGGGAGACGAGGGCGACTGGAAGCCGCCCTGCAGCGGGCTGGGGACTTGAAAGACAGCTTGGGAGATAACGAGCTGCCGCAGCGAGAGGACAACCCTAGCAGTGGATCCAGCATCAGCGTTGCCACGAGAGAGAAGAGAGGCCCGGAGCCGGTGTTCCTTCAGCAGCAAGCATGCACATCACTCCCCAGCTACGTGCCAGGTCTCGAGGGGGGTTTCTGCCCTTGGGATCGCCTGAGAAGGAGGCATCAAGCAAGGGCAGGGGGAGATGCTGATGCATGCTTCTGGTAGGCATCTCTTCTCGGGTGGATGCTGATTCAGGCGGCTGCCGGAGGGATGTCCTGCTGGGGGCCCTGCCCTGCCCTGTCCCTCCGGCTGGCCGAGACGGGGCAGGGTCGTGCAGCAGCTGGTGCTGCACAGATGGCACCCAGGGGCGTGAGGACACATCCTCCTGCCTCCTCCCCATGCAGGTGGGTCAGGCTTGCTTTGGACATACTCAAACAGCCAATACCTCTCTGGCCCCGACCTGGAGCAGCCCGAGCTGTTCCGAAATGAATGCAAGCACCTGTGACTTATGTGGCGGCAGACAGACTCAGGCTTTCCTGGTTCAAAGTGGGTCAGCTCCAGTCTATTCCGGCCAAAATGGGCTCTCAGCATCGGGCGAGGACACCAAACTGGAGACTCCACACAGCCGTAACTGGGACCAGTCATGTTCCACACCAGGCAAGGCATGTCTTAGCCCGGCACCTGTCTGCTTGTCCAGCGCCAGCTCTGCCATCCTCTTGCTGATCCCGCCTGGGAGCTGGCCCGGGCACCCGGAGCGAGCAGCTCTGCCCCATCGTGTGTACAGCTGGAGAGCAGGCTGGCACACCGCGCGGCCCCGGGAAGGGCCAGGAAAGGGCAGGTGGGCTGCCAGGCACGGCTCCGACACATGCCTCCCGTGCATCCACACACAAGGGTGCTCCGGGCTGCCACGCCAGGCTCTCGAGCTGCTCCAGCCTCTCCTCTCCTGCACGTCTCCGGGTCTCCTCCGCGGCTGCCTCTCAAGGACGACTCCATCCCCACCTCTGCAGCAAGTCCCGTCTCGGCACCTTTGACACCAAGCCTATCGCAGGCCCCGGTGAAGCCCTGTCTGCTCCTCCGGGAGAGCGGGCTGGAGCGAAGGCCAGGTCAGGGCACTGCCGGTGTGGGTTACCCACCGCCTTTTGCCACAGACTGGGTGGTGAGGGCAGCATCTGCACTGAAACCCTGCTACACAAACCAGTGAATTGGGCCACTTTCTAAGGAAAGAGGTGGCTGGTAGGAGAAGGGCAACAGGTGATAAAGAACCAGAGAACGCCGCTGGAGATACAGCTCTCCTGCCTTCCCCTGAGGCACACGCGTGGACAAGACAGCCCGCTCCTTGCCAGCTGCAGGGCACATATTACATACATGTGCACACACACACACAAACCACGTGCTTTTTTCTTCCCCTTCGGTATGCCTAAATGTCTCGCACGCACGCCGAGTGCCAGGGTTCGGTGGGGAGCACCGCTCACCCCCTGAGCAGCCCCTGGCTTTGGCACATGGCTCGGGCAGCTGGGCTTGCAAGACAAAGTTTGTCTGCGGCTTTCCCCTGCACCCAGGTAGGTAGGTACCGGGCTTCCACTTCTTGCATGGCATTTGCCTTGTTCTCCATCTGCCACAAGCCAGCTCCCGCTGGCAAAGGGACGGCTCATCCGGACGCCCGGCTGCAGCCGCTCGCTCCGCTCAGATGCAGTGCATGCTCCACGCTGGGGCAAGAGGACAGATTGGCAGCCTGGAAACAGACTCCTCGCTCCCCTGAAGACGAGCGGGAGGCTGCCAAGCATGGTGGGGGAAGAGCTGTGCATGGACACGTGTTCGCCGAGAGCGAGACAGAAGCCCTCGAACCACGTCCACGCCAGGCACGGAGCAGCTGTCGTGCGGTAATCGTTTCCGAGCGCTGCTCTGCTGCGCCAGCTTGGAGCCGGTGAGTCAGAGACGGCAGGATCTGCAGCCGCATCTCAGTTGCTCGAGACAGGGCAGGTCTGCACGGCGTGCCTGCCCAGGCCAGCTCTAACGAGCTTCTTGCCAAGGCTAATTACTGCCTCCCCAGAGCTAGATCAAGCACTGCATCGGGCCCTGGAGACCCGTGGGCCAGACCCGCAGCCACTGCCGACAGCAGAGAGGCTCCTGTGAATGCCGGGCGTTGAGGGAGTTCAGATCCCCTGCCGATGATGCCAATGAAGCCAAATGAATGGAGGGATGCATTTAAGTGACAACCACAGCCGGGCCTACCCCCTGATTTAATGTAAAGCAAACTGTGGCTCTACAAAGTCTGAGAAAGAAGCTAAGGAGCGTGCCCTCTTTGGAGCAAGGACGTGCTGCACAGCACTGCATTGTTTGTCCATTTACACCGAAGTAAGGGAAGGCTTGAATGCTGAAGCCCACCCAGGTGGTAAAGCACTGCCTTGCGCGTGGTTTTATTACCCGGTAGACAGCTACTCTTGTTAAGCTCACCAGGAAATATGTCGTCTGTAAAGCACTCTCCTTGGATGGCGACGGTCTCCCTGGCATGCTCCAGCTTCAGAGCTCATCCAGCAATGACACTCCAGGTCCCCGATTTCACTGACACACACAGGTCCCCCCCTGCAGACACGTCCATCCTTCCGGGTGACCGTGGGATCTGCCATCGCTGAGATCCTGCTTTCCACCTTCCCTTTCCAAGCACAGGACACCCACCCCGCGGCAGCATCGCTTCTCTGTCTTCAAACCCTCCCAGGCCTAGTTCGTAACGGGCGCCGTGACAGGGAGAGCATCCGCATACATGTGCAATTAGCTTCCCTTCCTACGCTCTTTGGGGCAGGGACTCTCTCGTCTGCTTGTACAGGAACCCAACCCTGATTAGGGCCCGTGTGCATTACTGCAATGTGAATATTAAAGAAAGAAACAGTCGGACCGAGCGCTGGTATCAGCCGTGACTTACCATCTTGCCCCATCAAAGCCAAAAGCCCGTAACATAAATGTGGAGGGTAGATGGATGGAGCAAAAAGCTCCAGCCAGCACTGTGGCTGCCTGTGCGGGCCGGGCCGTCTTGCACGGTCTAAGGCTGCTCCTGAGATCTCTCTTTCTAGCAGGTAGGAAGCCGGACCACCGGACACATGAAAGCTAACGTACTCCAAGTGCAAGAAAGCATTAGCCGATCTAATGCACGCTTTTGAACTCGAGTCTGGGGAGGACAGGCAAACTCAGCACGTGCCCAGCCGATCTTCATTAAGGCCCATTAGATGTTGCTCAAGCTAGCTGGTAGGATCTAATATGGTATGTTCAAACCCTGGCTGAGACAAAGGTCTGGGTCATGTCTATCAGAGGACAGCGCAGCAGGCTGAGGTTATAAAGGAAGAAGGATGAGACAGACCCCATGGGCTCGTCCCGCTGTGCGACACCCCAGTACGGCAGGGCCGGGGCTTGAATGCTGCACGGTACGCGACAAGCTCACCGTTGTTCAAACCACCCAGTCCAGTGGTCGGGCAAGGTGTCACCCTCCTGTACAGAGCGTGCGGGCCTTCATACGGGGCAGAAGAGAGCTATTCAGCTGCACAAGCCCAGAAGCAGAGAACCGGGCCGCCCAACGGTGCCTTCCCGGATGAGGTGAAAGGCAGGAGAGGTCTGCACGTGACACGGGCACCTGAGCTCTTTGCACCGAGCCAGCAGAGATGATAAAGGCAACATCTGACGCCACTCCTGATTCATTGAATCATAGACATGAGGGTTGGGAGGGAGCTCAGGGGTCACATCTAGTCCAACCCCTGCTCCAAGCAGGATCAGCCCCAACTACATCATCCCAGCCAAGGCTTTGTCTACCCTGGTCTTCAAAACCTGCAAGGATGGAGACTGCACCACCTCTCTGGGGAGCCTGTTTCAGTCCTTTAATACCTTCCTGGTAAGAAAGTTTTTCCTAATATCCAACCTCAACTTCCCTTGCTGCAACTTGAGCCCATTGCTCCTTCTGCCATCTGCCCCCACTGAGAACAGCCCAGCTCCATCCTCTTTGCAACCTCCCTGCAGGGAGCTGAAGGCTGCTATCAAATCCCTCTCGGTCTTCTCTTCTGCAGACTAATTGATTGATCACGCCGAGCCGATGCCATTCCCTAGAAATCCCTGGCACTTCTACCAAGCAGCCTGTCTCCTGCCGTGGGAGAGCGTGTCAGCCACTCATTAATTCCTCTGCTTGCTCTTGAATAATTTACCCTCGCAGATGCCACACCAAGTGCTTCAACATAAACAGTGACTCACGCAGCTCCCAGCCCAAGCCTCGTGCGGCGATCGCTGCCGGCCTCTGCCTGCAGCCACGGCCAGCGCCTACGCTTTAAAGTCCTGGAGTCAACCTTTGCAAAGCAGGCAGCGTGCGCAGTGCCACCGCAGCAGCCATCTGCTCCCTGGTCATTTTGTAGGACAGACTCGTTAGCCGGCAACAGCGCCTGCAAATACCTGAGGCCTAAGCAATTCAGAGAAGCCCCTGGGTAACAGGTGTTTACTATTATACATTCATCCTCTGAGCTATACCACATTAAATTCAGTGATTATTATAGTTAGTAGGTAAAAAGCTAGGGGGAAAAGAGCAATGGCAACAACATATTAAAAGATATCCATGCATGCGTGCAGGATGGATGGATGGATATTTCTTTCTATCCATGTCACACAGGTGGGGAACGGGTGGCTTTTGAAAGACTTGGGGTCAGGTCCTCTGCCCAGGAGAAGTCCTTCACAACTTTCTCCTCCAAAAAGAGGCCTGAGTTAGATGCTCTGCTCGTGGTGCTTTCGGTGAGGTGCCAGAGGACTGGAAAAGGGCCAATGTGGTTCCCATTTTCAAAAAAGGGAGGAAGGAGGACCCAGGAAATTATAGGCCTGTTAGTCTTACCTCGGTCCTGGGGAAGCTTGTTGAGAGAGTTATCCTGGCGCATATCCGCGAGGGGCCGGCAGGGGAGTGCATGCTCGGGGGCAACCAACACGGGTTCATTAGGGGCAGGTCCTGTCAGACCAACCTGGTGCCTTCTACGACCAGGTCACAACATCCTTGGACGCAGATGTCGCGGTGGACGTAGTCTTTCTGGACTTCAGGAAGGCCTTCGACGCTGTCTCCCGCCCCATTCTCATTAAAAAACTAGGAGACTGTGGCATCGACACCTACACAGTGAGATGGGTCGCTAACTGGCTGGAGGGCTGCACCCAGAGAGCGGTGGTGGACGGGTCCTATTCGACCTCGAGGGCTGTGGGCAGTGGGGTCCCCCAGGGCTCGGTCCTCGGACCCGCGCTGTTCAACATCTTCATCAGCGACTTGGACGAGGGGGTGAAAAGCACCCTGTTCAAATTTACAGACGACACTAAGATGTGGGGGGAAGTGGGCACGCTAGAAGGGAGGGACAGGCTGCAATCAGACCTGGACAGGTTACAGGGGTGGGCTGATGAGAACAGGATGGGTTTCAACACTGACAAGTGCAAGGTGCTGCACCTGGGGAGGAAGACCCAGCAGCACACCTACAGACTGGGGAACGCCCTTCTTGTCAGTGCAGAGGCAGAAAAGGATCTTGGAGTCATTATGGATGCCACAATGAACATGGGCCAGTGGTGTGGGGATGTGGTCAGGAAGGCCAACCGCACCTTGTCGTGCATCCACAGATGCATCTCGAGCAGGTCCAAGGAGGTGATCCTCCCCCCCTATGCGACACTGGTCAGGCTGTAGGTGGAGTACTGCGTCCAGTTCTGGGCTCCGCACTTCAGGAGGGATGTGGACAGCATGGAGAGGGTCCAGAGGAGGCCACTTGCATGGTCAGGGGCAGCAGGGCAGGCCCTACGAGGAGAGGCGACGGGACCTGAACCTGTTCAGCTCCACAAGAGAAGGCTGAGGGGGATCTAGTGGCCTGTTACAAACTAGTCAGGGGGGACCAGCAGGCATTGGGGGAGTCCCTGGTCCCCCGAGCACTACCAGGAGTGACTAGAAATAGCGGTCACAAGCTGGCAGAGGGTAGGTTCAGACTAGACATCAGGAGGTGCGACTTCAGTCAGGGCGGCTAGGATCTGGAACCAACTTCCAGGAGAAGTGGTGCTGGCTCCTGCCCTGGGGTCTTTAAAAGGAGGCTGGATGAACACCTCATCAGGGTCGTTTGACCCCAGTACTTTTCCCTGCCATGGCAAGGGTCAGACTTGATGATCTGCTCAGGTCCCCTCTGACCCGACCAACTATGAAACTATGAAACTATGCCCCCAAGCCCAGCGTCCAGCCAGAATAACTCCACTCCCGCAGCAGAGAGACACGACTGAGCCGTGGCTCCTAGCTGGACAATGACCCTCTGTTACTCCAAACGGTGCTAGATCGGAGAGGACAGCCCCCTCTTGCTCTCAGGACACGTGCCCCCTCTGAAAGCAATCCCATACCAGAGGGACACAGCCAAACCCGTGCCGCCTTGCTGCAAGGCATCAGAGGGAGGAAGAAGAGATGCCCATTCACTTCACCACCGGTTTCACCTGCGAGGATGCAGGAGGAAGCATGGAGCGGACAAGGGGAGACATCTCTGACCCCATCTGATCACCGGTGGAAGGCGGCATTTACCCCCTCCCCGGGGATCCCAAAGTTGCCGATGCAGTTTCGTGGGATGGGAAATCCTGGATGCCCCGTCTCAGGAAGATGGGGAGAAGTTGGCCACTCAACTGGAGTGACTCTTGGTGTCCCTTTGTCCCAATGCACATTTTGGTCGCTCACGCCAAGCAGGAGCATGGCCCTGGGTGCAAGGAGCCCTGCCGCTCTCCTCGAGAAGCCGGTGGCCTGGTGCTGTCTGAGGAGGAAGGGGCTATGAGTCTGAACGTCCCAGCCCTGAACCTGGCCTCTCTCGGCCTGCCCCACGCAGCACGGTTATGACGGGCCGGCACGCAGACAGAAGGAAGGTGTTTGTCGTCTGAAAGAAAAGCAGGGGATGAACCCTCGTCTCCTGAATCCCAGCCCAGTGTTTCCTTTCTATCACGGCTCATGGTGCAATGAATGCACCTGCCGCGGCCCGCATCCAGCTGCCCCTGCCCAGCTCAGCCTCTGTCGGAGCCTGGTTTCCAAACCATACTACACGGGTGCATCGGTACCCCTGCACAGAGCCCCGGCGGTCGTTCCTGGCCATGTGGCTCAACACAGGCTTGGAGGAGAGCGTGCAAAGAAGGGGGCTTCCAGGGATATCTCCCCACGTGAGCAAGCCAAAGCAAGGTGGCAATATTCTTCTTCATCCCAGGTGATGCTCCTCAATCCCGCGGAGGCTTCAGTGATGCAGCAGGGTGCCTGGACGTCATCGCGTCAACCCCCTGGGGAGGAGAGCAGGGCCCCCGGGACCACCCGGCAATTTCTAGCCTTGCATTTCCATGGCCCATCTGCATAAAATTTGCATTTCCAAGCTCGCGCGCTCTCTGCCTCCCACCCCCTTCCCAAAGAGAGGAAACCACCAGCCTCATTAGAGGTCACCTGCCGTCTTTGTTTCACTAATTTGAAGCCACCAACTAATTAGATGTCACCCAAGCAAAATATTAGGAGTCACATAATAATTATATCAATGAAATCAACAACACTTTAACAGCAAAGGTTAATTACACTGATATAAAAATCTGATAGGAAAAAAAAATGATGTTCAAACAGTTGGGCAGACTAATTGAAAGCTAATGTTGCCTCTAAATTGAATTTCAAATGAATTCTACATCCATAGTTCATTTTGCTAATTCCTTTCTCTGTATCCTGTAATTTGTTGGCAGTGATTGATTACTTAAGTGAATAATATCTATGTACCAGGACCACTTAGTAATAGAACATGCCAAGTATGATCATACTGTTAATAAATACGGTTTATTTAAAAATTCATTCCATACTTGGATTTCTGAAGGACAATAGCACGGCGCGGGTAAAGCAGCAAATACCTCTTTGAGTTTATTTTTGACAATAGGTTGGAAAGGCATTTCTGTTGAGATGGCAGCTGCCTACTCCAGCATTTCCAGCAGCCGTTTGATATATCGCATCATTTCAGCCGCTCTCAAGTCCTCGTTTCCATTTGTCAAAGGGCAGAAATTTATATTGACAGTCGGTCGTGAAATATTCTGCACAAACGCGCCCAGCGTTTGCACGTGACTTCCAACTTAGCCGTGCTTTTAGGGCCAGGTCTTGCGCGCGCCGAGGACAAGAGTCATTGCTCCAGCGATTTCGGTGGGTTTTGGATGGGGCCCGGCGAGGATCGATTTCGGTTCCATTTCCCTTTCTAATGGGCAGAGTTTGAAGCGGATCCAAAACGCCTCCAATCTTTGCCCCCTCCTTCTCCCCCCTTAATGATGGGATGAGCAATAATCAGCTCTCCAGCCAAGTTTTATGGCTTCAGACTGTCTCCACTAAGGCAATTAGAGACAGTTTAGCTCCAGCTGCAAACTACAGCAGCAAGGGAAGGTTTTCTACCCAGCCTTTAGGATGTGAGACACAGGAAACCCCGGCATCCAGGTTGTAGAGCAATCAGGGCTTGTGGTAGAAGCTATATCTTTAATCAGACCAACAAGATTTTTGCAAAAAAACCCCGAAAGTTTTGCATTGCAAGCTTTCGGGCACAAATTCCCTTCATGAGGCATCAGAGGAAAGATGGTAGAAGTTCTCCTGGGGAGAAATGAAAGTTCATATTTTATAGGATGTCACGGAGGAGTCAACAGATGGAAAACTCCTGGTTTTCCAAAGAGCAGGTAAGGTGCAGTGTTCTTCTGGGAAATAAAAAATAAAATAAATAAAATCAAATACCGTAGAACATCAACCCAGCACCTGTGGGCATCAGTAGATGTTTGGCCACTTCCTGCGGGGCACGAGGTTAATCTGGGAACCAGCCTTCCTCTCTTCCGGGCTCCGAGGACTAGAAAAAACCGTGCCCGGTGAAGTGCTTTGCTTCTGGGTCCCTTCGTGCTACTCCAGACTCCCCTGAAGCTTGCAGAGGAAGGCAGGGAAGCCCACTGATACACCACTGCCCGGATAGTTGGCTTTGTTGAAGTCATAATAACTAGCAGCATTACTTTGGTTACCAGAAGAAAGCAAGTTTCCAGCACTCCTGGTTGCAAAGAAAAGCGGGGAAACATACGGCAGATGCACGCCGAAAGCAGCATGCATGTCTGCTTCTTCTTAAGGAAAAAGCTCCCGATTTCAAGCCAACTCAGGGGTCTTTTCAGGGGTTGGGACATGAGGCTTGAAGCTGGGGGTTGGCTTTACGGTGCACCACAGCGGGATGCAGAGGGCACCCGTGGGAGACGGGGCATGGACGGGCAGGAGCAGCGAACGCCGGAGGAGACTTGCTGCTGCGAGGGGTGACTAGAAGGTGACCCCAAGGCTGGTGAAGTCAAGGGGAATAACTCCCAGCTGGCCGCACGGTCCCTCCTCTCCACTCACCACGTCCATCCCCATCTTCACAGCATCTCCAGCCACCGCTGCTTGGACACCGCGCCCTCCTCCACCACCCCTTGAGCTGTCCCTTGGCTCTGAGTGATTCCTGATGCCACAATAGTTCCAGCTCTAGAAATCCCCCAAAGGGGCACGCAGGGCACAGCTGTAACCCTCCAGATCCAGGGAGGGCAGCTGGAGCGGGTTTACTACAGCGCCTCGCTCGGTATCTGCAAGCAGCACGGGCCAGCAGAAAGGGGGACCGTCCGCCGGAGCTGGGTGTCCGACAACAGCTGGCTCCGAAGCCTGGGCTGGTTTTAATACCTCCCCATTAACTCGGGTGGAGAGGAAAGGTGCGTCTGCAATGGAGGAAACCAGGCATTGGGCTCTGAGTGCAAATGAAAATCAAGGAGTGAAGGGTGTCTGAACAGAGAGAAAAAGCAGGTCAAAACTGAGCCTGAAAAGCCAGTCCTGCCACGTGGGGCCCCTGAGAGATGAGCCCTGTGGCTGGGATCTGGGACGAGCCCCTGGAAGAGAGACAGTTCACAGACCCAGAATTAGCCCTTGGCCAAACAACAAGAATTCGCCAAGCACCCGGCACAGACCGTGGCTTAACGGGCCTGCCTGGTGCTTGGCGGCTCTTGTGCCCACAACACGAGACCTGGGGCAGAAGGACAGAGTCTGCAAAAGCCCTGCACCCAGAACTGCCCCGCTCCCTCCTGGGTGCAAACAGGGCAAGCCCAGCCAATGCCCAGGATCTGTGTGAAAGGGCAGGAGCTGCAAAAAGGCAATGCTGCAACAGGCTCCCCAGAGAGGTGGTGGAGTCGCCCTCCTTGGAGGTTTTGAAGACCCAGGTAGACCAAGCCTTGTCTGGGATGAAGTAGTTGGGGCTGGTCCTGCTGGGAGCAGGGGGTTGCACGAGATATGACCTCCTGTGGTCCCTTCTAACCTCCTTCGCTACTGATAACATCATTTTGCAAGTGCAGCTGAGCACAGAGGAGTCCATCACAGGGGCAGCAGATGACACCACGGCAGCCGACAGGGCCTGAGGTGCAAGCAAGGCATTTCTGAACGTGATACCTTGCCCCTCCACCATGGGGAACAACGGTGGGGGCCAGCAGCATGCTTGCAAGAGGGCGTCCCCTCCTGCTGCCAGGCTGTCCCCAGGAGGGATACGATGGAGGGAAAGTTAAGGGACACCCTCCCAAATCCTAAAAGAGAGTGGGATGAGAGCACCAACACAGCTCTTTCATCCAAGAAGGTCCCAGACAGGCATCAACCAGGGCCGGTTGAGACGACAGAGCCCCAACACCCAACACAAGACAGACGGGCACCTCCTCCCCATGTATTTGCTTTCTGAAGACATCTGGGCTATTAAAACTGGAATTGTGTGAAGTCTGGGGACAAGGGCATTTGCAAGGACTCGGCCCCTACAGCCTGGGCCCGTTGTCAGAGTCAGCATCACCGAAGCTGGGAGCCGAAACCGTGCCGGGTACCTGGCCACCAAAGCCCTCTGGTGCAGCTCCAACGTGGGGTATTGCAGAGCGGGGCAGAGAGTAAATTCAATGTGCAGAAACAATGGGGCTGGATAACGGCGACAGCAGGCTGGAGGGGAGCGCACACAGACGCGCGCACGCACACGCAGCCTGCTTGTAGCTATTCCCGACAGAAGAGCTGAAATCTATAAAATAATGTCTATGAAATCTAATCCCTCCTCTAATGTCTCTGCTGTGATTTATTTACCCAGCTCTAGTTACAATAAGGAGAAACTCAGCCCAGATAAACTGGCAGGAGGGCTGGGAAGGGGAGCATCCACCCGCCACGCGAGCTAGACGCTCGCTCCCCATAATTCTCCTTTTTTCTTCAGAAACATCTACCCAGCGAGAGGGCCTCTGCAGAGCCTGCTACCATTCAAATCCCAGCCGCAGAGCAACGGCCCGTGGTAAAGAATGACCGAAAAAAAAAAAGACACAAGAAACCGCTTCTCTGCTCTCTGCCTCGTTGGAGCCTCCCTGGCTCCAGGATGAACACAATTAAATCTCAATAAAATTTTAATACGGGGAATTATGCACTTTGCAGTGAACCAACAATTAGCTGTTGCTATGCTACAGCCAGAATGTAATCACAATAATGAAGCCAGCCAGGGGAAGCCATTAATCAGACAGGAAGCAGGGTCTTCCATTAGCCAGCATCGCCTTGTGCTTTCTAAAGGGCCGGGCCGGGAAGACCTGTTGCTTTAAACCAAAAAGAGGCGTCCGATGCAGTTCTTGAGCCGCGGCAAGCTAGCACGAGGAGCGGCACGTACTCGCCCCAGTGCTAGGCTGGCCCGCTTGGGCCATTTGGCAGGACGAGATGAAGCCAAGCGTATCTCCCTGGTCTTGCACAGGGGGCCAGGTCCTGCCTGGACCTCATGGGGATGCATGGGGTGGAACAAGCCTGCTCCTATCCCCTTTTTCCATCCGTGCTCCCCCAGATGCCTGCCCTGACCCACGGATGCCCATCGGGCCCCCCCAGCATCTCAGAGGTGTGTGGGGCACACGCCAAGGCCTTGCCCCTGCTCCTTTCTGCATGCCAGCCCATGGAGCAAGGACCCTACCAGGTAAAGCAGGGTCCTCCGTGTGGCTAGGAGCACCCCAGGGCATTCGGGGTGACCCCCAGGACTGAGGAGCCTTGCACTTGAGCATCCCGTCTCAGGCCCAAGTGGCTAAGAGCGGGTTGGTTAGCCACGGGGACCACCCAGGGCTGACCTCCCAAAGCCCTCAGCAGCCCCCAGCCAGAACTGGCATATATTATCAACCCTGGATCATCCTGTTAATTAAACCCTGGCCTGTGGGCGGAAACGCTCTGCTAATTAAATCTGCCACTCTAGCAGGTCCTTGCAGGTAGCCCGAGTACCAAGGATGCTTTTGCAAGCGCACGCATTCATAAACAGCTTGCCCGCCGCATTAGGAAGACACGCAGCTGGGCTGGCCTCCCATCCATCTCAGCCATCCCGGGGCCGGCCCCGCGCCGAGCTCCGTTCAGCCAGATGGTCCGGGTGCACACGTGCTTTGCTCCGGCCTGGCTCTGCTTTCACGCCTCGCCGTT
Source organism: Alligator mississippiensis (assembly GCF_030867095.1). NCBI lineage: Eukaryota > Metazoa > Chordata > Crocodylia > Alligatoridae > Alligator > Alligator mississippiensis. The sequence continues at coordinate 3,107,793 of NC_081834.1, forward strand.
TCCATTTGAAAGGAAGCCCGACTCCGAGAAACGAGGGTATTTATTTAATATTGAGAGCAGCCGCGATCCCGCTCAACGACTGTGGGAGAAAAAAAAAATCTTTTAATCATTTATTCCTTAGCTCCAAAGGAAACATCTGATGAGCCAGAGATACAGAGAAAATGGCAGCTGATTGAGCTTCTGGAGATGGAGAGGAAGAAATTCATTAATTTTTCATTGCCACGGCTGGGACGTGAGCAGCTTAGTATTCATCATGTCAGCAGTGACCTTGATGCTGCTTACATTCCCCCTCGGAGAGCTCTTTCCCACCATCTGTTTAGAATTAGCCTATTTGTGATGCTCACCTTCTTGTCAGGATGAAAGGAAGGAGCGCCGGCCGGGCAGGGACGAGGCACCTGCCTCGCGAAGGCCACACGCCGAGTGGATTCGAGCCCAGAAACGACTTTCCAAGCAACCGGGATTGTGCATCTTCCCAGCCGAGACCTTTAAAACCCTCGTTCGCCATCCATAAGTGCCCAGGGGTCCTCCTAGGAGGAGGAAGGCACGAGTGCTTGGAGGCCCGATCCTCCCGTGGGCCCCGAATGAGGACACGGTGTTCACAGCACCAACCCCAGCTCAGGCAGGTGCAAAGCCACCTGCCGTGGCGCCCATCACTGCTACCCCGCATCTCCCAGCACCCCGCTGCTCCCGTCTGCCGGCTCCTCGGCGGAGGGGAGGGTGTTTGCATTGCAACCAAATTCATTCTGACAAGACATATGTACATATGTCAAGCTGCAAACAGCCTGCACGTTTGTTGGCAGGATCCCTGCCGGCTCGCCCGCGCTCCACGGCCATGCACGTCCCCGCTGTTCTCGGGGGAAGTTGCACACGGAGAAGTTGCACGCCATGAAAACCACGGAGGTGCGAGGAGACAGGTTCGAAACGGAGCACCAGGCGTCCTTCGTGCATACGTTCAGCACCCTGGGAGCAGAGGCCACGCAAGGCACCTGCTTCATGCAGGAAGGGAGAAGTTCGGTTAAGAGCTTCTGGGGAAACCCCACTCCGGCAATGACGGCTGAAGGGGCAGTCGAGTCTCCAGCGGGCTGGCAGGCCCTTTAATTTTAGGGTCACTTCCAAAGGTTGTCCCACCGCAAGTGCAATGGGAGTGGGGAAACTGAGGCACAGGGAAGCTTCTTGCTTCGAAGTGTGGGAGCATGGAGGATGGGGGCTTGGCAAGAGCGGGGTGCTCGGGCAAGCCGGGCTCAACCCAGGAGCAGACCTTGAAGTCTTCACTGCTCAGAATGACCTTGGCGGCGGTGCTCACGTTGTACAGACCCTTCCCGAGCTGGAGTAGATGGACAGGCCTGGGCTGACCGGTTCACACGGCCTTGGCTTGGGCACGTGTTTCTACCCACCTCTCGCTGCAGGGCAGAAAACCAGGGAGTTAACCCCAGGATCTTACCCCAAACCTTCCTTCCTCCCAGAAACACCGTGCTCAGGAGCGTGCTGGTGCATCCAGGTCGCCTCTCACGTGCGGGGCTGTAAATCAGAGGCCTCTCCCTGGCCGCAGCGGAGACAAGGCAGTATAACACAGGAGTGAGAGCAGGCGCCGGCCTTGGGCTGCGTATTTATGGCTCTTTCTGGGCAGAGCCCAGGAACTTCTTGCTCCAATTCAGCCTGTGACTCCGGGCAGGTCTTTTAACCTCTTGGCTTCGTTCTCACCAGCCACCGAGCAACACAGGGACAGCACGGCAGATCCCTTGATCAGACAAGAATTAGACCTGGATCTACTAAAAATGGAAGAAGCGTCTGAATGCTGCTGCAAACACAGGTGCTTGGGTTTATTTCAGTGCATTTGGCACCACAGGCTGGGCCGATCAGTGGCTCCGGCTACCAGGTGGGTGTGCACCTCCGTGTCCATGACCGACACAGGCTAAGAAAAGGTGTTGCTCTGCCCAGGTCCGTTATATTTAGCCAGGAGCATCCTGCACAGCACCGCTCCATCACCAGCATTTACTCAGCTGACGCTGCCGTTCTTATTCTGTTCTCCTCAACTCGGTTGCATTCGTGGCCTGCATTTCTCAGCCTTTGTACCAAGATCGAAGCCCAGTCTCCGTGCCTTTCTGCACGCTTTAGAGCAGCCAGGACTCTGCCCATGTGTGTTTTCTGCGTGTAAGAGTGGCACAAACAGGCCTAGGAGGAATTGCTTCCGAGCACACATATATACACGTCTGTCTAGCATCCATGCCGTCGACATCTGTGTTGCATTGAAAGGGACGGTGCAACCAGAAGATGCTCAGAGATGCACTCTTCTTCCCATGCTTTCAGAGCCTGAGGCCCTTCTTGAATCCCATCTTGCTCCTGGGGCAGCAAGCTCCAGAGGTAAAGTCTGTTTTGGGGAAAATGATGGATACTTTAATTTAAATCCATCCAGAGGTCCCTGCTCCTTCCCTAAGCCACGGAGCTTTATCCCCAGGACTCGGGAAGGGCATGCACAGCAATTCAAGCCACATTGTCTTGTGGGGGGTCACACGCGTTCTCACCCCCTGCAATTCACTCTGAGCTTCAGGTTCCCAAACCAAAGGGAAACACATCTGAAATGGCAGGGTTTTGCTTCTTTTCTGTTAGAAAGAAAACCTGGCCTCATATCAGGCATAGGCCACTCATCTCTCCAAGGTTCAGACCCGGAGCACTTTGCAGCGAGCCGGGGCTGGCCCCAGCGGAGCAGACACCCGGGAAGTTGTGAAATCTCCATCGCTGGAGGTGTTGAAGCAGAGGCTGGACAAGCATTGGTCTGGGGTGATCTAGGAGGATCTGGGCCTATGCTCTACAGTGGGCATTTCCCAGGCTTCTGGGTTTTTCTGGCTGCTCCATGGGTCTGGGAGGGAATTTTTTCCCTTCTCATTGCTATGCGCATCAGGGGCAGGGGTTTGCCTGCCTCAGAAGCACTGAGTGCTGGCTGCAGCCCAGGCTGGGGACTTAGACAAGGGTCTACAATGTCCCTGGAAAGTCTTGCCCCTCCACTCAACGCCATGGTGGGGTCAGGAAGGACTTCTAACCCATGCCAAGTGCAATCAAGCAACACACGACAGCCAAATTCTTCATTCCTCCCCTCCAAGAAATCATCCTGGCTTTGACAAGATCTGAGCAGGGCCACTGGTCTCAGCCTGAAATAAAACCCCTGAGCAGAAAACAGCGTCCCTAAAATCAAGTTCTAATTACACCCATCTGACACCAGTGAAGTCAGGCTGGTTTCAGGGCGGATTCACACCAGGGCAAGTGATGTCAGGGCACAAAACACCACTCGAGCTCCAGTAAGTTGATGAGGATGCTGTAGCGTGCACTTGCTTGGGAGCAGACATTCAGGCAAATGTTAACGTCTTCACCGAGTCATATGAGAAAATGGGACCGACACTTAACATTCAGAAGACTGAGGTCCTCCATCAACAAGCTCTTAATAAGCAGACCTCAGCTCCATAATTCAAATTCACAGTGAGACTCTGGAGAACACTGAGTATTTCCCGTACCTTGGAAGGTGACATGGATGAAGAAGTCCAACATCGCCTCAAATGTGCAAGTGCAGCCTTCGGACGGCTGGGGAGATGGGGGTTTGAAGATGACAACATCAGATCCAAAACCAAGCTCATGGTTTATCAAGCAGTTGGGGTCCCCACCTTACCATACAGAGCTGAGACACGGCCAATGTACGGGAGACACCGATTCATTGGAGAAGTACCAGCCACGCTGCCGGTGCAAGACCCTTCGAATCCAGTGGGAAGACAGATGCACCAACATTAGTGTCCTCTCGCAAGCAAACACCACGAGCATCCCTCATCTGACATCAACTTTGCTGTGCCGGCCACATCATCTGCCTATCTGACTCCAGACTCCCAAAGCAGGATCTATTATCCCAGCTCAGCCCAGGTGTATGTTCAAGAGGAGGGAAGAGAAAGCACTTCAAGGACATCCTCAAGGCCAACTTGAAAAGATGCAACATTGACATCAACTCCTGAGAGACAATTCCCCAGAACTGCCCCAAATGGAGGAAGATCCTGCTGCAAGGATCTTGGTACTTTGAAACCTCAGAATGGCAACAGGAGATGGGAAAGCAGGAGTGGCAGAAACAGTGTGTCACAGATCGAATCAAGAACCCGGAGCCACCTGCCCCGCGTGGAAATACGTGTCCAAGCTGCACTAGAGCCTGTCAATCCAGATTGGCCTCGTCAGACACCTTCGGATCCACAGATAAAGCAACCGTAAAAGATGATTATCCTCGACTGCGAGGAATCGCCGATGATGACAACGATGACGGTGATGTGCTGGGGTGCAAAACTCTAGCTCAGGGGCGGGCAATTATTTCAGGTGGAGGGCCGCTTACTGAGTTTTGGCAAGCTGTCGATGGCCACATTTCCCTCTCTGGTGCAGGGAAGCAGGAACTATGATCTATGAATCTATGAATGAACAGCCCCACAGTCCCAGGTCAGAAGCCTCTGCTAGGCAGGGGCTTCTGGTTGGTGGGGCGGGGCTGGGTGGGCCTTGCTGCTGGTTCCTGCCGCCGGCTTCCCCTGGGTCCTACTGCCCCTGGCTCCTGTCATCTTTGACAGGCAGCCAGGAGCAAATAAATATTAATTTTCTCAATTTTTAGGGGCCCTGCAGGCCAGATAGAATGGCTTGGTAGGCCGGATCTGGCCCCAGGGCTGTATTTTGCCCACCCCTGCTCTAGCTCATGGCCATGCTGGACATCATGAAGTCCAGGCCTCCCTTCCCCTCTTGCTTCAACGATTTCCCAAGAAAGCAGAATTTCCTCTTTAGATACTTAAAGCTTTGGAGCGTTTGAATTCTGCACTCCAGTACCCAGCAATTTAGCAGGGATACTAAATGAAAATGATTATCAGCACATGCATAATGATTCATTCTGTTTATAATTGCTTCAATACATAAAGAAAATAGGGAGATGTAATTAACTCTTCTTTTTTTTTTTATGATGGAGATGAGTGTGTTTTTCAGCGCCACGTGATCCATCAGCCTGCCACACACAGCCGCATCTTCCCGGGCCTTTACAAATGCTCGTATTATACACCTATTCGCACATGAATGGAGTAAATCAGTGAAATTAAACTGAAACATCCTCGTCAGACCATGGCTCCACATGTGAGTTGGTTGTGCTCAAAGCCCAGGAAGCTGCAGCTGTCCTAATTTGCACTTGGGCCGTGCGAGCAGATGCCTGGATCATCCCTCCTTTCATCGGCAGTCGCAAAGAGGAGTCACTGCTGGAAAATAATAACTTTGAACCTGGCTCCAAATGCCATGGCTGAAGTTTGGCACCGTGAGGAGAGACACAGCCACACGCAGAGGCTGAATGGGTTTGGAAAAGGAGCACGCGCAAAGACCAGTCTGGATCTACATTTCAGGGTATGGAGCCGTCTCCAAGATCTGGGTTCAGGAAAACATCCCTGCTCAGGCTTAATTTAGCTTTATGGCTGGCAAACACTGAGCGACAGGAAAGACCCAACTAATCCCTTATCCAACAAGTTGCTTGTGTCAAAAACATTGGAGACACGTTGCACGAAGACCCTTCAAACCAGTCTCATAAATCAAAGTGTTCTTTCCTTTATGGGGTCACCGATAGCTTTGATTTTCTCTCGTCCATAATTTGGAGGACGGGATACGGGGTGGGTGGGGAATAAATACATCCCACATAATGACCAACAAAGTGCAGATGATAGTATGTGTACAGCAAAATGCAGTGTGATCGTATCCAGTCCTGGGAATGTGGAGAAACGAAGAGAAAGCTGGAATTACTTTCCAAGGCTAACGGTATTGGAAGGGTTCAATTAAATGGACTATATTACATTTCTTTCTCTCTGTTAATCGAGCAGGCAGGAAAACTACATTAGCCGAGGTGAAGAAAAATTGACATTTGTCTTTGGGTTCCTCACCTTGTGCCATGTGCACACATAGATCTCAGAGCTCTCCGCAGCTTCTTCATCAATCATGCATCACTCCCGGACATAGCCCAATCTGGATCATTAGCTGATCCATTTATCATTTGTCCAAATCTGATTCAGACAGGGTTTATGTCACGCTCTCGTGCCAAATGATTTTGCTCCTGGGGTCCAAGTTTCACTGCGTAGCTGGAGCCAATTGTGCAAAACCTGAGAAACCGAGCTCTTGATTCACTTAGGGGTCGGTGACTCAGGGACTGCTCCCAGGTCCAGCGTGGCAATGGCGCCACGGGGGGAAGGCCGCTGAACTGAGCGAATGCATGACTCATGTTCTCAGGGAGCCCAAAGCCCATTCACACATGTGTGCACCACTCCGCATAATGGATATAAATAAAAATCAATGTTAATTTCTAAAAATAAACCACGTAGGCGTCAGCCTGGACTAGAGGAACTGCACCAGTTCCCAGCAGGCTGGGCCAGACCTGACGCTGCTGTGGCGTGGCTGTCAATGAAACAATGAAGGGGAGCGCTCAATTTGAGAACGTCGTGTTCCCAAATACCTGAGGGCTTGCCTGCCTGTCTGCAGGGCCCATGGCTGCAGCGAGACAACCCAACAGACAAGGCTCATTTTCCAAAACTTGCCCAGTTTCCTGCCATCCCCACGGATAGGCCGGACCTATTGCTTGCAGCACAGTAGATCCACGTTTCGTGAGAGATGAGCTCAATTTGCTTTTCCAGGAATGTCACAAAAGGATCCCTGAGCTGATCTCAGAGTCCAGCCAGCCCAACGTGGGCTGGGCATTTCCCAATGCCCACACCGCACAAGAAATTTATGCCCCTGGTTCCAGGATCGGTTTAGTACCTTGCACACGGTTGAGCTGAAAACAAATGACGATGCTGAATGAATCACGTGACGCAGTTTCCAAGGCAGTCCTCCACTCCCAATGCTCTTGAAATCAGCAGGAATAGGGCGCCTCTCTCCCCCGCTTTTCCCATAACCTAATTTGTAGGAGTAAAGCCAACCGGGCAGGATCAAGCTGTCCGGGCAATCTATTATTAGCTCGGTTGTTGGGAGTTATTAATAAAACATGACACGGCAAGTGGCAATGCATTTGTGCGGGGGCTGAGAGTGCATTAAGTCTACTTCTTAAGGGGACACTGTTGCAAAACTGGCTAATTGAAGGTACTCTGCTGCTGGCGGTGAGCCACGCAAGGCCCCTCATCCTGCAGGCTAATGCATGCCCTACTCTTGCTAAGAGGTGAACCGAAAAGCTTTTTCCCGTCAGCCCAGGCCCAGATTCAGAAATCTCCGCTTCTCCTGCGCAAGCTGCCAACACATCAATCGTTGCAGGAGAGACGGAGGGCTCTGCACTTGGTCCTGGCCAGGAAAAAGCATTTCAGTCCTCGTTAAAACATGACAACCTCACAGCTGAAAGCATCTCTCCTAGGCCACCAACAGCAGACGCCTTAAATATTTGTCCTTTTTCTTTGAAGAGGTTGAGATTTCCCTGTCTCCCTATTTTCAGAGCTGGGAGAGAAAAAGTGGAAGATATTCTGGTCCTGGCCTTTCATGACCTGACTGCAAGCACCGAAGGCTCAATAACACCCCCCACTTCCCCACTTCTATTGTTATTACTATACAATGGGTGTTTGACTCTTTGGTGAAGAGGATTTAACCACAAAAGGAGTAGGATAACACTGCACAAAGTCCGAAGCTCTGCCAGTGAAGGGAACAAACCCACCCAGGCTGAAGACATCGGAAGAGGGCTCTCCAGCTCTCTCTATAACCTGATTCCTGCTTCTCCAGAGTCTCAGCCGGACTCTTTTTTGCAACCTGTGCACTCCATGCAGCAAGGGTAATTTCCCAACACAATAAGAAGGGGGGTGGCAATAAGCTGTGAGTATTAAGAGGGGCTTAGCTGGCTTCAAAATACCCGAGGTCACCCCCCACCACGTCCAGCTTGGTCAGAGCCCTGTAGGACAGGTGGCCAGTATGTCCTCCGCGTGCTCATCCCGGATGTACCACCTGAGGGGTGCGGGAAGTTGCACTTCCTGGGCTGACCTCACTGCATGACCCGCACCGTGGACTCGACAATGTTACTCCAGGTGTATCATTTCCAGGGGCAGGACAGCACGGACGGCAATGGCACTTGGATGTCACCATGCATAAAGTTGCATCCCAGCTGGACCCTCTGCTGCACGGGAGACCTTCAAGGAACGGCTCGGAGAGCTCAGTACACCCCGGCTGAAGACGAGGTGACCTGGGGAAGGGGGGGAGCTGGCATCCGTTTGCTCAGACTCTGTCAACAGGTGACGCGAAGGCTCCAGAAGACAGATAGACCATCAAGGAGGCCAAAGCCCGTTCCCACCAGCCTGAGATTGTGAATCAGAGGACAGTCTGCAAGATTTGGAAGGACTTAGAGGCTAGGGGTCCACATTGGACGTGTCACCACTCAACCCCTCCTTCCCCGTGGCTTCCACCACATCGCCTTCCCATAATTCTCTCTGGCATTCTCACATACTTCAATGAAGGGCTTGTTTTGACAGGCCCGGGAATGCAAAGCAAAGCCCGACATCCAATGAGTCTCCAGATGTGAACACTGCTCCCACTGGTTACCCTGGTAGGAGTGAGGAAGATGAAGGAGAGAGTGAAACATGCCCGTGGCAGCTGGGGTATTTAAAAGCTGTTTAAAACCCATGGCTTGTCTTCACTGGTGAGCCCCATCTGTCCCACAGAGTTGCAGTCAAGTCTCCCTCCTGATTTCTGAAGCGTGGACTGGGACTTCAACCTGGGGGGAAAAGAGCCGTCTGGAAAGCGACTCCAGTGAAGGAACCAGGCCTGAGCAGCCGAAGCTTCGCTGCAATCTGGGACCTTTGGGGACCTCAAGCCTGGGCAGGCGACACAAGCCATGAGGCCGCCTCTACTTCAGCCACCCTATGAGTATGTCAACTTTGAGGCTTCCTGCCGACAAAACAATCAGGAGGCCATTCCCATGGGGTGGGGGGGCGGGGAGGGGGGTGACCATGAACATCCCAACCCAGATGTGCTGTGGATAAAATATGGTAACACGTGGTTACAGCACACCAGCTCCCCTCGGCAGCAGCATGCACAGGAGCAATGCGAGGTGGTGTTCCTATCTGCCCACCTTTGACTTCCCACCCCCATGACCAGGTGCCCATTGACATCCAGGTCAACGCGTAGCAAGATGCCCTAATTTTTCTCCCACTGCGAGGATATCTGCAGGCCTTAAGGAGAGCCTCATCCCTTACAAGGGCAATTCCTCTCTCAGCACAAGTTGCAAGCACATCCTGATGGTGATTTGATGTAGGGTATAATGTATTTTAATGTATGACCCTCCGTTAATCCGGGAAAGGTCTGAGATGCAAGAACTTGTAGAAATGACTAAAAAAAACCCCTAAGCTAATTAAAAGTCAAGGTGAAGTTCATGGCTGGTGAGATGTCCACTGTTAATGTTACATCAAAGAACGCAGCTTTCAAGCTTTTGGCTCGTTGGCTCCTGCGTCTCCCTGCCAGCATTTACTGAGCCTTTGATGTCCTCAGATGCGGGGTTTCTTGCTTCTCTGCTCATGCAGACAGCGATGAGGAGGGAGCATGGTGGCAGGACAGCAGGTGCAGGCACTTTCCTCTCTCCAGCCGAGCTGTTGCCTGGCCTGAGCATGTCTGGGAGGAAACACTGCAAAATCATCAGCACTCATTTTTTATTTGATGGAAGACGTGGAAGAAAGAGGGCAGGACCAGGGGAAATAAAAGCCTCTGCTGCCGGGATTTGTGGATGCTCAGAAGGGCCTGGCAAGGAGACCGCAGCTAGCCCACATCGGGGAAGAGCACGAGGATGTGGGCTCACAGATGCCAGCCGTGCCTGTGTGGTCCAGGGCTGGCAATGCCAGTGGTGGCGAGAGCTGCTGGAAACCCAGCGTAGCGCAGCGTGAGTGCAGGCACTTTCATCCCACCTACCTTGTAGCCACTGGAAACACCAGCCCACGATTTCTCCCAAGCAGCCAACTCCTCCCTGGCGTCCTCAGAGGTGTCTTTCCACCTCTGAGGAAGAGGGGAAAAGGCGGTCCCCTCGCCGGCATCTTATTCCTCATGCATAAGAGAGAGCAGGGGGAAAGCTGCTCCAAAAATGCTCCTGTGCGGTGTATTACTAGAAGCAGCCCACATGCATGATCTTAGACACAGCAACAACCACGCCAAGCAATGCATAGCCACGTACTTGCCTTCCCCCGGGTCCCTCTCAGCGTCTCCCGGAGGCTATTCCCTTCTCCCAGGCAGCAGGGCAGACTCAGTGCGGCCTCCCCCTCCTGAAGGCTACCAATGCATTTGGCTTGGTCTGTGCTGCGACCAGCAGTGTCGTGGCATCGTGTGTGGACACACCTGCAGAGCTCAGGTACGACGACAGCAACCCAAGACTCCCAGCAAACTTTGCAACACGCTCCCATGGGTGCTCAGGTTACCACTAGCTTGGGTACGCCTGCCTAAGCATCAGCGCACCTCTAACCACAGCACAGGCATTGCCTTTAGTAGCCAGCATGCAAACCTGGCAGATCCACGGGTGAACCCCACGTGTACCCCAAAGGAGACGCTTGAGGATGTCCCAGCTGAGTGCTGCCACTGCCCCGGGATGCTTGGGCTCTGGGGGAGCAAAGATACAGGGTAAAACTCACCCTGCACTGAGAGGTGAGCTGGAAACCAGCTGGGCACAGCCACAGGAATCCATTCGTTATAGACCCGCTTTTCTTGTCTACAACACACGCCCTCCCAAGAAGCAGCTGCTGGAAATTGGAGTGCGCCTTATTTGCAAGGAATATGGTAAGAGCAGTTTCGGCTACTCCCCTGGTAAAACCAATAGTAAAACCTGGCTCAGCTCCCTTGCTGCTTCTCAGATCCTTACTGATTTTTCCTTTTCATTCAAAAAACAAGGCGTGCATTTCCGGGCATGTTGTGCGCTAGGCGATGCGGTAACACGCGCCAGCCATAAGGTGCTTGGATGAGGACAGCTCGGGTGCTTGAAGGCTAAAGGATCTCCCCCTCCACAATTTCCAAGCCAAAGCAATCCCCCACACTGTCCACCCACCCCACTAGACAAAGCCTGCAGACTTCCCCTCAAGCTCTCGGTGTCCTCCCCTGGCCTCTTAATGCTGTCAACAGAGCAGGAAGCTTCCTGGCAACTGAGGCACTTAAGTGGTTTTATGCTGCATGTGTTTCCCCCACACTTGAATTATTCATCAGCCTATTGGCAGGACCGTATGTTGTTAAGCCATAGCTACCTTGAATTATTTCCCTTCTCTTCCCTGAAACGATGAAGATAATTAGTTAAGACTAAACGGATGGCGGCAAGATAGATGAGACCCAGGCACTAGGAAGAGCAGGGAGCCTTGGAGGACACCACCCGAATGGGATGCCTTTTGAGTTCTGGGTTTCCAGCCCGTGGTCCACTACGTTGCCCACTGCGTGGAGTGGACAGAAGTATTTTCACCCACCAGCAGAACTGAAGGACACTTTCCTCCAGGTCCCAAGACCAGAAAACTAAAGACAAAGAAGACGTCACTCCACAGGCCGTTACACGGTTCGGGTCGGTGGCTCGGGGAGCTCTTAGCCCCTGGGCTGTCCACACGGGCAGCACCCACACACATTACAGAAGATGCTGTTTTGACACATCTTCATCTGACCCCTCATGCAATGTGGGGTCAGATTTTCACCCAGCCAGACGTTTGTGAAGCTGTCTGCAGCCGTATACTTGTGTTTGGTCAGGGCTATAAACTGCTTTCTGTGGCCAGATGGGGTGAAAACTGTCACTTCTGTCTGCGCCCATTAAGACCGCAAACTAGTTTTAAGCACCCTTTAGGCATCCTAAAGTGACATCCCTCCAGGATAGGTTTCTCTCTGATCCGTGTTGCCATGAATGTGTGGCCACTCCCCAGGGAGAAGCTGCCCAAGCTTTGGTCCTCCAACATCCCAGGATGCAGTGTCCTATCCCCGAGGCTCCTGTTCTGTGTGGACAGACTTTCCACTGTGCTTTGAACTCTACTGCCCAGGGGGTGGTACTGGCAGCAAACCAAGTCCCCCTCCTACCCTTGGGGGTGTGATGTGGCCAGGCAGCTTGCAGGGGCACAAGCCAGTCTGGAAGGGGGGAGGTGGAAGGGGACTAAACTGGGGTCCCCATCAGCTAGGACTACCCAATCCCAATTTAGGAAGACATGAGACTTTCTTTCAAATTTATTTTGAATTTTTTTTAACTTCTTTTTATTTTATCCTGTCGTGGCTTCAGTGGCCAGCTGCCTTCATTTCACACCTACGCCCCCCCCCCCCAGTCCCCAGCCGCCACCCCTCCCATTGCCTCTCCACCCCCCACATGACTACCCTGTCCCCATCCTTAAACTCTTCCCCCCTTCCAGCCTCATGCTTTCACCCCCAGCACCCCATCTCTCCCACCCACCCCCAGCGAGAGCCGGGAGAGCAGCCGGTCCCGGGTCCCCAGCCCTGCGGACAAGTCACGGCTGTACGGGACAGGGGCAGCACGAGAAGGTTTTTATCCTGAACGTGCAACTGGAACTAGCTCCAACACCCGCCAACATTTGAGAAGCTGTAGGTGTCACGAAGCCCTAAAGACAGCTTCTATATTTCCCCCAGGGCAAACCTTTTTATTCTAGGATCCTACGGCAGTGCAAGCCCACCCTAAGTACGTCTGAAGGACCTGGGAAGAATTTATGTTTCCTTCCCAGATAACTTGGGTTAATTCAAGTTAATTGCCATTCATGCCGTGTCCTGCCCGTGTTCATGGACGTCAGAGCCCTGGACAATCAGCACTGATATAAACCAGTTCTCTGTTGTCTGTTTAAGGGTGCTGAGAAAGAAAGAGATTGGGAGAGAGAGAGAGAGAGATCGGGAGGGCATGTTGGGTTTCCTCCATGCCCTGCAAAGGACAAACACTTCAAACTTCAGCTTTAAGCACTAGAAACCTGCTTGCAGCTCTCTCTAGAGCAGATCTACCCACATGACCCATGGGAATACGGGCTGTTTTCTGGGTCTAAAAGGGCTTGTTTGGGAAATCAACATTTTTGCAACAGGCATGGGGATACAGGCTGGCAGCTCCTGCACGGATCCCTGTGCAGAGGCACGTGGCTTACAGCTTTCCCCAACACCTTTTGCAGGAAGAGGAAGACCCCGACACATGCCGACCTGGAGTGGTCCCGGCTGCAGCCTCCTTCCACCTCTGCTTGAGGTCTGGTGGCCCCTCTCCCCATTTCCTTCAGTCTTGTACTTCCAATGCCAGCATTTTGGGGTAGGGGCTGTCTGTGCTGCATGCATGTGCTGCTACCAGGGAGCTGTCAGCCGTCGTGCAGGTATTTGTAGCAACGCTCATGTTGCTCCAAGTGCCCCTACTCATCCTGCCCTAGTCCATGCTCACGTGTGTATGCTGCCCTCTCACATCTGAGCTCCCTGCCATCAGGAGCCTAATGTCTGGACTCTGGGAGCAGTGTGGTTATCACATCCGGGCGGTGCGAAATGGAGCGCCAGCTTGGTGGTCTACCTGGGGACAGCTTGGGGTGGCAGGGGGTCAGGAACCAGGTTTGAGTCAGACAGATGTCAGTACGAACAGCAGCAGGACAAGGAGGCTGCACCGAGCTGGCCCAGGTGACCGGCGTCCCTTCCCTCAGCCCGTCTCCAAGCACAGAGGCACGGTTGCAAAGCCAGGAATGGGAAAGACACATCCGTGCACTGGGACAGCGAGATGCTGCTCACGTGGCAGCTCCGGCGGGGTTGGGGTGTTTATAGGGCGGATGAGACGTCCCCCCAAGTGACCATCGCTCAGCCCTACATGTTGCAGCAGGGAAAAGCTGCCCCACAACAACCCGTCTCCAACCTGCTGCCTCTTCCAAAGGCTCCCATAGCGGGTTCGGGGGGACGCCAGCTCAAGTCCTGTTAAAGCTTCACACGGGTCTTTATGCCCTGGCCACGCTCACCTCTCAGAGCACAAATCAGTCCTCAATAACACGATCACAGCATGGTCCATGCAGGGTTAACTCAGGCCTAGGGTCTCTTCCCAAGCCCTGAGACGGTGACTCCGGCTCCCTGCTGCTCTCTCAGCACCATCGTCTTCCTCCTCTGGTGTGAGCTCCCCGGTGCGGTGCTGCTGCCTCCAGCCCCCCAGCCTTTTCCCAGACCCCACGAGGCAGCCTGACCCCCCTTACAGACTCCTCTTTCTACCTATCTCCTATTCCTAGGAGACTTTTAGCTTCCTATAAGCCAGATAATTATCCTCTGCAGCTGGTCCACTTCTCCCAGGCTGCCTGCAATGAGTGCCAACGTGCAGCTCCTGCAGCCCCTCACCCGGTTCGCAGCTCCCCGCAGCTCCCCTGGGTGCTCTCGGAGGCAGGTGGCAAGCAGCCTCTTGCTTTCTCCCGGCTCCCACCGTGCCCAGAAACACTCTGCAAAGGCCTCGCCCCGGCAGCCAGAAGGGGAGGAAGCCACCGACTCTACCCAAGGCAGCTGCAACCAGACGGCAAGAAAAACACCATGAGACCAGCTGTCAGCTCTTCAGGTGCTGCAATTAGGTGCAGCGTGCAGAAGGTACCTGGAGGAGATACCCCAAAGCCCAGCACCTTGTGCTCACATGCGTGTGATGCCTCTCCACAATGCAGCTGGAACCAGTGAGCCCAGTGAGCTCAGGTGCAGCTGGTCCCCCAGCCCTTGCCAGGCTGTTTTCTGGGTCTAAAAGGGGCTTGGTTTGGGAAATCAAATTTTTTGCAACATGCTCATATAATGGCTGTGCCCAGGTCCTCCTTGGTGGAGACTGTGCATCATGGGGGATGAAGTTTGGCCCCCTCTAAGCCTCACCCTCCTCTCTCTTCCAGATTTACAAAGTGAAGATATTCATGGGGACGCCCAGGGGCCAGGTCTCCTTCGCTGTCTCTCACCTGCTCCAAAGCAAATGGAGAGCAAAGCTCGGGAACCATAAAACCATGGGGGAAGTTACCTGGCGAAGCTGTGGGGTCCCCCTGAACGGGCGGTGGTTTAAGAACAGTGCATCCTGCGTCTCTGCCAGGGCTGAACAAGGTGACTATCACCGTCGGACGCTGATCCTGGACCTGCATCGAGCTCTCGGCCGTCTGGGAGGCGCCGCTACATATTGTGCACTTTAATTTTCATGGGAATGCAACTCAGGGCAAAGCAACAGTCTCCCTGGTTCCCAGACCTTTGTGACTCCATCCAGCTCTGCCTTGCAGTCTTTGCAGGAGGGTCTTGCACCTTCCTTGCAGGGCGATGGCTATGCAGGAGCATGGGCAATGCTGCACGGGTGTAACAGAGGAGAGGCAGGCACATTCCCAATGCTCTGGCTAGTCAGAGCGGATATCTGCAGTCCTGACATCAAAGGGGCCGGGATGGGTTTAAAGGATCTTGGGCCTGGATGCCCTGGCTGCTGCACTGAAGCTTCCCTGAGCAAGCAGCATCCTGAGGGCTTGCAAGGGGGGTTACCCAGATAGGGACCCTCTGCCCGGGAGTCAGGTTTGCCCCCAGGAGCACGATCCCGAGCCCCCGCGCACATGCACACCTGCACTGGAAAGGCAGCGCTGAGGTCCTCCTGGGGTGCTCTCCCTCAACAGACAGCCTCTGTCTCCAGCAAAGTAGGAAGGAGAGGCGGGTAAGCCCAGATCAACCTCGTAGGTCCACACCGGTAGGGAGTGGGCACGGGGCCCTGCTCCAGCTCCCTGCAAACCAGAGACAAGGGCTGGCACAGGCAGCAGCCCAGAGAGGCAAAGTGACTGGCCCAGGGTCACACAACAGGCCAGTGGCAGGGCAAGACCTGGTGTGGGGGGGAGTCAGGGCTCTGCCCCTGCCCACATGAGCCACTGTCTGCTGGGGAAGCACCCAGGCATAAAACAGCCCCAGGGGCAGACGCTAATGCCCAGCCGGCCTCTTTCCACGTTCATCGAAGGCACCAGGGGTGCAAAATGCAGGCCACGTGCCCCAGCCCCACGAGGCTGGGCATGGCTCGGGGGCCGTGCTCTATCTGCGCAGCCTTTCGGCAGCCGGATCAATGATCATCCATTACACATCGCCACCGCGGCGCGGCCTCCAGCTGCTTCCAGCTGCTGCTGCTGGAGCAACAGCTCGGTTCCCGCGAAGAGCCTGCCAGGACGCCCCCTCCCTCCGGCTGCAGCTGCTGGAGGGGCCACGTCAGGCCTTCCCGGGGCTTCGTTCAAAAGGCTCCGCATAAAAGAGGAGAGGCTAAAATTGCTGCCCCCAATCCCACCCCCCCACCCACCCCCGGAGCTGGCAGCCTTCCCGGATCCTGACGTGGCTCAGATTATCACACTGGGCCCTCGGGCCTGGACCGTTCACCCATCCCCTGCTTGCAAATCCACCCTGACAAGAGTTTTGTGAAGCAAGTGCAGGATTGGGACCCTGCCGGGCCATGCCGGGGTGAGCACCGAGTCCGCGTGCAGCACCGGACACGCCGGTGACACGCCGACAGCGGCTTGCTTTCCTGCGGCCCTTGCAAGCGCTGGCTCCCTCTCCATCCGCCCAGCGAGAGAAGACGGGCAGATCCCAAGCAACCTCTGGTTTCTCAAAGCAAAGGGCAGGGCCCGGGGCCAGCCGGCGGGGTGGCACACCAGCGTGCCAGTCCCCAGCTGGAGCCGACGGAGCCGTACCCGCCAACGCCCGCTGAAATCCAGCCTGCTCTGCCTCCGGTTTCCAGACCCGGCCTGGACTGCACTGAGCCTTGCACACAAAGCAACCCTGGCCCCTTTGCTCTCCGCCCCACTCCAGGTCGCTGCCCACTTGTTTCCACAAGCAAAGTTTGCAGCCACCGGCCCTGGTCCTCCCTCCCTTGAAGGCGAAACAGCCTTCAGGTATTCAGATGGGCCTGTGCTTTGCTTGCAGTCTCCGGGTAACTTTGCTGGCTGTAACGAAGGGATCCCTTTGCTGGGTGCTCCTTTGAGCAGCCTTCTCCAGGACAGCGGCCTCTCTTCCTTTGCAGCCTGGCGGCACAAGCCCAATCTGCATCCGAGGAAATGCAGGTGCTGCCTGGGTCTGACCCATTGCGAACGCAGGTCCAAAGCCCCTGGGGTGGCTGGACTGGGATTAGCCCCTCTGCTTCTTCCACGGGGAGGCACGACCTCCAACCCCTGATGGACCCGGCCCTCAGACCCCCTCAAAGGGGCTCGTCATGGGGTGGGAAGACCCCCAAGCCAGGATTCAGTACAAAGCCCCACCGTCCGGGCTGTCCTTTGCTGGAAATAGCTCGTTCCCTGGGCGATGGGCCGCGGCGGGTGCCTTTGCACTCAAGGCCAGCGATCCCGCTCCCTCCCGGCCCTTTCCAGCGTCCTGTTTTCGGTGTCTCAGCTGGCTTCCCCGCTGGACAGTTTCCCCATAAAATAAATGTCTCATCTGAATGAATCTTATTTTTTAAAATGGAAGCGTCAGCATATTGCGCAGGCAGCTCATAAAGCAACACATAAATCTGCCAGGAAATGCAGCTTAATGCCAGTGTTTGTTTAGAGCAGCAATTGCTCCCCGGGGAGCCCTGGATAATAAAGAGAACATCCACCGGACAGTAAAAGGCGCCTGCCTGCCCTTAACTAAAGGCATGGCCTAATTGCATTTATCATTACTAGAGGGACCTGTTCTTGTATGGAGGGAGCGGGCTGAGACAGAAACCAAGGGCACTGAGATATCCCGCTGTCCAGCCTTGGGGTCCCAAAGCTCCTAGCTGTCTGCCCACCCCATAGCTGGGAGAGGCAGCTGCACCAGCACATCCCCGGGAGAGCGGCGTGGAGAGACTCCTCCATCTCTGGCACAACCTGCCCTGGACCCACTGCAAAGCTGGCTCGGGGGATCTGAACCACGGCTCCCCGGGGTCCCTTGGGGCTACAGGCTGCTCAATGCATCGACGCTGGGCGGACAGCCCTGATTCACGTGTCCCGCCAGGGCTAGCCCCGGGAGGTGCTGGGGGGACGCACTGATCACACGCCCTGCACCCATCTCCCATGCAAGTGCATTAGGAACTCGTGGGCAGAAGGAGAGGAGCTGAAGGGATGTCCCCCCCGCAGTCCACGGGAAATGCCCGAGAAGTCAAGGTGGGCTGTCTCTACCAGGCCAGCCAGGAGGATCCAGTGGAGATCAGGGCATCCAGCCCTGCATAAACTCAGAAGTCGGTGCCCAAAACCTCACGATCACAATGGAGGGGCTTGCGGTGTGAAGGGCCTGTCCCAGAGCTGCGAGGAGCCAACAAGGTGCACGGGGCTGCACCAGCCGCTCTCCACAAACTGGCTCCTGCAGCACTGGGCCTGGCTGCTAGTCCCAAGGGAAACGGCTTGCAGGCCCCAGTGCACTGGGCCTGGGTGCATGCAACACATGGGTGCGGATGGCTGCCTTTCCCTCGGTCGGTCCCTCCCTCCCCGCCCGCGGCCCGAGGAGCCGTGTTTGCAAAGGCTGCAGTGCACTCTTGTGGCCAAACGATTCAGCGACGTGGACGTGGCCTGCTTTGCAGAGAGGGGTCAGGGCGGCACTGGCTCAGCAGCACAGGAGATCCCCTGCCTGACCAGGCTTGGAGCTGCTGGGTTTCTTTGCATTTTTTCCACCCTCGAGGGCAGGTAAAAGATACCTTCCTGCCCTTCGTGGGTGAAGATGCAGCGACAGCCAGATTCACCGAGGGACCGGACAGGTGCTTGGAGGAAAGGGGCATCTGTAGCTAGGGAGCACAGGAGCGAGGAGCACGGCCTCTGCTTCACAGCTTCCTGGACCTTCACTGCTGGAGGCTGCAAGGGAGAGAGGAGCACTGGTCAGACTCAGGAAGCAGACCTCGTGGTAGAGGTGAAACCAACTGGGTTTTTGCAAAAAATATCTTTAATGGTCAGACTCAGCTCACTCTGCTTCCAGCCTCCGCTGTCTGCGAGGCACCTGGGCAAGCTGGACCCCGTGCGTGGCAGTTCACAGGCCACAGCTGACATTGTCAGATGCTCCGAATCAGATGCTTCTCAGAGGCACGTGCTGGGGAACATCCCCTCTCCCTCGGCTTTCCCCTTCCCTGCGGAGGATCAGTTGCACCCCGAGTGTAACTCCAGCTTTGAGGGCCCATGACAGAGACCTGGAGACGCACACGGCAAGCAGCAGCAGCAGTGTGACACACACGTGTTGGCCCAACTTCAAGCGTGGGAGTCACCCCAGTCGCGTTGCTCACGCTGAGCCAGACGCCTGTGCACCTATTCGATGTCGGAGTGGATTTTGCACACCCAAAGTGCAACTCTATTCCACCCTGCTCAAGTCCCTGAAAATCTGCCAGTGCATCCACCTCTAACACGGCCTCATCTCCCCCTGAGACTGGGGCACAAAAAGCATCCCGGAGCAGGAGGACCCCCCCCCACCGCTTGCACTAGCTGTTTTCCAGGGATTTGAACAAGGTGGGCTAGAATTGCACTTGGACATCTAAGTCCAGTTATGCACCTAAGAAGTGGACCAGGCTCTGGACTAGTTAACTGTAACCAGAAAGTCATACCTCTTGTTACTGGGGGGTTTGGTCATTGGGTTTCTTGTTTTAGGTTTGCAGTAAAAACCACAGAAAACATCCATGGAAAATTTTCATCCAGAAAGTTGTGCTGATACTTTTCTGGGAAGGGAGAATAATTCCCCAGCCACCTCGAGCGAACGCAGAGCTGGCCCCGTTGGCCGCAGCCAGACCTGGACTGGGCTGGCACGTCACGGCGCTGGGGTCCGGATGGAGTCTAGCTCTTAGCAGAATCAGGGGCAGCTTCCCCAGCCAAACCCCCTGCCCACATTACGGGAGGTGATCTGGTCTTAGAGAAAGCCAGTCTTGAGCTGGGAACCCAGCGTGTGCCCTGCTTCCCCTGTGACACCCGTGGGGGAACCTCAGTTTTGGTATCGCTCACTTTCCAAAAACTGCAGCGACACAACCAGACGCACCCCCGCTGCCAAAGCCCGCCCGTGTCTGCATGCAACGTGCCGTGCACGAAGCGGAGTGCACGGAGCAGACCCGAAGCAAAGCAGCCCCGTGCCGTGCTGACAGAGAGCTGGAAACCCCAATGGCTCCTAGCAGGAACCTGGTCGGTGTTATCCCCTCTGCCAGCGGCTACCTCAGTCTCCTCGTGCTCCTGCGTCCTGCATTTCTCCTGCCTTCAGCTGCCCATGTGCCCCCCAGGTCAAGTAAGACCCCACCTAAGAGGAAGTGAGATGCTGGGGGGAAGCACTGATCACGCTGCCTGCCCAGGTGCATTAGGAACACAAGCAGGTCCACCATGGTCAGGACTGGAGTTTAAGGGATGTTTCCTCCAGCCTGAGAAACCAAGACAGGCTCTCTGCCTCGTCTCTGCCGGGCCAGTGCCTCTAGCACAGCTCTCCGGCACCTGGAGGATCCAGCGGAGATCCCCTCACTGTGCTCAGGGTGGTAACGTGCACCTGGCAGGGATGCCTAACAGGACCCACCACATCAAAGCCATGGGCAAGTGCCTCCAGGAGCTCACAAGCGCTAAGTTGAGGCCTGGCCAGGCTTTGGGCTGCGAGGGTCTGAAGCAGCCGAGTGCAAGACCCTCGAATTCATGTTTTGGTGCAAGTTCGACATGGAGGAGCAGGGTTATTCACGCCAAACAGTGCTGAACTGACCCTTGAGAGGCAGCCCCTGCAACCAGCCAGTCCTAGAAATCCTAGAGAAGAGGGGCTGGGAGGGAGCTGCAGGGATCACATCTAGCCCCACCCGTGCCTGAGGCAGGATCAGCCCTGGGCAAACCAGCCCAGACAAACCTGTTGTCCGACCTCTGAGCAAAACCTCCATCCGCCCTGACACCACACAAGACATCACACCCAAACCTGCCCTGGGGCCGTGGCAGCCAACGTCCTGCTCCTATAAAAGGTTGTTAATATATGCTCAAGATATCCTGGATAGAGGCCATGCCCCCGCTGCAGAGGAAGGCAAACCCCCCTCACCCCTCCCAGTCCGTAGCAATCTGACCACAGGGTAAAATTCCTTCCTGACCCCAAATACAGTGACCGGTCTGACCCTGAGTGCGGGGGCAAGACCCTCTCGACAGGACCCTCTGGCTTTAGCATTGACACAGCCCAGTCCCCATCCCCAGCCAACACCCAGAGCCTCTGAGGAACCCTCAAACCCCCCTGACCCATGTAGCAGGAAGTGGGGAGGGGGCAACCAGCAAAGCCCAGAAGCCTGAGAAATCCCTATGGTAGAGCACAGACATCGCTGAGCCTAGATCATCCCCCACCAGTGGCTGTCCACCCTCTCCCCAAACACCTCCAGGGATGGAGAGTCCACCCCTTCTCTGGTGTCTATCCCACGGCCTCTCTGCTCTGACAGTGAAGAAGTGTTTCCTGAGATCCAACCCAAAAACCCACTTTGCTGCAACTTCAAGCCACTGGTCCATGTCCTACTCTGTGCAGCAAGAGGCATGTCCAGGTGATGCTAGGTGCTCACTGGGTGGGAAGGAGCTGTGCCGTTCACATATGTTAGAGCTGCCTCCCTGCAAACTGATCTCGCCACCAGGCCCAGACGGTGCATCAGACTCCCAGCGGCCACCTGTCTACACTACAGACAGCAAGGGCAGTTGATGCGACTCTCTGCAATATCTACTGGATGATGGTATTTAGCAGAGACCAACCACCCCGGCCCAGAGACATCTGGACTTTGGAGACATTCAAAGTCCAAACCCCAGGAAGGATCTGGATTTTGTTCTGGGCCACATCAAATCCTGGATCGGAGCATCCCCAAGGTCAGGACCAGCTTTGTGTCCTGCACCTATTTCCCGTGCAAGCTGCCACGTTCCTCGTTGGTCCCAGGTCACTCCATAAACCCTTGTGTGCCAGCAGGTGTTTTGACGTCACAAACCGCAGTGCCAGGAGCCAAACCCAGCAGCCTAGTTTAACCCACAGGTGCTAAGCATGGCAGAGCCACAAACACCCATGCATCAGGGAACCGCTCTAACCAACTGGGGTCAGGAAGGAATTTACCTGGGGACAGGTGATACCGTAGCTGTGCTGCTTGTGGTTTCTCTAAGGTCCTGCATGCTGCCTGGGGCAAGACATCTCAGCATGGGGAGTTGATCCGGTGTGACAACGTCAGTGTCCCATTCTCCCACCTATTTCTGCAGCTTCTCAAGGGCAGGAAGTTCCTCTAATTGGGACCAGTTGGAAGTGCTGCCTCCACCTTCCCTGATCTTACCCCAAGCAGGGAGCTCACCCTTATCCATGGAGCCTTCATAGCACACAAGAGATGCCCGTGTGACTATCTTTGATGACAGTGGGATTGAGCAGGTCTGGCCAGACATCAGGTTCAGCATAGCACAAGTGCTCTTTATTGGCAAAGGACTTGGAAACCACTCTCTGTGCAGACATAAAACTGTTCCCATTGCTTGAGGTGAGAGGAAGGCAGGCACGATCCAGACAGGCAGCAAACACAGACATAGCACATCACCTACCACACCAGAGAGGGTTAGAAGTTTTCTTTGAAAAATCGGAAGCTGAACTGCTCGCAATGAGCTTTGACGACCTTCGCCAGAGCAGGAGACCCGCAGAAGAAGACTTGGACTTTCCCTTTGTTCTCCTCTGCAATCTTCTGAAAGACCTGCCAGAGAGGAAGGGCAGAGAAGGGAGGGAAAAGCAGAGCTCGAGGTCAGATTTTACAGCCAGTGCAGACATCCTTAATGAACCGTCGGTTCTCTCGGTCTCTTCCAGCATGAAGCAAAGCCATGGGGTGCCGATCAGTGCAGCATTGCATGGACTGGAGCACCCGAGGCTCCTTCGCTTGCAACTCCCTGCAAGTCAGACACGCCATCACCTGCTCCCAGCACCCCTCTGCTGCCTGCGCTGCGCAGACGGGGCAGTCTCTGCATGACGGGAGGAATGACTGCCGCTCTGATGCTGGAAAGACACACAAGCCTGGGGCAGACACTTCAACCTCCCTGGTCACGCGTCGCTGACCTCAGGGTGGCTGTGCTCAGACAGCAAACTTTTAAACACCAATTTGAATGGGAACAGGAAATCACCTGTAGACTGAACTGGTTAAGAGTGGTTTAAACAGGGACTGCAGAGTCTTATTGCACTATCTGGGTTAGCTTTCATGATCCCTTTTCTCCTATGGGTTTATTGTTTGCTTGTTTGTCTCTTCTAGCACTGCCCTGCTCCTCTCTTCTCCCTCTTCCCCCCCAACCCTGCTCCCTTCTCTTATGTATTCAGATTTCTCTCCCCTTATACACTGTTCTGTGCATGTCCTGTCACAGCATCTGATGCAGTGAGCTAGAGCCCACAAAAGATCTTGCTGTGTGGATGGATGGACAGATGGATAGAGAGAGAGACAATCTAGATAGATAGCCAGATAATCTACTTGGGTTAGTCTATATGGTGTAAATAGATAATCTATTTGGGTTAGTCTATACAGTGTGGATGGATGGCTGGATGGCTGGATGGATGGCTGGATGGATGATCTACTTCGGTTAGTCTATATGGTGTACATAGATAGATAGATAGATAGATAGATAGATAGATAGATAGATAGATAGATAGATAGATAGATAGATAGATAATCTTTTAGGGTTAGTCTATACAATGTGGATGGATGGATGGATGGATGGATGGATGGATGGATGGATGGATGGATGGATGGATGGATGGATGGATGCATGGATGCATGGATGCATGATTTACTTGGGTTACTCTATATGGTATAGATAGATAGATAGATAGATAGATAGATAGATAGATAGATAGATAGATAGATAGATAGATAGATAGATAGATAGATAGATAGATAGATAATCTTTTAGGGTTAGTCTATACAATGTGGATGGATGGATGGATGGATGGATGGATGGATGGATGGATGGATGGATGATTTACTTGGGTTACTCTATATGGGATAGATAGATAGATAGATAGATAGATAGATAGATAGATAGATAGATAGATAGATAGATAGATAGATAGATAGATAGATAGATAGATAGATAGATAGATAGATAGATAGATAGATAGATAGATAGATAGATAGATAGATAGATAGATAATCTATTTGGGTTAGTCTATACAGTGTGGATGGATGGATGGATGGATGGATGGATGGATGGATGGATGGATGATCTACTTGGGTTAGTCTCTACAGTGCAGATCTACCCTGGCTTCTACTTGACTTCAGACTAACACAGCAAACAATGTCTCTCTAGTCTGTAAGTGCAACTCTACCCTGCTTTCTATTGAGCAAACCTCCCATCTGCTACTGTGGGAACCTCTTAGGTAAGGAGACAGACACCAGGCTTGTGTGCTCGATTCTCCCCGTGCAGCTCCTTGCTGGCTGCTCTGGCTTTGTCTCCTGTGCCACCGTGACCTGGGGCTCAGCCTGTCCAGCAAGTATTGCTCCAGACAGCGAAGAGTATGGTTGAGTTGGCTTCCTGCCCCGTTACCTTGCTCCAGTTGGGGCGGCCTGGCTGGGTTCTGGTCCTCAGTCCCGTGATGGAGTCCTTCTTTTCTTTCTTCGCCAGGAGGTCTAAAGCCATCTGCAGGCCGATGGCCTTCATGTCGTTCTTGCCCAGGGCGGACGTCATGTACATGTGCATCTCTAGGAAGCGGCCTAGGCACGTGAGGGAAATCAGAGCGACAGCTGAGTGTCTGGACCTTGGCTTGTGAGGACAGAATGACTAACCCACGAGGCCTCCACCCCAGAGGACCGCCCAACCCTACTGTCTCTGCATGGAAAGATGCCTTCGCCGGGAGGGCAGCCAAAACTACATGTCACCAGCAGTCGGGGCTCCCGGTGCTGAGAGAACAGGACAGGAGCTGGTCACCAAAAGAGCAGCACCCACCCCGATAGCACATGGTGGTGCAGCAGACAGGATCCTATTTGCTGGCAGGACCCTCAAGAGGTCATAGCTAGTCCATGCCCTGCTCAAGGCAGGATCGACCCTGGCTAACCATCCCAGCCAAGGGTCTGTCCAACCTGCTCTCGAGCATTTCCAAGGATGGAGATCCCACAGCCTCTCCACCCTCATTCCTTCGCATCTCCAACCTCAGTTTCCCCTGCTGCAGCTTAAAGCCATTGCTCCTAGCCTAGCCTTCGAGAGCCATCTCCATCCTTTCCATAATCACCCTGCAGGGATTTGATGAAGACTGTTATCAAATCACCTATGCAGTCTTCTCCAGACCAACCTCTCCTCTCCAGACAATTTTAGCCCCCAGATTTCTTCCAAACAGCCACCCCCATCCGACATAGGACACCTGCCAGGAGCAGGGGAACAGGCTTGGTGGCAGCAGCCAAGGGACCACGGGCTGTGCTCCGAACCTTCAAGCCATGACCCTTTCCACTGGCCCGACAGCAGCCTTTAATGGAGCCAGGACTGGGCACAAAGGCCGTGGCCCACACGTGCCCCTGGCTGCCTCTCCCTGCCCCACACCCTGCTCCCTGGGCAGCACAGACTCTCCAGTGGGGCATCAGGGGGCATTTGTGATGGTTAAGGCTGGTGCTATGCAGCAACCGCAGCCAGCAGGATTCTCTGACCCGGCCTGCCGCTTACCTTCAGGCTCCTCGTCAGCCTGGTCCATCTCCAGCCTCGTCAGCAGGCTGACGAACCACTCAAAATATTTCTGGTCCCGGTTTATCCAGATGAAGTCGACCTGCAAAGTGCCACCAGTTCTTGGGGACGCGCTAGCGGCACAGTGGCAGGGAGAGATATACCGCGAGGGCATCGTTGCTCCTTGCAGCATCCATTGCCCCGAAAGGGGTGGAAGATGAGCGCTGGAGAGCAGGTGGGGGCATGAAGATAGTCCTGCCATGGCCAAGACTCCTGGGGGCAAGGGCAACTCTGCTATCCCCTCTAAGCCAATGCCCCACTTGTCCCCTCAGTTATGTTATTGCTTAAAATATAGCAGCCAAACTGGCTGCAGCCACAGTCCTATAAGGGCTGCACAAAGGCACATGGGCAGCAAGTCAGGAAGAGACCTAATTTAAGGACAAGTCCTAGGTCCAAATATTTCATGGCCCTGAAGCCCGACCCCGCAAGCACGGCCTAGAAGGACCGTGACCTCACCTTCCTGAGCTTCATGTCGTCATCCTTGAGGGTCTCGCACCACGAGTAGCTGCAGTTGGGACAGTTCTGCTTCTGCATGCGATACCTAGGACAACGCAACACCCTCCGTGTCGGCAAGGAGCCTTCCAACGCCAGCGCGACGGCACCCTTCTCATCTGGGAAGCTGGCGTCTCCTAAACTCTAGGACTCCACAACTCCAGAGTTGCAAAAAACCCGTACAAAGAACCTCACCCTTTTTCAATAATCAGGTCTGGAAAACATCCCCGTCCACCTGCTGGGAATACCTCTTAGCTTGGACTAAAGCTTCCGCGAGGTTTGGGCGGATAAATGTGGCTTGGGGAATGTCTTTGCAGCTCCCTCTAAAGAAGATCCATGAAGGCATCTGTCTCAAGCCAGGTGGAATGAGATTGTGCTATGGCCTCAGTTTCCCATTTGTAAAATGGGGTTAGAGCCTTCCGACCTCACACGCGGGAAGATAGAGAAGAGTGGCCATTACACACAAGATGTTCCTGGCACCTTGAATCGACTCCAAGGGCTTTCATCTGGGGTGGAAAAATTGCACCCAGGCAGCCTATGGAAAGCCATGCACCACTGACCTGTACATGATGCTCTGCAGAATGGAGGCGAAGGGGGTGATGCCGATCCCAGCGCCGATCAGCACAGCGTGCTCTGAAGTGAAGATCCGCCGCGTGGGGGTACCATAGGGGCCGTCAACATAGCACTGGGGGGAAAGGCCATACTTGACCGTGTGAATTTGCCCCAGAGTCACGGAGATCGTTTCTGTGCCTGTGCTGGAGGGGGCAACACCAGGCACATGGATGGATCAAAGGGGTCTTGCCCTTGCCCTTTGCACACCCCCAAAAACCCATTGTTCACAACTGAGGATCACGCTTGCAAGACGCTGAAGCCTTGCAATTGCATCTCTTCTGTGTTCAATGTAACTGTGACTGTCAGGTCCAGATTTATCAAAGAGCCCAAGATCAGATCTTCAGTTCAGCACCCATCGTTAGCAACCTCGGAGCTCTCTGGACAGAGATCTGCAGGCCTGGCTGGTTTTCTGGCCAGGCTCTGCCATGCTTGGTCCTTGCTACAGGAATGGGGACAGGAGAACGTGCCAGCCCTGGAATATGCCTCATTTAGGGGACCCTGTTGCCCCCTAAACTCCTATTGTGCATAGTGTAGGAACGCTGTAGGGGACCTCACTTGGGTCAGAGAGCAACGGTCCGTAGTGTAGACATGCCCAGGAGATCTGTACAGCCGCTTGCCCTGCCCCTGCAGCAGTCTCACAGCACTCAGCACAAGCAGCAAGGCCCACCTAGGCAACAGTGTGAATTAGCCTGCCCTGAGCTTCCCCACACCATGGGCATTCATTAACCAAAAGGGCTAATTAGCCCTTTTGAGCATTTCCACGCTACTCTGCTGTGACTGTGGCATACATAAAATATAGCTTTCTCCCTGGAGCTGGAGGGCTTTGATGCATGAGTCTGGGCCCTGAAGAAGGAGCTCGCAGTGGGGAAACGATGTCCCAAGTCTTCAATGGAGTTGCCTGCACTCCGGGGCCTGTTTGCACAGCGCTGGAGGTGGGTGAGGGCTTGAACCAGCGATGCAAAGGAGAGTCTTACCTTAATGTTGCAGAACTGGTGGTTTCCCCCCGACTTGGCAGGGACCTATTATGCAAAAAAAAAATCAAAAACCCATCAACCAAAATGTTCTTAACCCCTTTCCAGCTCTAGTATTCAAGGTGCTTTGCTTCTGATGCTCTGGTAACACCCAGCTACTTATTTCCAGTTGGCTTGAGCAGGGCAGGGACATCCATCCTGGTGATATGGCTCCTGCCCCTTTTGCTGTGACAAATGCCCCAAGACTAAGTCACACATCATCTTCTTCTAGCAAGGAGCCCACCGCTCGGTTTCAAACCAGGCGTGCGTACGATGGCTCTGCAGAGAGGGGTAGCATCCCACGTGCATCCCAGGCTACCAAAACGTGACCCGCGTTGAAAAGAAATGGTCCAGGCCATTAGCTCGTGGGGGGGACTTTCAAAGATATAAACATCTGCTCCGGGGACAAGTAGATGTCTGGGCAAATTAGCCAGATTGTAATCCAATCAAATATGGATTTAAAAAAAAAAGTAATTATCTGAATTCCCACAAAGGCATTGTTAGTGAGGGGCCGGGGGAGGGCAGAACAGATTTACAAAAATGTCGATCCCACTGACAACGGCAAGGGGGCGGGGGAAATCTCGGCACATGGCAAGAGCGGATAATAGTTTAACTGCAAGAGGGAGAGAAACTCATTAAAACGGTGCATATAAATTCTTTATCTGTAATGACTACCCCGTCAGCTGTGACAGAATCAATATCCTGAGAGCTTTTCATATCAGATGATAAAAGCCACTAAACGTGGCTCTCAAACTTCCTAGCATTAGTATGATTTACATCTAATTTTAGCTTTATTTTTTTCCCCTGAAAAGAGAGAGAGCGAGAGTGAGCGAGCCTTTGCTGATTTAAAAAGGTCTTTATATTTATTCTTTGTCTCTCTAAACGCCCTGCTCGTGATGACTGTATTATGCCACATTTTAGCTTCCTCGTGGAATCTCTTCCAACATTCATAAGAAGGAATTCATCACGAAACCCCGGTACCTCGTCTCCTTACGTGACGCTTACCGCCTGGTGCAAACCGGCAGCCAACGCGGGAAGTGCACGAGCACATGCACGAGCACGTGTACTAGTGCATGAGCACTAGTATTTTCCTCTGCAGAGGACAAAAGGAGAACGACGAGTGGTATGGAGTCATCATGGAGGTCTTGACCCAGAAAACAACGCTAGGTTTGCTTCATTGAAGCACGTGAATAATCCCACTGAAATCCAGGGGGATAGTCACGATAGGGTTGCCAACTCTGACTAAAGCTATTCCAGGAGATTTTTTTTAAATCTTAAAATATCCTATTACAATCTCCCGGATTGGTTTCAATAGTCACCGGGAGAGGGATGCCGATTCTGGTAGACTCCCGGCCAGTCTGAGAGGGCTGGCAACCCTAAATCACGGGCTTCACATTAAGCACGGACATGTTTACTGGGTTAGAAGAACCTTAACTACCCTTCAGACCACGTCACCCAGAAGGCACCCCAGTTTCCCCTCTTGCTCGGCCAACGCAGGGTGCCACGAGGCATCATGGTAATTGGTAAAGCCAGGCCCTCCATGGAGAACTGGGTTAGGAGGGCCTCAGACTACAGCTCCCAGGAGCATTGCAGCACCTCTTTCTGAAACAAGGGCTTCTGCTCTTGGTCAACACCTAAAACCCAGTTGGGGCTTGTGTTGGGGTTTTTCCCCATAAAAATGAACATTGAAACCAATGCTCGTTGCAAGGAAGAGCTCCACTGTCTCCCAAAACACGGTTTGTTTGGAAAAGCCCTACACTTGCTCCAGCTGGGGAACGCGTGACAAGCTCTCCACCTCTCCAGCATCCACCCAGCCCATGCTCCGAGCCGTGTGGCCCCGGTAGCGATGGATACAGATCAGATATGGTGGGTTGTCTTGACAACCGATGAAGAGCCCTTACATCTCTGGGATGAAGGATCTCTTCTTCCGACTTTTGGGCACAGGTGAGGTCTGCAGATCCGCAGGCAGGTTTGGTGGGTTTGTAAGACGTCAACTCGATCGCTTCGTCCTTCATGGTGGCCACCATGCCAGCTGAACCCGAGGACCCGAACAGAAGATCCTAAAGCCAGGGGGAAAGACAGTCTTGCCATTAGACACGTCCCCGATGGACTGGGCATGCTCTGATCTAGGATCCGGCCATAGCTGCTCTGCTTTGGTGTCAGGTCTGGCAGCTAGTCTGCTAAGGGCTGGGACCTGGGGTTTAGTTCACTTTTCGCAGTCTGTATCATGTTGGACAACCACCGGGACCCAGAGCTTTCTGCTTTCTTAGGGGCACACGTCTGACAGCAGCTGGGAAGGGGCTGTACCCCTGGGAGGATGCACAGCAAGCAAAGCTTGAGCCAGGTCCCCAGACCACCCCCGGAAGAGGAGCGGTGTCCGGGTCTCCGTGCCCAGCCGGACGTGGCAGAGACACTCCGGCTGTCAGCGGGGCAGCATCAAAGAAGCAGGGAAGAGCAGGGTCTCTCCTGGGAGATGCAGCTCCAGGTTGACAGGAGGCTCTGAGTACCTGCCGGGGAGCATTCGATACTGCTCACGGCTGCGTATTCACTAGCCAGCAGAGCCCTCTATATGCCCGATGTGAGAACATCAGCCTGGGAAAATGCAGCAGCTTCTGAGGCCCCAAGCAATGTGTGTCCAGTTTCCACGTAGCAGCAAAATGTCCCTTCCTTTCCCCAGCAGCCTTCGACATACAGGCCGCGGCTCTCTCCTGAGTACCATCACTGCCACCCAGTGCCACCCTCGCCCATTTTAAAGGCCCTTGAGTGCTGGAGTCTGCATTGGGAAAGGAGCAAGTGGGTGCAAAACCCTGGACGTGGCCTGCTCAGCTCCCACCCTCTGAACCAGGATGTCAGGCGTGATGGACCCAGGGTCTAACCCAGCTAAGGGTAGTCCCAACTAGCATTTTAATCGTCCTGAGGATCATGCCCAGCTGGTACAGACCTGCATCCATTTCTGGCACCTCTTCTTCCTGAGGCTGCGGGTCAAGCGTTTTGGTGCCAGGCCGGGCGGTTCGGGCTGCCTCACGTACTCGTACAGCCTGTTGGTCCATTGTCCCAGAGACCGGATATGCAGCCAGATGGTATCTGCCAAATGCAGGCCAACCATTATGCAAAAATAATGGCCCTCGTGTTGCTGCTTGGACTGCGGGAAGCACACGCTTGCCCCAAGATCCTGCAGGGATGGGTCCTCAATGCAGGTTTATGGTCCACAAAACAAAGTCACTCCAGGGAAGATCTGGAGGTGGGGTGGGCGACTCTGGACTCTGCCCCAAGCCTCAGAGAGAACAGAACTGGGTGCAGCATGTGAAGCTAAATGCAAGCTTTCAAATGCAATGGAGGAAGCAAAGGGGGATGCTTACATGTCATCCCTGAAATCCTTTGCCCCCATGTAAACCGGCAGCTGTAAGGCACCGGGCTATATCGTTGCAAAGCAGTAAGTGCTTTGGGGAAGCTCTTCCCTTTCTGTGCAGTGAAGCCCCAGCTGTGCCAAGGAGAAGGCCGGCAGAGCAGCCAAAAAGGTGGGAGAGGCCAGGAGCGGGCAGTGGGCATCTCGGATCAGCTAGGACGTGTGCTTCTACACTGGGGAGGGAGGGAACATGGAACAGGGCAGGGAAACCAGTCACTGGGCCGATGAGGAGTGCTGTGGTTTATAAACCCCCTCTGCATCCAGATCCAGAGGCTCTCTGAAGGCTGCAAGACCAGCGATGAATGAAGGGAGTTTTGGATGTTGAAACCACCCCGCCAAGCCTAGCTCACAGGCTGCAAAACCTCATGGCACCATGGAGAACGTTATCTGACTGCCCCGTGCAAGTGTGTGTGTCTGTTTTGGCTGCTCAGGGGGGTTTCCAGCAGTACCTTGCTGTTCAGGAGCACTGCTGATGGTGAAAGGATGCCATTCGTATGCGGCGATGGCTGGGATGTTCAGGTAGACGTAGTCTCCGGGCTTGTAGTGGAAAGACTGTGGTCTCTTAATCACCAGATGAGTCACCTGGGTTGAAAGCATGAGCAGAACTGTGAATGCAGCCTGCCACGGTGAGAAGCAGGGGAGGCACCAGACCAAAGGGTTGTTAAAGGGCTTGGCATGAATAGGCCTCTGCCTGGGTTAGCTAGTTAGCACGAGGAAGTGACTAGTGTTTGACCTGTGGCTATCACACAGTGAGGACGGCAGAGGGAGCTACACCCGGATGCAGAACAGGTGCATGGCTCAGTGCTGGGACTTTTGGAGAGTTAACCGCTGCAAAGTCCCCACCCCATCTCAACCACCTTCTCTACAGCATCAGTGTGATGAAGATGCTAATGAGGAAGGGCTGTTCAAAGCAAAAGACCTATCAGATGTGTGCCCCCCTGGAATTAGCAGGGCAAGGAGATGTTCACATGCATGTGTTCACATGCTTGAGATAACATACATGGGCTGGCATGCATGTGTAGAGTGCATCTAA